>NC_053494.1:67301618-67634118 GCF_905171775.1 Rana temporaria
GCCTTAAATGAAAAGTTTTTCAATAATTGACATACATATTCTTTGTATTTTATCTATGCACCCACCTCCTTTGGGCCATTGTTTATTTTGTTCGGTCCCTCATAAATAAGCATGGACACTAACAGTATTTCCTTATACCTGTAGTGCTCTGTCTGGGCCGTCTGAACTAATATATATGCCACTGAATCTGCTTTGCAGAAATAACCCGCCCTAGCCTAAGATGATTGGCTGCAAAGAGCACGTCTTCCAGATACTTACTACATGACCCATAAATTAATTTGCATCACTCACGCCCAGGTCCGTTATGATTGGCTGGGCGGATTTGCCCTAGTTTTGTGTAGTTCTTTACGTTCCTTTTTTTCTACACATACGTTTTTAATAACTCATTCTGGTTTGCAGAAATTGTTTACAAATAATTTCCCCCGCGATATAAGTGGCATATGCATCCAGTTTGCTGTTTTATTTTTGTTTTGAGACATAGTGCTCGATTAAAAGTGCAGTTGTATACTTGTCCACGGTTCCCTACTAGCCCCAAACGGCACAGCTGACGTCTGCCCCTCCTTCCGGTCCGGTGTGCACCTATCATGTCCGGAGGGCGGATTGCCCGCATCCAATAGCTGCCGCCGATGGGGTACAAAGGGATAGTGACAGCGCTGTGTAGCCACGCCCTCTGTCGAAGTCGGAAGTGACGAAACGCGTCAGGGCGTGGCTACAACAGCGCAACACGAAAGCCTTCCTGCGTTCCACAGCCATCCACCACTATACCAGCGTCAGAAGCACTCGTGCGGCCCCTGGTGTCTAGAGGATGGCGGCTACAGCAGAGATAACAGGCTTGCTTTTTGTTCATTCCTTTACTTTTTTTCTGTACGGGCAATTACATAGGGGGATTGATCTCCTTAGCAGTATATGGGGCATTTGTATAGCAATATTTCACTATCTTAGTGTTTTCTTTTGTTTACATGCAACATCACTGAGATTGACCGTCAGTTATTTGAAGAACAGTGGAAGGTGTGCCTGAGAGTTCAAACGTCCCTCTTGCAGGCTGTGGTAAGCCTGCATCTCAGAAGCGGGCACTCTCACAGTATTTGGTGATTGATTCTTGAATAGGGTGTAGGGTGCACTTTCACCTTATCTTTGATCACCCAGCACACCACTCCTGTATTCTTACTAGAAGCTCTAGTTAGGGCTACTCACTATAATAATTTTTACAGCGCTGTTTTATCATTTGAACCACGGTTCTATATTTATTTGATACTTTGTTTTATACTTGATAGGGTAATCGATGCAGGGGTCGAGATCACGACAATTTCGGACCACGCCCCTATAACTTTAAGAATTAGTATATCACTACAGCAAATAAATCCACCGGCGTGGAGATTAGATGAAAGTCTCCTTGAAGACGAAGAGGTTGCAGGGAGAATTCAAAAGGAACTAGAGTTCTATTTTAGGGAGAATGATACGGAGGGGATCTCAGGGGCATCCCTTTGGGACGCTCATAAAGCGTATGTAAGAGGGATCTGTATCGCTGAGGGAGCAAGGAAAAAGAAAGTACCAGGAAACTAAAAACTTTAACAGGAGAAATCTATAAATTAGAACAAGATCATAAAACACCGGGTCAAAAGAGAAACCCTCCACGCACTATCCCTTAAAAGAGATGAATATAGAGCACTCTCAGAGCAAGAAACAAGGAGACTACTTAACAGAAGGGACAGAGAAAGATACATCTGGGGGAACAAACCCAGTAAGCATTTAGCTAGAATGGTACAAAGAAAAAAAAAACAAATTATATTGAAAAGATACAAAAAAAGAATGGGGAATTGGCTAACTCAACGAGGGATATAGCCAAAGTTTTTAGAAACTCTTATCAAGATCTATATGCTGTCCAACAAAAGAAGTGGAACCCCAGAGAGAAAGAGGCCAAAATAAGAGCAATACTACAGAAAGCAAATTTACCTAAGATAGAAGCCCAAGTAACCGCAAAATTAGAAGTGCCTATAACTGAGGAGGAGGTGAGCATCGCTCTAAAAAACTCTGCCAAGGGGAAAAGGGTCCAGGTCCGGATGGCTTTACGACATTGTATCTGCAAAAGTTTGGCACCATTTTGATTCCTAGACTCTGACATTATTTTAATGGATTGGGGGTTGAATATGAGATGAGCCGGGAGGCATTGGAAGCAACAATTACTGTTTATAAAAAAAGAGGGAAAAGATAATACACTTTGCTCAGTCTTCCGGCCCATCTCATTATTAAATGCAGATACAAAGCTGTATGCAAAGATTCTGGCCGAACGCATGAAGGGGCTAATGACGACCATAGTGCACCCTGATCAGGTGGGCTTCATACCTGGTAGAGAGGGTAAGGACAATGGGGTTAGGGCTCTCCTTCTCCTGCGACAAATTAAAGATAGTGGATCCCCCGGTCTATTCCTGTCAGTTGACGCTGAAAAAGCGTTTGACAGGGTAGACTGGGGGTTCATGATTCAAACGCTAGAAGATATAGGCATAGGCCGGATGATGGTGAGGCAGATTAAAACGCTTTACCATCACCCATACGCCAGGATTAAAATCAATGGGTCCTTGTCCACTCCTCTAGAGATGAGGAATGGGACTAGGCAGGGGTGTCCACTGTCCCCTCTCCTCTTCGTTCTCTCGCTGGAACCTCTACTGGCAACGATACGTAATAATTCCGAGATTATGGGACCTAAAGTCAGGGATGAAGAGCACAAATTGGCCGCCTTCGCGGACGATATCCTATTTTTCATAAGTAGCCCCAGAAACACACTTCCGAATCTAATGAAAATTATTTTACAGTATGGCGAGGTCTCAAATTTTAAAATGAATGTATCCAAGACGGAGATCTTGAATGTCAATATTCCTAAGGAGGAAAAACTATACCTCCAAAAGACATTCAATTTCTCCTGGGGAAAAAAATAAATAAATTACCTTGGCATAAAACTCGTAAATTCTTTAAAGAAAATGTACAGAGTCAACTATATCCCTCTGCTAAATGAAATTAAACGAGAAATTAAAACTTTTTATCATCGGCCAATCTCATGGTTCGGTAGGATAAACGTCGTAAAAATGGTCTTGGTTCCAAAAATAATTTATAAATTTCAAATGGTCCCAGTAGCACTGCCACAGACGTTCATCAACATATTAAACTCCCTCCTGATGAATTGCATCTGGAAAAATAAACAGAGGATTTCTGCTCAAGTACTAAAACAGAATAAGAAAATGGGTGGACTTGCGGTCCCAGACATCAGAAAATATTACGATGCAACGGTACTCGCACGGGTTATAGAGTGGGCCAAAGAAAATCTAGACAAAAGATGGATTAAAATTGAAAGTGCACTTGCACGGGCACATCTGGGACAAATAATTTGGAATCCACCACAACATAGAACACTAGATACTGCTACACATGCAATAACATTTAATGCACTACGGGTCTGGGATAGACTTCACAAACAATTGAAATCAAAATTTAACTCCCCACCAATGGACCTTAAAGATAATGAATATTTTGCACCAGGGACTGAAGGGGTGGGAGGGAATTGGATTAAAAATAGAATACAGTTTAGGGATATAATTCACAAGGGTAAGATATTGGCACTCCATGAAATTAAAGCAAAGATAGAATCCATGAGGCTGGATGAATGGCGATATATGCAGTTGGCGCTTTTTATTAAGCGCCTCCCGCTACCTCTCCGACCACGTGAGGAGTATACATCGATTGAAAAACTCTGCATAACCGACAGTGCAAAAGGCAACATCTCTAAAATCTATAGGTTTTGGCTTAAAAGGGATGAGTTAGAAACCCCAAAATATATCCTAAAATGGGAAAGAGAACTGGAGGCACCTAGAGGGAATACGTCGGTAACAAGAATAATAAAAATGACCCATTCCTCTGCACTAGATGTAAGGACTGCTGAGATGAACTTCAAATGCTTAACGGGGTGGTATGCTACCCCAGATAAAACTAGTAAATATAGAGAAGGTCAGTCAGCAGAATGTTGGAGAGGGTGTACAGTAAAGGGGACAATGGCACACCTATGGTGGGACTGCCCGGTAATAAAAAACTATTGGAAAAAAATTCTGCCACTGATTAAGGTAATAACCAAGAAAGACATAATAGAAGACCCATGGGTAGCTCTGTTCCATGGTGGGGAAGAGAGCATAAAAGAATATAAAAGATCACTAACTCCCCATCTACTCAACGCAGGTAAACGTCTGATACCAAAAAAGTGGAGGGAAGCAGAAAGCCCACAAGTATGGGAGTGGATGGAGTCAGTGGAGGAGACCTACAGGATGGAGGAGTGGGAAGACGGGGCGGACGAGGAAAATGCCGATCACAGGGGTAAATGGGTAAATTGGTTCGAGTTAAAAAAAACTAGGGGATACATGGAAAATCTGAGGGAGATATAGAAAGTTCAAGTAGCACTTGGGACAAATTAGCAATAGTGGAGTCACGAGAGGGGGGGGTTAGGTGTGGGGGAAGGGGGGAGGGTCGCTGGAATCAATTTGTGTATTCCCTCATCATTGTCTCTGATTGAAAAATTCAAATTACCTCTTATAAAAATAGATAATATACATCTAATAATAATAATAAAAAAAAAAAAAAAAAAAAAAAGTTTAGTATGAACAATCAAAATAAAAAGGAAATGTATATCCGCAGATGATGCTAAAACTTCTTCGGAGACGATGGGGGACCATCTTCCACGAGAGTCACCAAGAAGGTTATTGACTGAGCGGGAGAAAAAAAAAAAAGTTCCTCTAGGTACAACCCCTCTCCCTGCATCATGCAGCTCAGGTTTTTTTCTGCCTAGCATAGGAGAGGACCTGGCTCTCGGTGGATTTTTTCTATTTTTTTTTTCTACTCTACTTTGATCCTGAGATCTATCAACTGCCGACGGGCTGGATCCCAGTCGGGTAAAAACGCCCCCTTCCCCCGCCATCTTCTAGGAGAAGTCCCTGGTACGCCGCTTTAGTGCAACTGGTGGCGGATGTTCCTTGGCGGCTGCCAATGCGAGAGGACCTCGTATCGCAAGGTCATACATTTCTTCCTGCTTGCCAGTCCCTGGTGACCATAGCCCGTCGGTTTCGATGCTTCCACCATGCTGAGGGCACGAAAGTCATCTCTTCGGATGATTAACCATCGCACTTGGAGGGCCTACGTCCCTAGGTGTGGAGATAGCGTGGCGTTCACGTACATATTCGGCTTCCAGGATCCTGCTGTTTTTGACAGTGTGGAGTGGTTAAGACTTGCTTTTCGCTCCATTTGAGGGGCAGATATCGGCCTTGGCTGGTTTTCTTCCCCGACTCTTGGTGGTTCATTCACTGGTGGGTGCGTTTGTCCAAGGGGTTCCACATGTAGCCCCTCCGGTCCAATCACTGCTGGCTTTGTGAGATTGAATCTGGTAACGGGGTGTTTTCAGAAACCACTTTTTTTTTTGAGAGATTTACATTGAGATTCCCCTTTAGGCGATTTCTTGGTGAGTAGCTTTCAGGTGGCTGTTACCTCTACCAGAGTGTTTTTGAGTGGACAGCCTTGTCTTGCAAGTCTCCCTACTTATTCATCCAAAAGGATAAGGCGGTGCTACCTCCCCAGGTTTTTTTTTTTTTTTTATCAAAATGTGGACATTGTGCCTCATCCTTGTGTCCTCGGCCGTTGCATTCCAAGAGGTTGCTTTCATTCCTTGGACTTGGTACGGCTCCGTTTCAGGAAGTCAGACTTACTGTTTGTGTCGGTGACAGGTCCAAAGGAAGGCCTGGCGGTCTCATCGGCCACCGTATCTCGGTGGATCAGACAGATTGTGTAATGCAGTTTTTTTTTTTCTGCCCTTAAAGGGCGGGCGCCTTCCCTTTTTCCTGTCCCAGCGCATTCATTCAGGGGGCGATGGGTGCCCCTGGATTTTCCGACGGCAAGCATTGGTCTCACGGGTGTGTAAGGCGGCGACCTGGTCGTCTGTTCACACTTTCACTAAGGTTTACTTGGTTTGACCAGCATGCGTCTGCGGATGCCTTCTTTGGCCTCAAGGTTTTGCAGGCTGTTTAAGGTTGCAACTCCTCTGTTGGGGAGCTCTATTTGGGTTGATGTTGGTTGGATTGCTGTTCCCACTCCTCGTTTTTGACACTGCTTGGGGACTTCCCAAATGTCAAGAATAAGATGCTGTGTCCGTCCATGAACAAAAGAGAAAATAGGATTTTTGTACTTTCTGTAAAAAACTTTTCTCTGAGTTCATGTACGGACACAGCACCCACCCCTCCTTTTTTATAGGTTTGTACTGCCTTTTGATGAACGGAGCTGCATGATGCAGGGAGAGGTGTTGTACCTTGTACAGTTTTGATGTATGTTTAACACTTAACATACTTTTCTGCCTAGTCCTCTCCTGATAGAAGGCAAATACCCTAATGTCAAAAATGAGATGCTATGTCCGTCCATGAACTCGGAGAAAAGGATTTTACGGTGAGTACAAAAATCCAAATTTTTTTTTTCGCGCAAAAGCTGTATTTTTGTCAGTCGGGACCCGCGGGAAGACCTTTCCAGGCCAACAAGGCTCCGTCTGGGGGACAGAAGCGTCCCTGGGTTTGCAAGCAAGACTAGCCTGCGAAAAAAACCTGCTACTGCATGAAGGTCTGCCCCCGCCTAACTCCTGGGTGGGGGGACGTTCAAGAATTTACAGGAACTAGAGGCTTTTTGCCCGGAGGAATGGGCAGCTTTACCATTTTTAAGATGCCTCATCCACAAAATACTTCAAGCTGTTATTGATGTTATAGGATGCAATACACAGTATTAAGAACGGGAGTATGTAAACATCTGTTTAGGGTCATTTTGGGTAGCTTCTGTTGCCATTATGATATAAAAAAGGGGTAAACACAGTTGATTGACAATAAATGGAGTCAGCCGAACACTAACCATGAGTGAAAGAAGTTTTTGTGTTTATCATTCATATTCTCTGAAAAATTTCTAAAATATCAAGTTTTGTGTGTGTATACATTTTTCGCACTAAATTGCCGTGTTTTTTTTTTTTTCTTCCTGCAAGGTAATGTTTTTTTGTTTTTTTTTTATAATGTGCTAGTATGCATTTCATATTTCATTATGTGAAACTTGAATGACAACGAAGCCCTCCAGCGATGCACTGTCACCACTGACAGGGCTTTCATCTTCACCCGGTCTTCATTCCGGGTTCACATCCTCCAGCCGTCTTATTGGCTGCCATGCACATCACTCCGGTGCATGGGCGCGGGAGCTGCTATTCACAGGACTCTGAAGGAGTAGGACATGCATGTTGTGCCCTCAGAGTGCCAGTGACATCGCTGGCCCCATATACAAGTATTTACTATACCTCTAGGTAAGCCTTAATATAGTCATGGGAGTTTACTCCCGTTTTTAAGGGTTGTTTTAAAACTTTTTTTTGGTGTTGATGTATTGAGCTGTGTTTAAGTCTTGTCAACTCATTTTGTTCATAATTTCATTTGGTCAGTATCTTTTGATATAGTTGTGGATGTGCTTCATTAAAAATGCCAAGCATAATTGAAACGATTTGAGAAAAATCTGCTTGTGTTTAATTTTTGGATTCTCTTCCTGCAGCCACCTACCAGTAGCGTAAATGATGGAAACAAAATTTGGCCCAATATTCCACCTCCAAGCACCCAGGTTGCTGCACTACCCTTGTGCAATGGGTGTGGAACACAGGGAAACATGAAGGATAAGCTTATCATGCGAACTAAGAATTTCTGTAAAGCATCACAAAATTGTGGTAAACATAATTTTTCATGTGTGTTTGTTTTGTCATTCTACGAGTAAAGTGAACCTTAAATGTGTCTTGTGGTTTTAATAAAGTTGCATTTTTGTAGGAGCCCCTGAGATGTCATCTGCTGGACAGGTGCAGGAAAATCTTCCCCCTATTGGTGTGTTTTGGGACATTGAAAACTGCTCTGTGCCCAGTGGTCGCTCAGCTGTAACTGTCGTGAAGAGAATTCGCGAACGTTTTTTCAAAGGTCACAGAGAGGCAGAATTCATCTGTGTCTGTGACATCAGTAAGGAAAACAAGGAAGTAATTGAGGAACTAAATAACTGTCAGGTAATAATAATATATTTTTATATATTTTTCTTTTTTTTTTATGACTATCCTAATCCTATGTCACCTTCTGATTAGTTATCACTTGGAGCTACAATGGAAATGTTTTCCACGCCAACATCCAGCTATTTTCCAGGTCAAATTGGAGATTCACTGAGTCAATATGTGGATTCTGCTTTTTTCCAATTTTTCTTCTGCTACATTAACCATAAAATTAAAACTGACATGTCATTCTACAAGGTGAAACGTCCTTGTGGTTATTTCTTTAAGAGGAGGTTGCATAACCAGAATCCTCAAGAGGCATAAGGTTCCATTAAAAGTTTTAATTCTCCCGATGGTCTCAGTGACCATCGGAATCTTGGTCCCCTCCCCGACTAAGGCCCTTCTCTCTCAATTGCTCAGTTTGGCCAGGTGGCCCACTCTAGGATGGTTCCAAGCTGCTTCCATTTACAGATTGACACCACTGTGCTCATTGGTACCTTCAATGCTGCAAAATTTTTTTTTTCGGTGCCTCGATACAAATCTGTCAACAGACAATTCCTTGGACTTCAAGGCTTGGTTTGTTCTGACATGCACTGTTAACTGTGGGACCTTTGCTAGACAGGTGTGTGCCTTTCCTAATCATGTCCAATCCAACTGAATTTACCTCTCGGGCTGGGTTCACACTGGTACGACAAATGCTCTGCCATTGGGAGCACAAGTCACGTGTATAAATGAATGGTTCCCTATGAGAGCCATCTTAACACAAGTCGATCCGACTTTGAAAAAGTTTCCTGCACTACTTTGGCCTGACTTTGATCCTCTCTCAGTCAATTGAATCTCATTAAAGTTGGATCATAGAATTAACTGATCTGACTTGGGGGTGGGATGCTTTGGGTCTCACTCGTCCCCACCCCCTTTCTTTACCTGCCGGGTTGCATGCTCAGATAAGGGTCTGGTATGAATTGTGGGGGGAAACAAAGGGTCGTGTATATATGTGTGTGTGTGTGTGTGTGTGTGTGTGTGTATAGATAGATAGATAGATAGATAGCCGAGGGGTTATCCTTAAAGATTCATACCAGATACAGTGCCTGGTATTGTCGGACTTCAAGTAGCAGGGTAAAGTTGGATCTGCATTCGTATGACTGTCATGTGTTACCAGTGTGAACCCAGCCTCAGGGGTAATCGGTTGAAACCAGGGCCGAAACTAATCGATTATGAAATCGATTACTATTTTCATAATCTGTTAATCGGCCAGTAACATAATAGGGTTACAAAAATAAACTAAAATTGGCCCTTTTTTTTGGTTCAATATACTTCAATGGAGAAGCTGCAATAAAGCATGTAATGCATTTTTGCAGCAATTTGTGTGTGTGTTTTTTTTGTGGTTTTTTTTTTTGTGTTTTTTTTTTTGTTTTTTTTTAACGAAACTGCATAGGTTTACATTGAGCCTTATGCTGGCCACATGGGTCAATTTTCAGGCGAATATTAATACGAAAAATCTTTGTACATTCGCTAAATGAAAACATTGTGTGTTGAAATTTTTCACTTGCTTTTAACATTGTTTTAAAATGAATGTAATTTCTGACCTAAACACATTACATAATTCCTTTGACCAAGAAGTTTTCCATTTCTGATATTTACCAGATTCATCCTCTCTAAGTGCTCTTTCACACTGGTGGACCGTATGTCCGTTTTTCCATCCATCTGTGTATGGATGAAAAAGGGACATACCGTACATTGGTCCCTATGAGATTGCGGGTGTCGGCGGATAAACATCCGCTGACACCCGATCTTACCCGGCTCTGCTATGCTTCGATTCTGCAGACAGAGGAAAACCCTATTTTTCCATCTGTGATCGGGTGAACACTGACAGGCGGTCTGTGTTCATCCGATCCCCCCCCCCCCCCCCGGGGGAGAGCGGAGAAAAAACAGGGCGGTCCCAGCACAGTGGCAAGTGGAGGTTCACGGGGCGGATCATCACTGATCCGCCCGGTATAAAAGAGCCCTAATAGTATATACAGTATATCTAATCTGTTCTCAGAGTGAATTAGAGATTTTGCTCCCTGACCATATAGTTGGTTATTTTATATTTAACACTGCATAGAGATATTTAAGAATAAATTGCCTTTTTTTTTTTTTTTTATACTTTTACATATTAACACAATTATACACCACTTTTTTTTTTTTTTTAGGTTAATAGATTAATCGATTAGTTGGCCGATTATTGTTTTGATCGATTATGAAAAAAAATTGTTGGTTGCAGTCCTAGTTGAAACGGGATGCATCTGAACTCAATTGAGTGTCATGGCAATAGCTGTTAATGTGTGTGTGTGTGTGTGTGTGTGTGTGGTTTTATTAAAAATAAATACATTTGCAAAGATTTCAAACCAACTTCACATTGTCATTATGGGATATTGTTTGTAGAATTTTGAGGAAAATAATTTTAAAGTGAAGTTGCACCCAAAAATGAAAGTTCTGCTTTTCAGAATCCTCCCCCTCCGGTGTCACATTTGGCATCTTTCGGGGGGAGGAGGGAGCAGATGCCTGTGTAATCCAGGTATTTGCTCCCACTTCTGGGCATAGGTCGCCACGTCACCCATTTCTCTCCCCTGTCTTCTGGCAGTTGCACACAGGTCCCAGAAGACAGCAGGGACCAGTGGGATCACGCATCGTGACTCGCGCATGCGCAGTTGGGAAAGAAGTAAGTGAAGCCACAAGGCCTCACTTCCTTGATTCCTTTACCGAAGATGGTGGCATCTCCACCCGAGAGCTGAGGGACAGATCGGCTTCGGGTGCCCTGGACAGGTAAGTGTCCTAATATTAAAAGTAAGTCGGGTGCAGTATTTGTAGCTGCTGACTTTTACATTTTATTTATGTTTTTTTTCCCGGTACAACTCCACTTTAATCCATTTTGGAATAAGGCTGTAATGCAACAACAAAATGTGGAAAAAGCAAAACGCTGTGAATATTTTTGGATGCACTGTATCTAGGTTTTTTTTCATGTTTTTCAGTTGGCATGTCATGCATTTTGATATTGGACTATACATCATACTAGTTTTAAATTTTAAATAGTTGTTTAATGTACAAACCACCTCCGAATGACAGATGTCAAATGAGTTGAGGTAATTTTTTTTTGTTTACTTGTCAATCTAACAGGTAACAGTTGCCCACATCAATGCTACAGCAAAGAACGCTGCAGATGATAAACTCCGACAGAGTTTAAGGAGGTTTGCAGATACCCACACTTCTCCAGCAACTGTGGTTTTGGTTTCCAGTAAGTAATTCCCATTTTATAAATGCATGTCTTATTACTTTGCATCTGTCAGTCCCAGTTGCGGACTGACCATTCGGGCACTGCCCAAGGGCCATTAGGGTGATCCCATGAGCGGCTCAGTCTACCCCTGAATGTGCCCACAGCTTATCATGCAGGATAGGGGACGTTTTATGCACCGCAGAGGCAGTGAGCTATGTCATCCCTGCCTGCAGTTGATGAGGTTAAATAAGAGCTGGAGGCTGCAGAGTGAGGACAGTGGAGTCATGTCTGAGATGGCCACCTGACCTGCCTTGTGTACATCAGCAGGTCAGTGTGTCATCACTGCAGTTTTGTGTGTGTGTGTGTGTGTGTGTGTGTATATTACATTGGTGGTCAGTGGGAAGAATGCCACCTTATATTGGTTGGTCAGTTAAAATGCTATAAAGTAAATAAAAATTATAAAAATAAATGTAAAGCATGCCCATGACCCTCCCGCACTAGCTCTATATGAAAAGCTTTATGTAGGCTTTTTGTAACATGCTGGACAGAGCTTTTTATATTTTTTTTCATTAAACTTTTTTTTAGCTGTGAAGACATTTGCACCTGTTATACTGTGTTAATTTATGAAATCGTTAATTGTGGAAATATACCATGGTTGCACTTTTTAATGCAAGTGTGTATGTATGTATGTATGTGTGTGTGTGTGTATATATATATATATATATATATATATATATATATATATATATATATATATATATATATATATATATTAGGGTTGTCCCGATACCGATACTAGTATCGGTATCGGGACCGATACTGAGCATTTGCGCGAGTACTTGTACTCGCGCAAATGCTCCCGATGCTTAACCCGATACTTTTTTTTTTTTTAAGTGACGAGTGGGGGCGGAGAGCGGGGTTTAAAAGGGGCGGAGAGCGTGCTAAGAGGGGCGGAGAGCAGGACTCACTGTGGCGCTGTATGGGTTCCCGTGATTGTGCGGATGCTCCTGAGCACTGAATGTCCCTGGATCCATGTGTGCAGGGTATGCGTTCGCCCCATGGTGAAGTGTCCTTTCCATGTAATCTCCGAGCAGCGAGCACCATATAGTGCAGCTGTCGGAGGATGAGTTCCTGCAGAGTGCAGACAGCAGACTGAGTAGCGGCGGGTGAGGGGTCCTGTGACATTGTACAGGCTCTTGCCGGTACAAGCGTCCCCTCGTACACCAGAGAGGCCGCAGTGCAGTGAACAGAGGTGGGGGAGGTTATTATCTTTAGCAGCGGAGAGCTGGTGGAGGAAGCATTCATCATGCAGCAGTGACACCGAGCAGGTCTGTTGTGCAAGTTACAACACAGTAACAAGTGGATACAGGGGTTGGGGGCATGGCTTACTGTGTGCTGTATTGGTCATGAATGAGATGTGTGCTCTATTGGTCATGAGTGAGATCTGCAGGATTTACACACACACCAACCCCCTCCCCATCAGCTGTCAAAGAGGGATCCATTCCTCGATCCTAGACATAACACTACAAGGCAGCTCTCCTCCACTTCTACAGCCAGGATCCATGCAGGAGAAGACACACAAAGCACATACAATGCACACACATGACACATGTTACACACACACACACTACACATGTTACACACACACATGTTAATGTTACACACACACACACAATACATGTTACACAATACACGTTACACACACACAATACACATGTTGCACACACAATACACATGTTGCACACACAATACATGTTACACCCACACAATACACATGTTACACCCACACAATACACATGTTACACCCACACAATACATGTTATTAGCGTTGTCCCGATACCGTTACTAGTATCGGGACCGATACTGAGCATTTGTGCGAGTACTTGTACTCGCGCAAATGTCCCGATGCTTCACCCGGTACTTTTTTTTTTTTAAAGTGACGAGTGGGGGCTGAGAATGGGCGGAGAGCAGGATGGACAGCA
This sequence comes from Rana temporaria, assembly GCF_905171775.1. NCBI lineage: Eukaryota > Metazoa > Chordata > Amphibia > Anura > Ranidae > Rana > Rana temporaria. Next base: position 67,314,916 of record NC_053494.1, read on the forward strand.
GAGCAGTCCTCGGCAAGTAAAATTAGCCAGTGCCACTTATCAGTGCCATGTACCAGTGCCCACAAGTGCCACCTATCAGTGCCAGCCACCTGTCAGTGCCGCCTATCAGTCCCCATCTGTCACATGACATTAAAAAAAAAAAAAAAGTATCGGTATTCGGTATCGGCGAGTACTTGGAAAAAAGTATCGGTACTTGTACTCGGTCTTAAAAAAGTGGTATCGGGACAACCCTAATATATATATATATATATATATATATATATATAAATTTTTTTTTTTCTTCTACAGCGGAACCTCGGATTGCAAGCATAATCCGTTCCAGGAGAATGCTTGTAATCCAAAGTGCTCACATATCAAAGTGAGTTTCCCCATTGAAGTCAATTGAAACGAAAATAATTTGTTCCGGGTGTGTCTTGATTGACCCACACAAAGTCTCGATGTCTTGTGGTCAGGATAACGGGGGGAAGGGGGCCCCAGGATCTCCTATTGCCCAGGGGCTTCATGAGTTGTCAGTCTGCCCCTGGTCAGTCCATGTAATTTTATTATACTATACAGTCATGGCTAAAATTGTTGGCACCCCAGAAATTTTTCTGGAAAATCAGAGGCGTGGATGGTGTCCGTGTCCTTCTTCTTTTTTTTTTTTGCCCTGTTGGGGGCTTTGGAATGAAATTGGGGGTCTTAGTAGACCCTTGATATCTCCCCTTTTGAGACAGAGAAAGGGACAAAGGACACAGATTCCCCAGTACCTTTCTCAGCTGCACTGAAAATGAATGGACAGGAGACAGCAGCTCCTCTCCGTTCATAAACTGAAGCATCGTAAACACAGGTTACGATGTTTCAGTTGTATGAATGGACAGAGTCAGTGATCACTACCTCCGCCCCCTCTGTCAGGATCAAGAGTGGAGGTGGATATGGAGGGGGAGAGCAGCAGCATGGAGGGGGGACACGGAGCGCGGAGGGGGAGTGCAGAAAAACGGAGGAGGACAGCGGCAGCACGGATGGGGGAACTGGAGGAGTATACAGGGACAGTCGGGTATTAGGTGAAGCATGATCGGGGCATTTTCCCTGAGTACTTGTGGAAATGCTTGGTATCGGTACCGATACTAGTATCTGTATCAGGACAACCCTAGTTTTCAGTAAACAGAATGATGTGCTTTACCAAAAAGCTCTATCTTGGTCTCATCTGTCCACAAGACGTTTTCCCAAAAGGATTTTGGCTTACTCAATTACATTTTGGCAAATTGTAGTCTTGCTTTTTAATGTCTGTCAGCAGTGGGTTCCTTCTGGGTCTCCTGCCACAGCATTTAATTTCATTTAAATGTCGACAGATAGTTCGCGCTGACACTGATGCTCCCTGTGCCTGCAGGACAGCTTGAATTTCTTTGGGGCTGCTTAGCCACCATCCGGACTATCCTGCGTTGCAACCTTTCATAAATGTTTCACTTCCGTCCATGCCCAGAAAGATCAGCTACAATGCCATGGGTTGCAAACTTCTTGATAATGTTGCGCACTGTGGACAAAGGCAAATCTAGATCTCTGGAGATGGACTTGTAACCTTGAAATTGTTGATATTTTTCCACAATTTTGGTTCTTAAGTCCACAGTTCTCTTCTTCTTTCTGTTGTCCATGCTTGGTGTGACACAAAATACAAAAGACTAAGTGAACTTCTCTCTTTTTTATCTTATTTATGCACAATTTTGAAAGGGTGCCAAGAATTTTGAGCAGCCTATTTTTGGGGTTTTGTGTGACATTATGTCCAATTTTTGCTTTTTTTGTTTTTTTCCAATACACACAAAGGAAATAAACATGTGTACAGCAAAACATGTGTTACTGCAAAACTTTTCTGTGAGAAATACTTGTTTTTCTGGAAAAATATCTGGGGTGCCGACAATTTTGGCCATGACTGTATAATATGATTTGTTTTATTTCTGTCATCCATCTAACTGGAAGCTTGATTTGACATGTGAAACACACTGCAATGCAAAATTTATGAAACCTAGCGTGTGTGTGTTAATGTTGAGGGCAAACTATCAGGAAAGAATGCAAACTTCCTGACAATTCTGACACATCAGTTAAGTAATGGAAGGTCAAGGAAATGATCCGTTTTGACTTTTTTTTTTTGCTTTGGTTTTCTAGCTGATGTCAATTTTGCTCTTGAATTGAGTGACCTGCGTCACAGGCATGGCTTCCATATAATACTTGTACATAAGAATCAAGCCTCTGAAGCGTTGCTTCACCATGCTCATGAACTTATTCGCTTTGAAGAGTTTATCTCTAACCTTCCACCCAGGTTACCCCTCAAACCACAGGTAAGTTTTTTTTTTTTTTTTTTTTTTTTTGTACTACCCAAGGTTGTACATGAGTATCTATCTTCTTTCTTGATGCTGTTCAAATTTAGGCAAGGAAAATAATTTGAGGGATATTCATTTTGAATTCTCTGCAGCCCTAAATGTTAGCATTTGTACCAGATAATTTGTTGCCACACCAAATGTTTAGTACAGGTTTTTTTTTTTGCTAATTTTTAAAGTGGTTGTAAACCCACTTTTTTTACTTTTACCTACAGGTAAGCCTATAACAAGGCTTACCTGTAGGTAAGGAGAATATCTCCTAAACCTGCACGGTTTAGGAGATATTCCCCTCGCAATGCGCCGCGGCGGTGCATATTAGCTCATTATGACTTTTGCCTTACAGGAGAAAAAAAAATTTCCTAAACCTGCACGGTTTAGGAGATATTCCCCTCGCAATGCGCCGCGGCGGTGCATATTAGCTCATTATGACTTTTGCCTTACAGGAGAAAAAAAAATTTGATGCGGGTTTACAACCGCTTTAAGGGCTTGAAATAAGATGCAACTAGTATGGCAATTGTAACAATATAGGCTGCAACATAATAGTTTTTTCTTTTTTCCATACATCATGGAACACATTCGTGCTAATCATTACCTGCTGGTTTATACTCCTCTCCAGGTAAATGGACACTGGTAAACCACAGGAATTGATCCCCTATATAACCCCTCCCATATAGGAAGTACTTCAGTGTTTTTTTTTTTTCGTTCATTGACAGACACAGCCTTCCTCAGAACCATGGGGTTAGATCGCCCCCTACAGGAGTAGGACACTAGGCAGAAAAAAATACTTAGCTACGCCCATGAGCAGTCCTAGGTGATATACACCCCCCTCTGCTATAGGCCTTCAGATTTTTTTTTTCTGGCTAGTCCAGGACCTAGTTCCCTGCTGGGATCTCTAGTCCTGGCAATTATTTACTTTCTGGGATTTTGCCTATGAGATCTAAAATCAGGCTGGACATTCGATCCAGTGGTCACTCCTGTCTGGCCAGTGAGCGCGTGCAGATGGCAGCTATGCGCTAGGTCGGCTGCAACATAGCCCACTGAATGGGGGCTGGCCCTGCGAGTTAAATGTCTCACGATCTTGCATACGGCCGGGTCTCAGCTCGAGTCGCAGAGTCCCTCATGGCTGACAGCCCCCCCACTTCAGTGGCGAGGAGGTTCTGTCTGGATTGGTGACCACTTGGTCCTGGTATGGGGAATAAATGTCCCCCTCTCCCCTTTTTAGGGTTTTTTTTGTTTCAGACACAGGCCAAGGCTTTTTTCCCCTTCATATGGGGTAGAAGTGTGCCATTGGTGGGTCCTGGGGGACAGGGCTGACTACTGGTGGGCTGGGGATGAGTTTCCGCCTCTAGGCGCTGTGCTTACCGGGGGGGGTAGAGACACTGGGTCCGGTGGCCAGATCCTCGTTATCATCCTGGGAGGCTACAGGGTTCTCTGGCGAACACTTCTTGTTCGCCAGATTTGGAATTTATGCTGGTGAAGTGTAGACCTTTTTATTTACCCAGAGAATTTACAGTGGTGATCATTATTGCAGTGTATATATACCGCCAGATTCGGATACTGCAGTGGCTCTTGATATTTTGTCAAATCTCATAGGCAAGTATAAACGTGCACATCCTAATGGGGTTTTGGTAGTTGCAGGTGATTTCAATAAAGTGAAGAGGTGAAAATATATTGGATATGGTGTATTCCAATATTAAGCAGGCCTACAGAGCCATTCCACTATCCCATCTGGGTCAGTCAGACCACCTTCCTTGATTCCTTATTCCAGCATATATTCCTATTGGGCAGAAAATCGCTCCAGAGTGGAAAATAATAAGCAGAATTTGGCAAGAGGGCTCTGTCTTGCAGCTACAGGATTGTTTAGAAAGATCAAATTTGAGCAACAGGATTTAGATATGTATACAGAAACGGTTCTGGACTATATAAAAACTTGTGTGGACAATGATACTGAGGATAAACTCATTTGGGTCTTTTTAAATCGGAAACCCTGGATGACAAGGGAAATAGAGTTTACTTAGGAAACGGAATGGAGCATTCAGGGTGATAAAGCAATATATAGTATTGCGAGAGCTAATCTAAAAAGAGGCATAAAAGAAGCCAAATTGGCCTATAAAGAAAATCGAGGACTATTTTGATGGAAACGATTGCACCACCTGCAAGACAAAGGCATAATGAGCTAGTATGCATAGAATACTAGCTCATTATGTAATACTTATTTCAGATCGAAGCCCCCGTGGCCGCCCTTGTTCACCGCTCGGGTGTCTGACATCTCTCCCGGGTGTTACTTCTGGGTATCGCAGCTGCAACGCTGTGATTGGCCAGAGCTGCGATGACGTCGCCCATGCGCGTGGGAGCCGCCAGTCATGGCATGATCGCCGTTGCCTAAGTGCGCCTGCGCCGTTGTTTACAGCACATGTGCCATAGACATTGGTGCCCGTGATTTTTGTAAGTATCTTCTAACCCGTGGAGGTTTAGAAGATATTTCAAGCACCTACAGGTAAGCCTTAATCTAGGCTTACCTGTAGGCAAAGTGGTTGTAAAGGGTTTACAACCACTTTAAATAGGTTATTCGCACGGTTTGAAGTTGTGTTGCCAAACCAGGATAATGGGGTGTCCTTTAGGTTCTGAAAACTGTACACTCACTATAAAGGAATGAGGTGAGGCAGGTGTTTAAGGCTACAAATGCGAGGAAATTGGGTCCAGATGGAATCCCTGGGAGAGTAGTTAAGGCCTGTACTGATCAATTAGCTGGAGTCTTTGCCAAGATCTTTAATCGATCACCATCATCTGCTGTTCCGGCATGTTTAAAATCAGCCACTATTATTCCAATTCCCAAAAAGTCAACTGTGGGAAGTTTAGACGATTATAGACCAATAGCACTGACCTCAGTACTAATGAAGTGCTTTGAGAGGTTGGTCTTGAAATGTATCAAAACTAGATTACCGGGTAGTTTACAGCCTCATCAGTTTGCGTATAGGGCAAATAGAAGCACAGAAGATGTGATGGCTTTAGCACTGCATGGGCCACTTGGACATATGTAGTTTCCCGAATGCTGCATAAGGATGTTTTATTGATTACAGCTCTGCCTTTTTAATACCATCATTACAGATTGTTTTAAAAAATGCAAAAATTGGATTAACCGCCCTTTTTTGGATAAGGGATTTTTTTGGTCCATAACTCACAGGTGGTCAAATTTGGTAAGTTGTACAGGTGGATAAGTACTGGAGCACCGCAGGGTTGTGTTAAGTCCCCTGCTATAGACCTATGACTGCACCCCCTGTTATAAGACCAATAGTGTAGTTGTTTGCCGATGACACTACAGTAATCTGTTGTATCACTGGAGATGATGAGTAGCATTACAGGAGTGAGGCTGAAAGGATCGTGGAATGGTGTACATTGAATAACCTGATCCTAAACACAGGAAAAACAAAGGAACTTTTTGTAGATTTCAGAAGGAACAGGCCTAAGCCAGCACCGCTTTTTAGTAAAAACGTGTGCGTGGACCGGATCTCTTACCTTTAAATTTTTGGGAACATGCATTTCTGAAAACTTATCGTGGACAATCAATGTTAAAGCCATTATTAACCACTTTGAAAAATCAAGAGAATCCGCGCTAAGGGTAAATGATGAAAAGCTGCTGCCTAAAATGATGAAACAAGAGAGGGAATGTGGCGCTGCTATTAGCGATCAGAGGGTCAAATGTAAAGAATGTGTGTTCCCAAAGACAATGTGTCTGTCGGGTGACCTATGATAGGGCTAAGTCCAATGGTATATGGACACCCTGTGAACACCCACTAAGCAAAAACTGGTAAAAATTTGATTAAATGTGTGCCAAAAGATGGCTAAGCCTGGACCACCAGCCTCCGCTGGTTTCCAGGTAACATGTGCAAAGAAAAAGATATATGATAAAAAAAGTGGAAAATATATATATATATTTAGAAATTTGTGTGTGGTCAGGATCCTGTGCAGGCCAGCAGGTAGCTGGATATGCCTGTACCGTGTGTGATCAAAGCTGTGTAACAAACTCCCCAATATAACTATAGGCTATTAATTCCTAATGCCTCCCAAAAACCATGAGGCATAATCCAGCGCTATATTAATGCGAACAAACACAAAAAAATATATTTATATAAAATAAATAGTGATTGCCAAATAATGGCTACGCCTGGATCACCAGCCTCCGTTGGTTTCCAGGTATCATGTGGAAAAAATATATATTAAAAAATGCGTTCCTGTGTATGTGGTCAGGATCCTGTGCAGGCCAGCAAGTAGCTGGATATGGCTGCAACTGTGTGTAATCAATAATAAGTGACAAACACCCTAATATAACTCTAGGCTATCAGTTCTCAAGGTCTCCCAAGTAACCAAAAAGCATAATCCAGCGCTATAATATTGCAAGCAAACACAGAAAATTTATAAAAGGTGCAAATAAAAAGTCCTGGTAATAATAGCACAAATAATGGTGAAAAGTCTATTCTCAATCCTCAAGAGAATCTACTCCACAACTGTAAGGACAGAAATGAGTGGATATACACTACGGATGCCACTAATCCATATTAATCTGGTAATGAAACTTGCAAAGATAAATGGGCCAGGGTTCAAAATACACAGATGCAATCACTGATAGGCTTTTGACAGGTAGTGATGAAGTGACTTAGTGCCGGTCTCACGCAGTCCAATAGTAGGTGACTTTTGTGCTCCCCCCTCATAGGTCCCCACTCACCATATGTAGCTACCCCAGATGGGGTGAAAGGCAGTTGGTGATGGTACCTTGCTTCCTCTTGTTGCACAGTGCTCTCTATTGGATTACAAGCGGTGTCTGCCCTCCGTGCGGCTTCTCAGAGACAAAAAGGGAGTGTCTCTGGCGGCGGTTGTGCAATATGTCACTCAAATGAAAAAAATTAAATACACATAGTGTAATATGTATAAAAAAGGCTCCAAAGGATAATTTATTTAAATAAAAAATAAAAATGACAGGTTGTGGTTCCAGATAACACTGGGTCCCACCAGATAGAACAGAGATATGCAGAGCTGGCCGTCTGTCCCGTGCGGGCTGTAGTTAGTAACAGCTGACCGCGCCGCTGTTTTCCTCCACAGCCCTCAGTGTCGGCTGGGACGTTTGGCGAGCGTGCGTAGGAACGTACTTGCGTATAGGTCAACTGACGCGTTTTGTCATGTGACTTTCTCAAAGGTGATGCAAGCACCGCACGTACGTAACCTTATACACCGTGGCAGGTGTGTCCCTCCTCCCGGGGGAAGGATTTATTAATTTGAATTGGGCTGGGGATTTGTTGGTTCCCGTGGATGTGGGGGACCCTCCCTCCATTAACCCTTGGTAATGCCAAAACTAGGAATTGGGACAAACACATACCGCTGTCTAAGATAATAAAATACAATTCATGGCATACATAATTGAATTCAAAGGAAGGTGGAAACCCCTGCTAAAATAAAAATCTGTTATTTATACAATTATTACATTTGGTGGCTAAAAGATATATTATATCAGTAGAAACCATCACAAAAAAATATATGTAAATAAAACCAGTTTGGTGTTATCCTGTATGAAGACATGCAAGCATAGGGCTATAGGATCCTGCGAAAAAACTTGTAGACATATGGCTGTGGGATGGATATGTCGAATAGCATACCCAATCCACAGCATAATAGGACCCAAGAGGGACCAATGTCCAATGAGGATTAGCAGGAATCTAATCAAAACAAGATATCCCCTATGTGACTTTGGGTCTATATGACTATAGAAAAAATATATATAAATTCTTAAGACGATCCTAAAATCATGGATTCCCCAAACAAGGAGTATCCCTTTAGAGAAACATGTATACTTTAATTAATTTATACGTAAACAAATAAATTAAATTAGTGAAATGCGAATCTCTAAAAACCTCCCTATCGGATACCAGATAGGATAAAAAACCTGAAGAAATGGCGTCAAGGTAATATGATTAGAGGGTCCGTATATGTGTAAAGATTAACCATTGAAAACTAGTTTGTTGGGTTTCATGAGGAGTGGTATAAGGCATATACAAGGAAGTAACTGATACCCTGTGTCTAGCATGGAGCTGGAGTGGGTCCTTCGGATCTTCCCTAAAGGAGGGGCATAGTGGTGGTAAAAAGGGTGGAGAAGGGTCAATAAATTGTTGTAAATTAGAAATTTGAAATAAAGCAGTTGAGGTCGATATCCAGGTTGAGGCCTGGGGCTAGGGACCCCAACCTGTGTATCCAGCGGGTCTCATTTTGTGAGACCTGGATCTTCTTGTTGTCCCCCCCCCCCCTCCCTCCAGTGGTCTTTAATGATATCGACCCCATAGAAGGTAAGGCAAGATGGATCTTTGTGGTGCATTTCTTTGAAGTGTCTGGAAAGACTGTTTTGGGAATCCCTTACGGATATTTTTAATGTGTTGTCTTATTCTAACGCGTAAGGGTCTGGTGGTACGACCAACATATTGGAGCCTGCAGGGACATTCTATAACCTAAGTCACATGTGTACTGTTACATGTGATTAATTCTTTGATATGGAATTCTGTTAAACACATGAGACTTGAACGTTGTTCTTCTTCGAGGCTATGGTCTATTGGTTTTGCAGGGAAGGCACCTTTGACATCTATAGAACCTTTTGAGTTCTGGACCGATGTTCACCTGTGTTGGGGGGTCAAGTACATTCTCAGTGTGGGTGCCTTACGGTAGATGAACCTTGGTTGTTTTGGCAGTAATGTGGCTAGGGTTCTGTCCTCCTTCAAGATGGGCCAGTATTTGTTTTAAATTCGTTCCAGTTGTTGGTATTGGTTACTATATTCTGTGATAAAGGCTAGGTCCATAGATGATGTTTGATGTGGCTTTATGTTAAGCAAAGCTCCCCTATCCATGTCTCGAATGTTCTCTTCCAGTTTGGACAATAGGTCTTGTTTATAACCCTTTTCTCTAAATCTCTTAATGAGAACATCAGCCTGAATATCAATCTTCCACCCGGTGGCAGTTTCTCCTTATTCTTAACAATTGCCCTTTGGGTATGTTTCCTATCCACTTCGGGTGGTGGCAACTGGACGTGGGTATGTACCCGTTTTGGTCTGTCTTCTTGAAGGTTTTTGTGCATAGTTCACCTCCTATCCTTAAAAATTTGGAGATCCAGATAGTCAATATTCTGTGTATGCCATTTGCCTGTAAAAGTTATGCCGTGTCTGTTGTTGCATAAAACTTTCCAGGGATTCAGCTGTTCCGTTCCATAAAATTATTGGGTCATCAATGTACCATCTATAGAGTTTAAGTTGGGGTATTTTCTTGTAATATATGTATTCCTCCTCCCACATGTCCATAAATAGGTTTACTACACTAGGAGCGTAGCGTGCCCCCATAGCTACTCCTTTCTTCTGTACATAGAACTCCTTTTTGTACCAGAAATGGTTGTTCTCCATGGCCATTTTAAGTCCCTCCAAGATGAACGCGATTTGTTCTGGTCTCATCTCTGTCATCTCCTTTTAGACCAGGGATATGCAATTAGCGGACCTCCAGATGTTGCAAAACTACAAATCCCATCATGCCTCTGCCTCTGGGTGTCATGCTCGTGGCTGTCAGAGCCTTGCTATGCCTCATGGGATTTGTAGTTCTGCAACAGCTGGAGGTCCGCTAATTGCATATCCCCGTTTTAGACCATCTGGTTGTCTGATACTGGTGTATAAGGAGTCTACATCAATAGTAGCCAATAAAAGATTTTCTGTGTCCGTGATGCCCTGGAGTTCCACCATTAGCTGCGTGCTATCTTTTAAGTGGGATCTTCCTTTGGTCACTAAGGGTTTTAAGAACTGGTCTAAGTATTCTCCCAATCTGGAAAAAATCGAGTTGATGCCACTTACGATGGGTCTGCCAGGCGGTTTTTCATGTCTCTTGTGAATTTTTGGTACCTGATAAATGACAGGGGTTGTGGTGGATTCTGATATGAGGTAGGTTGCCTCTTTTTTGCTAAGAATTACCAAATCTGCTCCCTTTTTCACATACTTTGTTAATTGCCTTTTTATAGAGGGGTGCAGGGTTGCTTTTAAGTTTCTCATACGTATTGGGTACTTGTAGTAGGTTTTCCTTTTCTGTCTCATAATCCGTTTTGTTAAGTATAACTAGTCCCCCCCCCCCCCCCCTATCTGCTGGTCTGATGACCACCCCCTTCTTTTCCCCAATTTGTTTGATAGTTCTCCAAATGTTTTTGTCACCTCTGCGTGGTTTCTTTTCAAGATGTTTAATGTCCTCCTCCACCATTTTTTTTTAAAGCCCCCAGGCATTGGTTTTCAGGTGTTTGAGGGTTGCAAATTGCTTTATTCTTCAGTGTGGTCTGTATGTATACTGATGGTTCCAATATTCGTTGATCTGTGTTGATGGCAAAATGTTTAAGGTTCAGTTTCCTCATAAACTTTTGTAAATCTATGTAGGTATAAAATTTATTCAGAGCCTTGTCAGGTGCAAACTTTAGGCCAAGATCTAGGGCTTTCCATTCTTCATCCGTGAAGGTGGCATTGCTAAGGTTAAAAATTCCCTCTCCTAATACTCACTTTGCATTTTTCTTTTGCCCCCCTCTCTTCCCTCTGGTACGTCTCCTCTTTCTGCGTGCCAGTCTGTTGATGTATTGATCCTCTCCCACTCCTGGGTACTCCCTGTTCTCCTATTCGTTTCCTGATTGCGGTGGGTCCGCTGGTCCTGGGGTTCCTGTCCTCTCTGTCTCTTGGTGTATTCTCCCCTCTGGTGGCTCCCCCCCCCCCCCCCGGTTCCAAGTTTGTCCTCTCCATCGAGGATTCTTGTATGTGACCTTGGGTTGCCATCTCCCAGGAGCTCTGTTGTAGCCTCCTCTGGGAAAACCCCTATTCTCCCTTTGTTCAAACCTTCTTACAGGTTGTGATGTATTTTGTCTCCAGCCCCCATTTCTTGTAGGGGGAGATCTGTGTCTCCTTGGAGTAGTGGGAAATCTGTTATAAGCTCCAGCCGGTTCTTGATGGCGTCATTGATCTCTTGTGTCTTTCCGTGATCCAGGGTGCTGGCTATATCTTGGCAGGATTCTTAGTTCTGGTTCTGGGGAGACTTCAAATCTTAGTCGTGGTCTATCGAATTCCCCATCATTCCCCATGTCTTCCATGTCTTTACTTGAGCCGTCATCCACAGAGTTTTCATCCAATTCAAAAGGACATTCTTCCTCTGCCTGCCATTTGTAAACTTTATTATTCTTATAATCGAACATCTCGCTTGAATTTCTTCTGCTTCTTAGTTTGTATTTCTAGGTCATATTCCTTTATACTGTCTTGCAGTTGTGTTTCTTTTTCCTTATAATCTGGTTTGCTTGAAAAGGGGAGCAGGGAGTTTTGTAGCTCCACTATATGGGTCTCAATCCCTCTGCTTTTGAATTGTCTCCTTTTTATAATTGTTTGCAATAAGTCGATTTCACACTTGTTAAAAAATTGGTATCATTTCTCTGTAAGTGCTGGTTCGTTGAAGTGGTCATTGGGATTAATGTCCCACCTGAGTCTTCTGGGTGTCTTTTTCTTCCTTACATAGGTCTCTAGAGTGGCTATGTCCCACCAGACTCTTAGCTGCTTCTCTAGAGTGTGTTTTAATTGTCTGAGCAGACTTTCCATGTCCTGTTTGATGTTTACTTGTTCTTGGCTAAAAAGGAGACGTACCAGAGGGAAGAGAGGGGGGCAGAAGAAAAAGGCAAAGGGAGTATTAGGAGAGGGAATTTATAACCTTAGCAATGCCACCTTCATGGATGAATAATGGAAAGCCCTAGATCTTGGCCTAAAGTTTGCACCTGACAAGGCTCCGAATAAAATTTATACCTACATAGATTTACAAATATTTGAGGAAACCACCTTAAACATTTTGCCATTAACACAGATCAACGAATATTGGAACCATCAGTATACATACAGACCACACTGAAGAATAAATCAATTTACAACCCTCAAACACCTGGAAACCAATGCCTGGGGGCTTTCAAAAAAATGGTGGAGGAGGACATTAAACATCTTGAAGAGAAACCACGCAGAGGTGACAAACATTTGGAGAACTATCAAACAAATTGGGCAAAAGAAGGGGGTGGTCATCAGACCAGCAGATAAGGGGGGGGGGGGGATTAGTTATACTTAACAAAACAGATTATGAGACAGAAATGGAAAATCTGCTACAAGTACCCAATACGCATGAGAAACTTAAAAGCACCCCTCTATAAAAGGCAATTGACAAAGTATGTGAAAAGGGAGCAGATTTGGGAATTCTTGGCAAAAAATATACAACCTACCTCATATCAGAATCCACCACAACCCCTGTCATTTATCAGGTACCAAAAATCCACAAGAGACTTGAAAAACCGCCTGGCAGACTCATGGTAAGTGGCATCAACACGATTTTTTCCAGATTGGGAGAATACTTAGACCAGTTCTTAAAACCCTTAGTGACCAAAGGAAGATCCCACTTAAAACATAGCACGCAGCTAATGGTGGAACTCCAGGGCATCACGGACACAGAAAATCTTTTATTGGCTACTATTGATGTAGACTCCTTATACACCAGTATCAGACAACCAGATGGTCTAAAAGGAGTGGAGATGGCCTTACAACAACTAACAGAGATGAGACCAGAACAAATCGCGTTTATCTTGGAGGGACTTAAAATGGCCATGGAGAACAACCATTTCTGGTACAAAAAGGAGTTCTATGTACAGAAGAAAGGAGTAGCTATGGGGGCACGCTACGCTCCTAGCGTAGCAAATCTATTTATGGACATGTGTGAGGAGGAATACATATATGACAAGAACATACCTCAACTTAAACTCTATAGACGGTACATTGATGACCTAATAATTTTATGGAACGGAACAGTTGAATCCCTGGAAATTTTTTTGCAACAACTTGACAGATACGGCATAACTTTTACAGGCAAATGGCATACACAGAGTATTGACTATCTGGATCTCCAATTTTTTAAGGATAGAGGTGAACTATGCTTGGAGAAAAGGGCTGTAAACAAGACCTATTATCCAAACTGAAAGAGAACATTCGAGACATGGATAGGGGAGCTTTGCTTATCAACAAAAAGCCACATCAAACATCAACTATGGACCTAGCCTTTATCACAGAATATAGTAACCAATACCAACAACTGGAACAAATAAAAAAAAAAAATACTGGCCCATCTTGAAGGAGGACAGAACCCTAGCCACATTACTGTCAAAACAACCAAGGTTCATCTACCGTAAGGCACCCACACTGAGAACGCATCTTGTTCATAATGTACTTGACCCCCCCCCCCCAACACAATTGGACATCTGTCCAGAACTCAAAGGGTTCTATAGATGTCAAAGGTGCCTTCCCTGCAAAACCAATAGACCACAGCCTCGAAGAACATTCAAGTCTCATGTGTTTAACCGCTTAAGACCTGGACCAAAATGCAGCTAAAGGACCAGGCCCCTTTTTGCAAATCGGGACTGCGTCACTTTAACTGACAATTGCGCAGTCGTGCGACGTGGCTCCCAAACCAAATTGGCGTCCTTTTTTCCCCACAAATGGAGCTTTTTTTTGGTGGTATTTGATCACCTTTGCGGTTTTTATTTTTTGCGCTATAAACAAAAATATTTTGAAAAAAATGCAATATTACTTTTTGCTATAATAAATATCCCCCAAAAATATATAATTTTGTTTTCCCTCAGTTTAGGCTGATGCGTATTCTTCTACCTATTTTTGGTAAGAAAAAATCGCAATAAGCGTTTATCGGTTGGTTTGCGCAAAATGTATAGCGTTTACAAAATAGGGGATATTTTTATTGCATTTTTATCAATAATTTTTTTTTTTTTACTACTAATGGCGGTGATCAGTGATTTTTTTTTTCGTGACTGCGACATTATGGCGGACACTTCGGACAATTTTGACACATTTTTGGGACCATTGTCATATTTTCACAGCAAAAAAATGCATTTAAAATGCATTGTTTATTGTGAAAATGACAATTGCAGTTTGGGAGTTAACCACAGGGGGCGCTGATGGGGTTATGTGTGACCTGAAGTGTGTTTACAACTGTAGGGGTGTGTGGCTGTAGTTGTGACGTCATCGATTGTGTCCCCCTATAAAAGGGATGACACAATCGATGCTGCCGCCACAGTGAAGAACGGGGAAGCCGTGTTTAGACACGGCTCCCTCCGTTCTTCAGCTCCAGGGAACCGGCAACTGCTGCCACAACCGAGATATCCATCTCTTCAGTGGGCGGTCCTGGAGACGATAACGTCGGTCTCCGCGGCGCATTCGCCGCAAGATCGCCGTTATCGGTGGCGGGAGAGGCCCCCCCCTCTCCCGCGCCCTCCACCGCTTACCGGAGCGGCGGAGGTGATCGGTTGCTGCTGCCTGTTGTGTGAGGATGCGAGTGAGGGCAAGATGGCCCCCACCCGTCCTTATAGCATTGCTGGGCGGAAGTGACGTCAAAACGTCAGTCCCGCCCAGCGTCTTAAAGAGACATTTTTTTGTTATTTTTTTAAATGACAAAATTTCCATTTTTTTTTTTTTTTTTTTGCATTGAAGTCTAAATATGAGATCTGAGGTCTTTTTGACCCCAGATCTCATATTTAAGAGGACCTGTCATGCTTTTTTCTATTACAAGGGATGTTTACATTCCTTGTAATAGGAATAAAAGTGATACATTTTTTATTTATTTTTTATTTCAGTGTAAAAAATTATAAAATCAATAAAAATAAATGGGAAAACAAAAATATTTTTTTTTTAAAGGTCCCAAAGAGCTTGCGTGCAGAAGCGAACACATACGCGAGTAGCGCCCGCATATGAAAACGGTGTTTAAACCACACAAGTGAGGTATTGCCGCGATCGTTAGAGCAAGAGCAATAATTCTAGCCCTAGACCTACTCTGTAGCTCAAAAAATGCAACCTATAGAATTTTTTAAACGTCGCCTATCGAGATTTTTAAGGGTAAAAGTTTGACGCCATGCCATGAGCGGGCGCAATTTTTAAGCGTGACATGTTGGGTATCATTTTACTCGGCCTAACATTATTTTTCACAATATATAAAAAAAATTGGGCCAAATTTATTGTCTTATTTTTTTAATTCAAAAAAGTGATTTTTTTCCCCAAAAAAGTGCGCTTGTAAGACCGTTGCGCAAATACGGTGTGAAAGTATTGCAATGACAGTCGTTTTTATTCTCTAGGGTGTTAGAAAAAAATATATATAATGTTTGGGGGTTTTAAGTAATTTTCTAGCAAAAAAAAAACTGTTTTAGTCTTGTAAACGCCAAATCTGAAAAACAGGCTCGGGGCTTAAGTGGTTAAAGACCACTGGAGGGGGGGGGGGGGCAATAAGAAGATCCAGGTCTCACAAAATGAGACCCGCTGGATACACAGATTGGGGTCCCTAGCCCCAGGAGGCCTCAACCTAGATATCGACCTCAACTGCTTTATTTCGAATTTCTAATTTACAATTTATTGACCCTTCTCCACCCTTTTTACCACCACTATGCACCTCCTTTAGGGAAGATCCAAAGGACCCACTCCAGCTCCATGCTATACACAGGGTATCAGTTACTTCCTTGTATATGCCTTATACCACTCCTCATGAAACCCAACATAAACTAATTTTCAATGGTTAATCTTTACACATATACGGACCCTCTAATCATATTACCTTGACGCCATTTCTTCAGGTTTTTTATCCTATCTGGTATCCGATAGGGAGGTTTTTAGAGATTCACATTTCACTAATTAATTTATTTGTTTACGTATAAATTAAAGTATACATGTTTCTCTAAAGGGATACTCCTTGTTTGGGGAATCCATGATTTTAAGATCGTCTTAATAAGAATTTATATATATTGTTTCTATAGTCATATAGACCCAAAGTCACATAGGGGATTGAATACACATGTTCATTCTGCTCTGTTACACTCCTCGTAGGATTAGGTTATGTAATAAGACTTTTCACTATTCATGTCTGCATTATAAATTATGTATTGCTGTATCTATGACCCTTTCTAGGGACGGAGGCCAGACCTCACATCACTTTTTTGGAACAACCTTTACATGCTCTCTGTACAGTTGCAGTGCTAGAAAAATTGATTATACTACCTTCCATGATCTTTTACACTGCAAATTTCATACATTATCTTGTTTTGATTAGATTCCTGCTAATCCTCATTGGACATTGGTCCCTCTTGGGTCCTATTATGCTGTGGATTGGGTATGCTATTCGACATATCCATCCCACAGCCATATGTCTACAAGTTTTTTCGCAGGATCCTATAGCCCTATGCTTGCATGTCTTCATACAGGATAACACCAAACTGGTTTTATTTACATATATTTTTTTGTGATGGTTCCTACTGATATAATATATCTTTTAGCCACCAAATGTAATGTATTAATAACAGATTTTTATTTTAGCAGGGGTTTCCACCTTCCTTTGAAATCAATTATGTATGCCATGAATTGTATTTTATTGTCTTAGACAGCGGTATGTGTTTGTCCCAATTTCTAGTTTTGCCATTACCAAGGGTTAATGGAGGGAGGGCCCCCCACATCCACGGGAACCAACAAACCCCCAGCCCAATTCAAATTAATAAATCCTTCCCCCGGGAGGGACGCACCTGCCGCGGTGTATAAGAAGGTTACGTACGTTTGGTGCTTGCATCACCATTGAGAAAGTCACATGACGAAATGCGTCAAGTGACCTATACGCAAGTACGCTCGTACGCACGCACACTCGCCAAACGTCCCAGCCGACACTGAGGGCTGTGGAGGAAAACAGCGGCGCAGTCAGCTGTTACTAACTACAGCCCGCACAGGACAGGCGGCCAGCTCTGCATATCTCTGTTCTATCTGGTGGGACCCAGTGTTATCTGGAACCACAACCTGATGTTTTTTTTCTTTTATGTCATTTTTATTTTTATTTAAATAAATTATCCTTTGGAGCCTTTTTTATACATATTACACTATGTGGATTTCATTTAAGTGACATATTGCACAACCGCCGCCAGAGACACTCCCTTTTTTGTCTCTGAGAAGCCGCACGGAGGGCAGACACTGCTTGGAATCCAATAGAGAGCACTGTGCTGTGGAAGCAAGGTACCATTACCAACTGCCTTTCACCCCATCTGGGGTAGCTACATATGGTGAGTGGGGACCTATGAGGGGGAGCACTAAAGTCACCTACTATTGGACTGCGTGAGACCGGCACTAAGTCACTTCATCACTACCTGTCAAAAGCCTATCAGTGATTGCATCTGTGTATTTTGATCCCTGGCCCATTTATCTTTGCCAGTTTCATTACAAGATTAATATGGATTAGTGGCATCCGTAGTGTATATCCACTCATTTCTGTCCTTACAGTTGTGGAGTAGATTCTCTTGAGGATTGAGAATAGACTTTTCACCATTATTTGTGCTATTATTACCAGGACTTTTTATTTGCACCTTTTATACATTTTCTGTGTTTGCTTGCAATAATATAACGCTGGATTATGCTTTTTGGTTACTTGGGAGGCATTGAGAACTGATAGCCTAGAGTTATATTAGGGTGTTTGTCACTCATTATTGATTACACATGGTTGCAGCCATATCCAGCTACTTGCTGGCCTGCACAGGATCCTGACCACATACACAGGAACGCATTTTTTAATATATATTTTTTCCACTTTCTTTGCACATGATACCTGGAAACCAACGAAATGAATATCTGACTATCCAGGATTATATACTATGCTCCAAGATATGGAATTTGCAAGTATGCCAACTCCCTTAAAGGGGTTGTAAAGACAAAAATATTTTCCTCTTAAAGTCTGACAGTAGCTGATAAAGTAAAAAGTAATGTTTTGCATTATAACTAGTTTGATACCTGTTGTTGACATCAAGCGATTTTATTCTCCTCAGTCACTCCTGAATCATTATTCTCACTGACTTCCTGGTTTGCGGTGCACATTCATTCTTGCTACATCACGGCCTAATGGGAAATACAGTTCCCATTAGGCTTAGCCTCCATGCCTGTGAGGGATAAGAGCATCTTCACGCAGGGCTGTAGTCATAGGGAGGGGGTGAGCACATTCTGCTTTCCACCATGCAAAACAGCTCAGATGCTGGTGGAAAGCAAGAAGAGGAGAGACAGGAAATGGCAATTTCAAACCTGGATTACTGTGTTTTGGAGGTCAAAAGGAAAAACGAGGTAAGTGATATTTAAATGCTCTAGCTTACAGCAATCAATTGATCTAATAAAAAACGAACCTTTAGTGTTCATTTAAGTTTCCTAGAAATGGCTAGCATTCTCTGTTTGCAAGTTTTTAGATGTTATGTTTGCTGAAGCTGTTTGTAATTGCCACCTTTTTTGTTACTCCAGCAGTGCCATACTCTGTTGTATGTCTACAACTTGCCAACAAACAAAGATGCAAAAAGTATCAACAATCGCCTTCGCCGCCTTTCTGACAACTGTGGGGGGAAAGTGATGAGTATGTCCGGCAGTAGCGCCATCCTCCGGTTTATCAATCAAGAGAGCGCAGAACGGGCACAGAAACGCATGGAGAACGAAGATGTGTTTGGTAACCGTATCACCATTTCGTTTGTACCTAAAAATCGTGATGTAACTGAAGCAAAGACCTCCATCTGCACTCTTGGTGACAAATCAAAGTCTCCCAAAAAAGTAAATAAGAATACCAAACTGTGCCTCATTGCTAGAGATCAGCAAGAATCCTCCCAAAATGCCAAAGCCTCTGCCAACAAAACAGCTTACAGCCCTGGGGGCAAAAACTCAAATGTGAAAAGCTTGCAGGTAAACAACTTTTTTGGGTTTGTTTCTTCCCTAAGGTTAAAGTGGAGCTATAGTTCTTCTGTCAAAAACTGCAGGCAGGCTGTTCTGCTAGAAAATAAATCTACCTTTCCGTTTACAGCCTTCTTTGGAATGGTACACTGAGCTGCGTAAGCACAGCTCCGTTTGCATTCCGCTACCATTCCTGTGTACCGGAATGAATGCACTTCTAAAACTTTAAATGCTTGGTACACACGACCGGTTTTCTTGACGAGAAAACTGCCTTTTTTTTTTTTTTTTTAGATTGGTTGGGAAAACCGGTCGTGTATATGCACCAAAGCAGGTTTCCAGACGAGAAAACTGCCCGCAAAAAAATTTGAACCTGCTCTATTTTTTCCCGTCAGTCTTTTTTTCTCATCGCAAAACCGCTTGTGTGTAGGCTTTTCCGAGGGGAAAAAACGCACATGCTCAGAATCAATTATTAGACGGGAGCGCTCATTCTGGTAAAACTAGCATTCGTAATTGTATTGAATATTGTTGAATATTTTTGTTAAGCATTAAATCACATAAGTATTAAATCACATAAGTATTAAAATGCTACCCGACGACGGGACCAGGTGCCATTCGCCGTACATACAATAACTGTAAAATCAGACATCAAAGTTGTTAAAACAGAAAAACATTAAAAAGCAATAGCATAAATCGGATTAAAATAGAAAAAAAATAATAAAAGGGCCCCGAGAAGAAAAAGAACGTGTCACCCCGTCAGTTTCCTCCCCCTGGTGCACAGCAATTTACCCAGCCTCAGTCCACAGAAGGGTTTTCAGTCTCTCCTGGAACTGGAACAGGTTTGAGGTCTGCCTGAGAGCCAATGGCAGGAGGTTCCACTCTCTAGGTCCCAACCTCGAGAATGCTTTTCCCCCCCCACTTTTTAAATCTAAACTTTGGGACCTCCAGGCGGAATTGAGTGGCTGCTCTCAATGAACGGCCAGTGAGACGTCTTGTCAATTTCGCCTGGAGGTAAGTAGGACCTAATTTATTGAACGCCTTAAAAACTAAGATTAAAACCTTGAATCTGATCCGCTGCCCCACAGGTAGCCAATGATGGGCTGCCTGGTGCCCAGAGGTCGGGCAATGGCCTCTCAGATTGAGGGCTAACCTTACCGCGTGATTCTGGACTTTCTGTAGGCATTTGATCTGGTAGTGAGGTAAACCAGCCAGCAGCCCGTTACAGTAGTCCAGATGCGGAAGGATGAGAGCGCGCAACACAGCGATCCTGGCCTGATCAGTCAGGGCAAAAAGCGGTGAAGTTAAAGTAGCAAGTTTTGACCACCTGGTCCACGCGTGGTCACAGAGTTAGGCCCTCGGCAATGTGGACACCCAGCGTCCTCACCGTAGATGCAGATTTAGGCAACTCCCCACCTTCGTCAGGCCATGATAACACCCAAACCTCTCCCGGAATATTGCTGGACCGCAGCACCTCCGTGTTGGCCTGGTTGAGCTGAAGGAAATTGAGCCCCATCCATCTTTTGATGGCATCCAATCCCTCAATCAACCTAGCCTCAGCCGCAGGAGAGGCGGCCGAATTTCTGGAAAAGAGTTGGGTGTCGTCGGCATACGACTGAAAACTGAGTCCCATCCCCGCTGTCAAGGTGAGGAGAGGGTGAAGGTAGATGTTAAATAGGAGGGGGGAGAGAGAAGAACCTTGGGCAACACCACAAGTCACCCTTTTAGGGTCGGAATAGTGATCTCCCATCTTCACCCTAAACTCCCTATCCTCCAAAAACAAAGCTTACCACCAAGCCAAGGCTGGATCGCTTGACCTCGCCACCTCCCGTAGTATCGAAATTAGAATTTGATGGTCTACCGTGTCGAATGCTGCGGACAGATCTAAAAGGACCAAGATGTAGTGAAAACCCCCATCCGCATCGACCAAGGCTGTCTCCGTCCCATGTTTATGGGCTTGAAGCTGACCGCAGACTACCTTCTCGGCGATTTTAGCCTGGAAAGCAAGACCTGCAATGGGCCTGGATTTATTGGGGTCCAGCGGGTCAGAGCCAACCTTTTTTAAAATGGGCGTAACAATAGCCTTCTTAAAAAAAAGAGGGTGCCTTCTAAAAATTAAAGATTAATAAGTTTAGCGAGGTAGGGAGCCAGAACTAGTTCGGCCCCTTTAAAAATATTACCGGGGCAGGGGTCACTCGGGGGCGCAGAATCCTTGGCCTGGGAAATAAGTCCCAGGACAAAGTCCGCTGTCACATCTTTAAAAAAGAACTGAGGGTGGTCAAGTAAGGCTGGTTTTATATCAGACTGAGTTGGGGCATTTACCGACCATTCAGCTCTGCTGATAGTTTTAGGCCAAGATGTATTTTTTCTATCTTCCTGACAAAAAAGTCAGCAAACATTTGGGCTGTCTGGGAGGAAACCTCCACTTCTAAGTGAAGTGCCCTGGTAGGTAAACTCCTGGACGATTCTAAGGCTCCATTCACACTAAAGCGTTTTTTGGTGCATTTTGCAGAAAAGCAGGGAAATTTTTTAACATGGGTTCCTATGGAACATGTTCACATCAATGCTTTTTTGTGCCTCTGCGTTTTTGGAAAGGCCTGGGGACTTTTTTTCCCGCAAAAAGCAGCGTTTTGCATGCAATAGAAGTCAATGAACCCGCATCCAAAACGCAAATGAAATGTAAAAAATTTAAAATTGATGTAAAAAAAATAAAACGTAAATCGCAGCAAAATCGCGGTAAAACGCAAGTCAAACGCAGCAAGCACCACATAAAACACTACAAAAACGCTCAAAAGCAACATGCATAGGTGTGAATCGAGCCTAAAAAGTTCCTTTCCATTATTGTTGGCTTTCTCCACCCTCGCTGCCACAAGTTTTTCTTTGTAAGCAGGATGGCGTTCTTATAAAGCCCCATATGGGATTTCCATAACATCTTTGAATCCGGGAAGGGATTCTTTCTCCACACCCGTTCCAAAGCTCTCCCCTCTCTCCTTAAGAGCCTCGGTATATCATGGGGCAGAGCTAAAAGCCCTACCTACCTTCTTTTTTTTTTCTGTTTGAAGGGTGCCACTATGTCCAGGGCCCCCACAATTCCATTATGAATAGCCCTGAACACAGTCTCTACATCAGATTCCGGAGTGGAGACCAACTCCCTCTCCAGTAAAGAGTTAAACCTTTCTTGTTGGAATAGTCTTTCATTATAGAGGTGGAAATTTTTTCCTTTACCAAGTAGAAACTAGTAAATGACACAGCACAATAGTCTGTCCATGGAATAGTCAAAGTGGCCGTGAAATTAAGACTTATCTCTCTAAAGCATGGCCAGACTGATGGGTGGGCCCGTTGTTAAAAACGGTCCCATCGTATCACAGGAGTGAAAAAAATCTCACTTCCTTGATACTGTGGTCTTCAGACCAAATGTTAAAATCGCCTAAAAAAAATTGCGGGGTGGGGTCTACAAAGTGTATTCATAGCCCACTCCCAAAATTTAGCCAGACTAGCAGTTTTTAAATTAGGGCAGATATACACTACATGAAGGGCCAGAAGGACCTAAAACACCTAAAAATTTGATCGAGAGAATCTCGCATCCCTTCACATTCAGTTCTTCCATCCTTTTTTAACTTTTTTTAAATTTTGTTTAAAAACTACCGCTGTCCCTCCACCTCTCCCTATAGCCCTGTTTTGATAGATAATCTTGTAACCTGGGGGGATAGCAGACGCTATAACAGGTCCGCAACCTCATCTAGCCATGAGGAATGGAGATATCGCATCCGTCACGCTGTAACGGACTTAAAAACACGAAGACTGAAAATCGCAAATCGGCTCTCACCAAACTTTGACCAACACAAGGATCGGCAAAAGCAGCCCAAAGAGTATTGCCATTTGAATGGAATGTCCCCTTTATAGTGCCGTTGTACGTGTTGGATGTGTTTGGTCGAGCGTTTTTTTGCCTGAACGTGCGTATGCAAGGCAGGCTTGAGAGGAATCCCATCGGGAAAAACGTTGGGTTTTGGCATGTCAGGGAAACCGGTCGTGTGTACAGTGCATTACTCTTTGTATCTAAGGCCCCTTTCACACAGTCGTTCCAGTCAAGTCCGCCTATCAATTTTTCAGGCAGATCTGATCAGAAGGTCCATGCCCAACTCTGGGTTTGATCGGGTCCACCAAAAAGAGGTATTTTGTTGTCATCTGTTTAGGCAGAGTAAATCGCAGGTAGCCAGGTGTAAACGTACAGCAGAGTCTGTTTTATCCCGGCAGCCCATAGAGCAGAATGGAAAATGTGTTCTGTGTAAAAGATGTGTATACTTACCGATGTCCAGTCTACTCTGGTCATGTGATCTGCAGCTCCATCTTGCTTGTGTCTAGGGGAGCAGTTAGCACATGGGAGCCTAAGCATGATATGACCGCTCCTTTTAATTGGTTTGTCAAGTGCTCCCACCTCTCCCTTCCACTCACTGACGCAGAGGATCACTTGACAGGAGTGAACTAAAATGGTTAAGTATACACATCCTTTCGTGTGTGTGTGTGTGGTGTTTTTTTTTCTTTTTTTTAAAGATTGGGTAGAAAAGGTTGGCTTCTGTCATCCTAATACTGTGGACAGTTGGCGTTGTGACGCTCGGACAAAAGATGTTACTGGCAAAATTGTCAAGTGGAAATAAGCCCCCATTCACACTTCAGGCATTTATCTGATCGTTTCCCTATGTCTTACTAGGCTTTACTATGCCTGACTACGTAATATTCCATTCTAATTGTGTCTTTCACACTTCTATGCTCAGTTGCAGTTTTAAAAGCTGTGTGTTTTTTTTATTTTTTTATTTTTTTTTATATTTTTTTATTTGCATGTTTTTGACCCAATAGACTTAAATGGAAATGATCCTGAATTCCACTCCTATAGAACTGCTCTTCTCTTGCCCAGCCCAGGAAACCAACTCCTGAAGCTTGATTCTTGGGCAAAACGCTTGTAAAACTAATTTAAAACTTTGAAAATCACCAAAAATATTCTGTGTTCACATCTGACCAGAACATAGGCAAACTGAAGGAGAAAAAACAAGGAGAAAAGCGCCTCCTGAGTATTCTGTTTTTAATATTTAAAAGTGCAATAATCCAGCACTTACATCATAATACTCATGGTGAAGTCCGGGGTGCTGGTATGGTCCTTGCTGGCAGTCAGTGGATCCAGACTTGAGAGATGTGAGACATCAAAACCAAGCTTCTGCAGCCGCCGTTGGGAGCCGGGGAGAGCCGACTGTATCCGAGGTGTTGAGTGGCAGCTTGGTTGGAATCCTGTGTGCTGGCATGACGTCAGTAGGACGTGTGACGAACGCGCGTGTCAGATCCCCGCCCTCCGTGCCAACTTGCGACGAAGGACAGGCCGACCTCACACCACGCTGTCACTTGCGTAACAATGCCACTCTCAGCTGCGCTGTCACTGGGCTAATGACACAATTAACCCTTTAACTGCCACCACCAACATTGATAAGGAAGCGTTGGTACTCCCGTCAATTAGCAATACCAATTAGTATTTTAGAATAAGCGTCTGCAGCACACACTGTCACCACAGGCAGGTCTGCTCAAAGGCTTTACTCTACAACAGTAGTGCTCTTCAAAAGGCAGAGGTTCGTTTATAGCTTGCATTAAGAGTTTTGGAGACAAGGTTAACACTTTTCAACATAAAAGGTTTATTACGAAAAGGGCAAACTTGGTGCAATAAAGTGTTACAGAAAAATATGTTTTAAAGAGATAATGACAATATACAGCCACAAAGTAATAAGGTAGAATTGAAGAAGAATACTTGCAATTAATGTCCAAGGTTGATCAGAGTTTGATCGATGAACTGGGTAATCGGTTCTCAAACTTGGCAGATGCTCCGGCTTGGATGGTACAAGGAGAACTGCCCTTGACTTGGCATCTCCTCTTTTCTGTCAGATCAAGAAGGGGCGTTGACACGACCAGTGACCAATTGTCTAGTCTGATTTAGGGGCTGGTTACTGGGAGGGGTCCACATTCACGCCCATAACCCAGGTACGCTTTGTGATACATATTCATATCTCTGCAGCTCTAATGTTTACAGACTACTAATATCAGTTTTATTGTCCAGTGTGATATGCTTTAAGAAAGTCCAAACATGACAAGTCTACCATGGTTATTCTACCTAGGACGAATAAATGGGGCCAGGGGCCTTCCACATAATTGATCATATTCATGTCTGGGCTTGAAACGTTACAAATTATCTGAGAAAACTAAATATGTCAGTTGTTTGCCTGTGCTATGAGTTAGCTGGAAGTTATGAAACATGCTAAACTTTAAAACATATTTCCACAGTTAAATCCTAATGAGTAGTAAGGCATTTACGACCAGGGTCTGCGGATTCTCTGAGGTGAGAGGGCGACAGTTTTACGACAGGCCAGGAACCCTGCCAGGAGACATTAAGAAACCTAGTTTGCTCTGTTTCTTGGAGAAGATAACAATTCTTTTGAAGTAGAAAGCCTATGGATTCCTGAGCATAAGGGAGGGAGTGAGTTCATGTCTACGACTACACTGTTTTCAAACAACATGGCTGCGTGTCCAGTATGCAATATCGTTACAGGACGGGAGCCGAGGGGGACCACAACGCATTTCAGAGCGTGCGTGAGTCGGACGGACAAGCGCGCTCTTTTTTTCAAGTGTAAATCAATGGAGGGAAGGGAGGGTTTAAAAGCTTGTCATGCGGTGGAGTACCGACCAATAGGGATGCAGGAAAAATGATCATACGGGGCACAAGAATGCATGTGTAAATACAAAAACAATAACATTTAGCTGATTTTGGGTAACCTGATGGAACATGTCGTGTGTGTGTGTGTGTGTGTATATGTGTGTGTGTGTGTGGTATGTATGTATGTATGTATGTGTGTATATGTGTATGTGTGTATATATATATATATATATATATATATATATATATATATATATATATTCTCTAGTGTGTGTGTGTTTATGTATGTATGTATGTATGTATGTATGTATTTTAAGGCCCGAAACAACTAATCGATTACAATATTCATAATCGATTAATCGGCCAGTAACATAATGGGGTTAATAAAAAAAAAATTAGCACTTAATAGTACAAAAAAGCAAATCGCTACTGTAAATATTACTTTCACTGTCCCACAGTAAAAAAATGAACCCCTTACAGTAGCGATTATTTGCTCTTTTTGTACTTATTTTTGTTTTTTTAACCCCCCATTATGTTACTAAACATCTCAGGCCTGGGGCCCCACTACAGTTCATTTACATGTTTTCCTATGGGACACATTCACATCCGTGATTTTTTTTTTTTTCAGCTGCTGCATATTTGGAAAGGACAAGGACTTTTTAATGTAAAACGGTGCTATTTTTTTGGGGGGGTTCAATAGACTTCAATGGGGAAGCTGCAAGTTTAGGCTATTATCCGATTAATCGAAACAATCGGCCAACTAATCGATTCTGAAAATAATTGTTGGTTGCAGCTATATATATATATATATATATATATATATATTCATAATCTCTCAGCATGAGTCATATATGAATATGAAAATGTAGGGACAGCACGTACAGTTTATGCATGAGGCACTGATTAGTACTCCAAGACAAAAAAAAAGCCTAAGAAAGAAACTCCAGGAGGACACATGAAGGGGAAGCCTACATAAGGCAGGAAAAATAATACATGCATATATATTTTTATGTGTATGTTTCTTTATGTATGTATACCTTTTTACATTATCATAATCTATAAGTCCTTATGAGTCTGTGTGCCTTAGCATCAACATGCGTCGTTGCGCATCTGTACGTGCCAGCATGCACCTACACATAGGTACAAAACTTACTTCAATTTTGTTTTCATTTTATATCATCTTCATATTGATTTCATCCTAAACTTCCATCATAAACTCCTACACACATGGCTTATCTATTTTTATTGTATTATTTTTCCTGCCTTATGTAGGCTTCCCCTTCATGTGTGCTCCTGGAGTTGCTTCCTTAGGCTTTTTTTGTCTTGGAGTACTCATCAGTGCCTCATGCATAAACTGTACGTGCTGTCCCTACATTTTCATATTCACATATGACTCATGCTGGTATGTGTATATGTGTGTGTGTGTAGATAGATAGATAGAGAGAGAGAGAGAGAGAGAGAGATAGAGAGAGATATATATATCGATATTCAAACTAGGGTTGTCCCGATACTGGTATCGGTGCCGATACTAAGCATTTGCAAATGCCCCGATACCAAAAAACGATACCTTCGGGCTCTGTACTTTCAGCTGTCAGCAGGAATTCCCTGCCAACAGCTGAAAAGTAAAGAAAAAATGCTGCCAGTTACTGGTTAAGGAACGGGGCCGACCGCTTCCTTAACCAATCACGTGTCCTTCTCTCCCCACCACCTCCTCCCCTCTCACCAGCTATCAGCAGGCTCGGCACCGCATGTCTGTGGAAACTTCCTGCAGAGGTAAGCAAGCCCAGCTCCCCCCATTCCACTGTCTTCTGCCGGGTGCAGCTCTCACATTCAGCTCTGCTCTGCTATTTCTGTCCAGTGAGCAGGAGTGAGTCCTGTGTGACCCCTGCACAGATCTAACTTTTCCCTGGCAGCTGCATGCTCTGCACACAGCGAGGCTTCTCCCCATGCCCTGTGTGTCCGTACTTAGCCTGGTGGAGCCCCCCCCTCTCCCCCTCTCCAGCAAGCAGAGGCACAGACACACGGCCAGCACCACTGCAGCAGGTCAGTGTGTGATTAGATTAGATTCACTGTTCTTTGCCAGTCGTTTTGTTATTTAAAACTATATAATTAGAATTTGACACAGCAGCACATATATTGTATACTTATTTGTGGTGGGAAACATACACTGGGTGTTTGCACCAGCTGAATATGTTCAATCATGTTTATTTAAGTAGCAGCCATACATTTTGTTTTGTTTAATTTGAATGTAGAGCAGTAGCCAGGATTGTGACTCCCCTCCCCACTTTATCAGCCCTCCCTTTTTTTTTTTTTTTCTCTCAGTTACCAGTCTGCCCATCTACACTCTCCCAGTCTGCCCATCTACACTCTTCCAGTCTGCCCATCTACACTCTCCCAGTCTGCCCAGCTACACTCTCCCAGTCTGCCCTGCTACACTCTCCCAGTCTGCCCTGCTACACTCTCCCAGTCTGCCCTGCTACACTCTCCCAGTCTGCCCTGCTACACTCTCCCAGTCTGCCCTGCTACACTCTCCCAGTCTGCCCTGCTACACTCTCCCAGTCTGCCCTGCTACACTCTCCCAGTCTGCCCTGCTACACTCTCCCAGTCTGCCCTGCTACACTCTCCCAGTCTGCCCTGCTACACTCTCCCAGTCTGCCCTGCTACACTCTCCCAGTCTGCCCTGCTACACTCTCCCAGTCTGCCCTGCTACACTCTCCCAGTCTGCCCTGCTACACTCTCCCAGTCTGCCCTGCTACACTCTCCCAGTCTGCCCTGCTACACTCTCCCAGTCTGCCCTGCTACACTCTCCCAGTCTGCCCTGCTACACTCTCCCAGTCTGCCCTGCTACACTCTCCCAGTCTGCCCTGCTACACTCTCCCAGTCTGCCCTGCTACACTCTCCCAGTCTGCCCTGCTACACTCTCCCAGTCTGCCCTGCTACACTCTCCCAGTCTGCCCTGCTACACTCTCCCAGTCTGCCCTGCTACACTCTCCCAGTCTGCCCTGCTACACTCTCCCAGTCTGCCCTGCTACACTCTCCCAGTCTGCCCTGCTACACTCTCCCAGTCTGCCCTGCTACACTCTCCCAGTCTGCCCTGCTACACTCTCCCAGTCTGCCCTGCTACACTCTCCCAGTCTGCCCTGCTACACTCTCCCAGTCTGCCCTGCTACACTCTCCCAGTCTGCCCTGCTACACTCTCCCAGTCTGCCCTGCTACACTCTCCCAGTCTGCCCTGCTACACTCTCCCAGTCTGCCCTGCTACACTCTCCCAGTCTGCCCTGCTACACTCTCCCAGTCTGCCCTGCTACACTCTCCCAGTCTGCCCTGCTACACTCTCCCAGTCTGCCCTGCTACACTCTCCCAGTCTGCCCTGCTACACTCTCCCAGTCTGCCCTGCTACACTCTCCCAGTCTGCCCTGCTACACTCTCCCAGTCTGCCCTGCTACACTCTCCCAGTCTGCCCTGCTACACTCTCCCAGTCTGCCCTGCTACACTCTCCCAGTCAGCACATCTTCACCCCAGCCTCATCCAACTCCCCCAAACCACCCCTTTACCTTCTCTTCCTAGGTGATAGGTATCAGTAATCGGTATCGGCGAGTACTTAAAAAAAAGTATCGGTACTCGGTGTCAAAAAAGTGGTATCGGGACAACCCTAATTCAAACATAAAGATATAAAACTGTATTTTATTTTATTTTTTTTGAAGAATCAACAAGAAGTGGGACACAATCATGAAGTGGAACAAAATTTATTGGACATTTCAAACTTTTTTAACAAATAAACTGAAAAATTGGGCGTGCAAAATTATTCAGCCCCTTAAGTTAATACTTTGTAGCGCCACCTTTTGCTGCGATTACAGCTGTAAGTCGCTTGGGGTATGTCTCTATCAGTTTTGCACATCGAGAGACAGAAATTTTTGCCCATTCCTCCTTGCAAAACAGCTCGAGCTCAGTGAGGTTGGATGGAGAGCATTTGTGAATAGCAGTTTTCAGTTCTTTCCACAGATTCTCGATTGGATTCAGGTCTGGACTTGGCCATTCTAACACCTGGATATGTTTATTTGTTAACCATTCCATTGTAGATTTTGCTTTGTTTTGGATTATTGTCTTGTTGGAAGACAAATCTCCGTCCCAGTCTCTGGTCTTTTGCAGACTCCATCAGGTTTTCTTCCAGAATGGTCCTGTATTTGGCTCCATCCATCTTCCCATCAATTTTAACCATCTTCCCTGTCCCTGCTGAAGAAAAGCAGGCCCAAACCATGATGCTGCCACCACCATGTTTGACAGTGGGGATGGTGTGTTCAGGGTGATGAGCTGTGTTGCTTTTATGCCAAACATAACGTTTTGCATTGTTGCCAAAAAGTTCGATTTTGGTTTCATCTGACCAGAGCACCTTCTTCCACATGTTTGGTGTGTCTCCCAGGTGACTTGTGGCAAACTTTAAACAACACTTTTTATGGATATCTTTAAGAAATGGCTTTCTTCTTGCCACTCTTCCATAAAGGCCAGATTTGTGCAGTATACGACTGATTGTTGTCCTATGGACAGAGTCTCCCACCTCAGCTGTAGATCTCTGCAGTTCATCCAGAGTGATCATGGGCCTCTTGGCTGCATCTCTGATCAGTCGTCTTGTATGAGCTGAAAGTTTAGGGGACGGCCAGGTCTTCGTAGATTTTCAGTGGTCTGATACTCCTTCCATTTCAATATCATCGCTTGCACAGTGCTCCTTGGGATGTTTAAAGCTTGGGAAATCTTTTTGTATCCAAATCCGGCTTTAAACTACTCCACAACAGTATTTCGGACCTGCCTGGTGTGTTCCTTGTTCTTCATGATGCTCTCTGCGCTTTAAATGGACCTCTGAGACTATAACAGTGCAGGTGCATTTATACAGAGACTTGATTACACACAGGTGGATTCTATTTATCATCATTAGTCATTTAGGTCAACATTGGATCATTCAGAGATCCTCACTGAACTTCTGGAGAGAGTTTGCTGCACTGAAAGTAAAGGGGCTGAATAATTTTGCAAGCCCAATTTTTCAGTTTTTTTATTTGTTAAAGTTTGAAATATCCAATAAATTTCGTTCCACTTCATGATTGTGTCCCACTTGTTGATTCTTCAAAAAAAAATACAGTTTTATATCTTTATGTTTGAAGCCTGAAATGTGGCAAAAGGTCGCAAAGTTCAAGGGGCCCAATACTTTCGCAAGGCAGTGTGTGTGTAATATATATATATATATATATATATATATATATATATATATATATATATATATATATATATATATATATATATATATATATATATATATATATATATATATATATATATATATATATATATATATCCCTGTATGATCGTTATTCCTGCATCCCTATTGGTCGGTATTCCACCGCATGACAAGCTTTTAAACCCTCCATTGATTTACACTTGAAAAAAGAGCGCGCTTGTCCGTCCCCGGCTTGCGTGCGCTCTAAAACGCGTCGTGGTCCCCCTTGGCTCCTGTCCTACTGACTTCACACGCCAGCACACGGGATTCCAGCCTAGCTGCTGCCGCTCAACACCTCGGATACAGTCGGCTCTCTCCGGTTCCCAACGGCAGCTGCAAAAGCTTGGTTTTGATGTCTCACATCTCTCGAGTCTGGATCCACTGACTGCCAGCAAGGACCATACCAGCACCTCGGACTTCACCATGAGTATTATGATGCAAGTGCTGGATAATTGCAATTTTAAATATTAAAAACAGAATACTTGGAGGTGCTTTTCTCGTTTTTTCTCTTGCATATTTGAGCTGGCCTCACTTCTGGAGAGCTGCCCCGAGCAACTTGTACTGGCTTTATATAGCCACCAGCATTAGCCCTATGGTACTTTGCTTGGACTAAATCCTATTTGGACTAACCAATTTATGGACTATTAGACCATACACAGTTGTTGTGGTTCTAATTTTTTATAAATTTTTATCATTATCATCTCCTTTTTACATTTTATATAATCGCCCTTTATTACTGATTGTTTATGCAGACATCCCCTGCTGAGCTATTGTGTTCTTCTTCTTGCCAGAACACACCAGTCAATGCTTTCAGCCATTGACAGACTAGCGTTGATCAGATGCCGATTGGCAGGCTCTTGGTCACGCCCCTTTGACAAGACTGTTTATGTTTAACCAGCTGTACACATGGACCGAATGTCGAGCTGAACGATGGCGCCCGTTTATTCAGTTCAGGTTTTTTTTTTTTGTTTTAGCCCTGTAGCAGACTGACTCTTTGCTTCTGCGTGGGAGACTTTGGGTGTAACGTGTTTGCTTCCCTGCGGCCAGTGTTTTTGCTTAGTGGAGCTCCATGAAACTACATACATCACAACCTATTTGTAAATGTAGAATTAATTACCCTGGTCTCTGCATATGCCAAATGTCTGGGCCCCCAAAGACTGTCTTTTTCCTTATTTTGGACCCAGCTATGACTTCAGGCAAGTCCATTTTTTTTCATAATTCTGGAGCATGCTTACCATAGGTTCCGAACCGTTAGACTGAGGAGGAGTTCTAGGCACTGGGAGAGTGCAGGGGTCTTCATTGTCAGAGAAGCGCTTGACTTCCAATCAGTATATTGATACTAGGGAGTATTGGGTTGTCACTTAACCTTTTTAAGTGATGATTTGAGGGAGCTCCTAATATTCGTATTTAGCCAAGTGTCAGGGCTGTGGAGTATGGCCACCATCAGGGAGAACCAATCGTAAATATTTTTTTTTTCCAGTGGGTCACCCATGTGGCTTCCCCTGTCAAATAGCCTCTCCATCCATGATATTTGAATTTGGTGTTTTGCTTCTGATATTGCCTCCCTTTACCGTGATATAGTCTTAACATTCTTGTGCCTGTTACCAGTTCACAATGTTTGGGTCTATTTCTCAGTCATGGTATCTTTTTAGGTAAAGGGGTAGAGCTAGAAGATCACCCTTTAATGTCAAATTCTCTGGGCTGTGCGCATTTCTTCGTCATTTTGGCATAAGGCATCTGTTTCCTAGGTTTGTAGGGCTGCCAATAAGTCTTCTGTTATGTTTTCCCAGATAGATGTTGGCCCCTGCTGATGCCAGCTTTGAGAAATGAGCTCTGCTCAGCTGTCGTTTTATTGCCAGTTCTCTTCATTGCACAGTGACTCACCTGGTCATCTTTTTCTGCTTGTCAGCTAACCCTGCTGGCCATTTAAACTGCCTGGGTCAGATCTGTGTCTTAGCCTGGTCAACATATCCAGATACTCTGCTGTGTTTTCCTGTTAAACACTTTTGCCTGGCCGACTTCCTTCTAGTTTCTGATCCTGTTTACTGTCTCTACTATACTGATCTATGGATTACCGTTTCACTGACTTTTTCCGATTACTTGCTCTGG
Source organism: Rana temporaria (assembly GCF_905171775.1). Taxonomy (NCBI): domain Eukaryota; kingdom Metazoa; phylum Chordata; class Amphibia; order Anura; family Ranidae; genus Rana; species Rana temporaria. The sequence continues at coordinate 67,348,108 of NC_053494.1, forward strand.
TTACCGAACCCTGGCTATGTTTTGACTATGTTTGCTCTATTTTTACCATTTATTAAAGTGTGTGTGTGTGTGTGTGTGTGTGTGTGTGTGTGTGTGTGTGTGTTTTTTTTAACTACACTGCACTTCTGATTCATAGTTCCTGACAAGTAAACTGCATGCAGTCCCTTGTTTTTGTCAGGGTGCATGTTTAGCCTATGTTTCTCACCCTTTTAGTTTTACTGCTTTTGGATCTCCAAATTCAAGAATTCTGTGGTTCAATGGACAGTAAAGATAAGTTTTGTATGTAAAATCCTTTTGGAATCCATTAAGGACACAGCATTTATGTGAACTCGGCTATAAGCCGCCTCATTTTTACCCGTTCTAATTTCGTAATGCTGCATCATGACCTTTTCATTAACGTTATGTATGTTAACAACTGATCTGCTTAAACTCCCTTTGTTCTATACTTGGGCCTTTTAAACATTTTAACAACTTCTTCTCCTCTTCCACAGGAGCTGTGCCAAATACAGTCCAAAGCTTCTAGCAAGCTGAATCCATACACCGAAGACAAAAAGAAAAATGGAGATGGGTTAAACTCCATAGCATGCACTTCTGTTTCTAGCCAGGTGTCGGTCACCACAAAAAGTGCTGAATTAGAAGATGTGTTTACTAATGTAAAAAAGTATGTTTCAGAGTATTTAAATCTGGTCTATACTCCATTTCGCTCTTATGCTTTTGTAGGGTTTCTTGTTATTCCCTGGAGTTATTACAGTGCCTTGAAAAATTATTTGTACCCCTTGAAATTTTCCACATATTGTCATATTGCAACCAAAAATACAAATGTGTTTGGATTTTATGCGATAGACCAACACAAAGTGGCATATAATTGTGAAGTGGAGGGAAAATGATAAATGGTTTTCTATATATATATATATATATATATATATATAAATTTTTTACAAATCAATATCAAAGTGTGGTGTGCATTTGTATTCGGTGCCCTTCTACGCTGATGCCCCGAACTAAAATCTAGTGAAACCAATTGCCTTCAGCAGTCACCCAATTGGTAGAGTCCACCTGTATGTAATTTAATCTCTGTATAAATACATCTGTTCTGTGAAACCCTCAGAGGTTTGTTGGAGAACCCTAATGAAGGCAAAGGCACACATCAGACAGGTCAGGCATAAAGTTGTGAAGTTTAAAGCGGGTTAGGTTATGAAAAATAAAAAAATCCCACGATTTGAACATCTCACGAAGCACTGTTCAATCAATCCGAAAATGGGAAAGAGTATGGCACAACTGCAAACCTACAAAGACATGGCCGTCCACCTAAACTGACAGGCCGGGCAAGCAGAACATTAATCAGAGAAGCAGCCAAGAGGCCCATGGTAACTCTAGAGGAGCTGCAAAATTTAACATTTTGGCATAAAAGCAAAACGCTGTGTGTGTGAACTAACACTGCATATCACCCTGAACACACCATCCCCGCTGTGAAACATGGTGGTGGCAGCATGATGTTGTTGGGGTTGCTTTTCTTCAGCAGGGACAGGGAAGCTTGTCAGTTGATGGGATAATGGATGGAGCCAAATACAGGGCAATCTTAGAAGAAAACCTTTTAGTCTGCAAAAGACTTAAGACAGGGATGGAGGTTCACCTTCCAGCAGGACAATGACCCTAACCATACAGCTAGAGCTAAAATGGAATGGTTTAGATCAAAGGATATTAATTTGTTAGAATGGTCCAGACCTGAATCCAATTGAGAATCTGTGGCAAGACTTGAAATCTGCTATCAAGATGCTTCCCATTCAATCTGACAGCGCTTGAGCATTTTTGCAAAGAATGGACAGAAATGTCACTCTCCTAGATGTGTAAAGGCATGCCACACTTTTGAGATATTTATTTGTAAAAAAAAATTAAACCTTTAAGAATATTTATTATTTTCCTTCCGCTTCACAATTACATGCCACTTTACGATTTTTTTGGTTGTAACATGTATGAATTTTTTTTTAGGGCACTGTGTATTATTTTTAAACATGAAAAGCAAATTTCTATATAGTGCTGGTCTCTTTTGTGTTTTTTTTTTTTTTTTTTTTTTTGTTAACAGGTTTGAATATCTGTTTTTGTAGTGTGTTTTATTTAAGTTAAGGATATGCAAGCTTTGAGTCCACCAAATCAGTGATTTTTTTTTTTTTTAATTGTCTCATCTAGGTGGGAGGGCTCGATCAATGGAAACGTTTCTTTTTCCTTGGAAAGTAGTAAAAAGGAAGAAACTTTTCAAATTAGTAATCCATCTGCTTTCAGTAAGCTTGCTAATACTAGACAGCTTAGTCCGGTTTGTCAATCTGGCTGGTCTTCCAGGTAAGGCCTACTGATTTTATTGGTAAAAAGGAGGGAAAATGCATCCTTTTTTTTTTATTTTTTTTTTTATTTATTTTTATTTCCTCTTTCAAGGAGTTTGTCCCCAAATCTTTCCAATCCTTCACCTGTGACTTCAAATGAGACTGATGCCACAGATTCATCTGTTGATCCATTTGCAAATGGTGCTGATATACACATTGGAAATCTAGATTATAGGAGGTCTAGAAAAGAGCTTCTCCAGACTCTGCGTGACATATTTTCCAGATATGGAAAGGTGTGTGTGTGTGTGTGTTTTGGTTTTCTGGCTTTTTAAAAAAAATGTTATCTTAAGCTGAAATTTGAATAGAATCTGTTTTAAATACTGTGTGTGTGTGTGTGTGTGTGTGTGTGTGTGTGTGTGTGCGCGCGCGCGCGCCTGGGTTTATCCGTTTTTGTGTAAGAACATCCTCTCAATTGGGAATTCAATTTTTTTTTTTTTTATTCCCCCATTTTGTTTGTGTTAGATAAATCATCTTGAGCTCAGTCCTCATACTGATTATCAGCTCAAAGCCACAGTTCAGATGGAAAATCTTCAGGAAGCGATCTGTGCTGTCAACAGTCTGCATAGATACAAAATTGGTAGCAAGAGAATCCAAGTGTCCCTGGCCACAGGAGCAGCCAATAAATCGCTCTCTTTACTGAGGTGAGTTTATTTTGCCTGTTCTTTTAATGCAGGACGAAACCCTTTCTAACAAAGTGTCTCCAGGGGGTAGACCTTTCTAGCCAACAAACCTTTCCCTGACACCTGGTGACTTTGCTTGCTGCATATGGTGCATGAGTCACGTAATGTATAGCTCAGCTCTGTTAATGGCATGCTGAGAGTGGCACTAGATTTCAGAGACCGTATAACCACGGCAGAGATGTTGATGGTTGGGGGTGCAGCAGTGACAATATCCTGGACTCCATTTTTCTCAACAGTACAAAATGGGGGAGGTGTTTTTATAATCTTTAAGTTTGGTGTGATTACTTGCAGAATATAGTAAATGTCACCTCATAGTTTACTTCTGTTTTTTACCTTCCTGTCCTTCTTTTTTTTTTTTATTGATTTTTTTTTTTTTTTCTTCTCTGGTATCTTAAACAGCTTTGGAGCCATTTCCATCCTTCAAGATGCCCCAGCTTGCTGCTTACCTTTATTTAAATTCACTGAGATCTATGAGAAAAAGTATGTATTCTATAGCTTTTACTTAATAGGTTGGCCTTCTCATTTGAAAAGGTTTACATGTAAAGTTTTATAATCAATTTTTTCTTGGTGGCATACCTCTTGGTTTTCACACCACATACTAGCAAATATAATGAAACGAGCCAGCTCCAAAAGGCGGTGTTCTCTCCCTTTTACCCCAGTGTGAGTTTGGTTTCCTAAGGAGGATGGGTGTCTTTATTTTCTAGTTTTAAGACTTCTGGGGATTTTTTTTATTAATCTGTTGCTAGGTTCAGGGTGAATGTTTAAAATCCTAGGAATCTTAGTTCAGACAGAGCTGAATTTGCCTTTCATTTTTCTAAAAATAGTATTTTCGATTGGAATTCCATGTAAAAGTAAAAATGCCCTTTATTTCTACGAATAATATTTTATATTATGTCTTATTGGAATTTCTAAATATCTGATTTGAAACCGTATAGGCCAGATATTCAGCAATTCTCCTTTTCTTTACTGACAACAGTGTGCCTGTTCAGCCCTAGTTGATGTCTCCTATCTGATCTCACATGGGACTATCTTCTCCTACTGGAAAGTTATAGCACGCAGCACCTTTTGAACGAACAGTGGAGACTTTTTTTATATTTGCAGATGCCTAAAAAATGTGGGAGGAGTCTCAATTTAACTTTCTCTGTCGTTCGACATAGTGGGTGTTGGCCTTCCTTTAGGAGTTGACTAGGCAGAAACTTATATAAAAGGTTAACTTATCATACACACCCTATAGCCCCGCCCAGGGGGTGGGCCCTTTGGGTATAGCCCCTTTCTCTGCATCTCGCAGATCAGTTTTTCTCTTTCGTTCATGGACAGACACAGCCTTAATCTTGACTTAGTGGATATTGGCCTTCCTTTAGGAGTTGACTAGGCAGAAACTTATATAAAAGGTTAACTTATAATACACACCCTATAGGGCCCTCTGGGTATAACCCCTCTCTCTGCATCTCGCAGATCAGTTTTTTTTCTGCCTAGTTTCAGGAGAAGACATGGCTCCCTTCAGGCCCATGGCTTGAAGGCTGTTAGTTCAAGATTCTGGATTTTAATTTTTTTCCTGCGATCTTCGATCAACTGCCGACTGGGCGACAGGCTGGATCCTAGATCCTTGTATTCTTCCCAGTTTCGGCCATCGAGCGTGTGCCAAACGTAGCTGCGCGCTGGGTCATCCACGACATGCCCGTCGCTCTACGGGTGGCCGGTGAGCTATGCGCTCCAGGGCTTGCATAAAGACCGGTCTACAGGGCCGAGTCCTAGTAGCCTGGCCGACAGTCATCTCCGTTACCATGCGGAAGATGCACTGTCCAGGATGCTCCAGCATAAAACCACAGGAGGGTAAGTACTACTACCTTGCTTCAGGAAGAAAACAGAGCTGGGCATCCCTGGAGAGGTGAGTAAAGGGCTCTATATTTCCCTTCTCCCCTCCTTCCCTCCTCCCTAGACTGCTGAGGTGGGGGTTGCCCTGGGGAGCTCCACCTGAGAACCAATATAAAGTATAAGTGCATAGGTATTGCTTACTTGTGTCCATGTTGTCAGCTGCTGCTTCCCTCTTTCAATGTAGAGAGCTGCATAAGAGATTCTGCTGCTGTGTGTCTGGCGACCATTTTTTTTCTGTGACCATGCTGGATTGTTTGTATACCTGGTGGCCATTTTCTTGTAGCCACTGTTGGCCTCTACTCAGAGCTCGGCGGCCATACTTCTGGGGTCTATATGCACTACGGCGGCCATTTTCTTGTAGCCGCCCAGCGCTGGAGGTGGTGCTCACACGGCGCCCAAGGGGGGGCTTTACCCCGTCGCTCAGCGTCCTGCGCGGTGCTTAGAACGGCTATCCTTGGCAGCATTTCCCCATGAAACTGGGGCCTCTAGCGTCCCGCTCGGCGGCCATTTTTTCCCCTCCCGTCTTTCAGGACAGCCCACAATTGAGAGATACTCCTCCTCTTCCTCTAGGAAACACTGCGCCAGCCCATAAATTTCTCACTCCCCCTGCCAGACCTCAGTATTAGTGTTTCCTCCGGTGGGGAGACACTGTGCATGGGAACCTAGGCCAATTCAGGCAGAGGACTGAGGCCATCTATTTTACCTTAAGGAAGCAGAGGCTTCCAGGTGAATCCTGGTGCGGTGCAGGCCCACCATTAGCCACCCCTTCCACGCCGAGCGCGGCTCCTGGTTGCGGGGGACCCCTATCTCGTCCAGCGGGGCGCAGCGGGGGGGACATCCAGGCTCGCCCTGTACTACAGGCCGCAAAGAATTTTTTTGAACCGAGCGGGCTGGACGGCGGGTGACGTCATTTCCGGCGTAGAGCGGATGTCTCCCCTTTGAACCGCGACTTCCGGTTCCGGGTCGCGGTGCTGATAGGAGGTCCGGGCGGACGCTGGAGGGAGTCGGATCTCGCACAGGCGAGGAGAAAGCTCTCAGCAAGCAGCCACCTGCAGTCATGTCGGCAGCATCTCCAGAGCCAGCCCTGACAACTGACGCTACCTCCAGCGAGCCTAAGGTAAGAGTACCCTGGGGAGGGGCGCTCTCTAGCTTAGGTTTGCCTCTCCATGTAGGGTTCAATGCATGGGGAGGCAAGCCCCCTGGGTGGCCAGGGGAGGGGGAGTCCTTAGTCCCAGGGTTTATAGGGGGCTAGGTGCACTCCCAGGGTTGTAACTAAATTTTTTAAATTTTTTTAAATTTTTTAAATTTTTTATTTTTATAACTGTTGTTTTCTGCCCTTTCTGTGTTTCAGAAAGCCATTGAAAAAACGGGTAGTGGAAGGCATAGCTCAAAGAGGAAGTGTGCCTCCTGTAGGGATGTCCTTCCAGAAACATGGACTAAGGTCCTATGTAGGGATTGCATTCAATCCCTGGTCAGGGAAAATGAATTGGAACAGGAGTCAGGACTTGCAGCCTCTGTTAAAGAACTGTCATCCACGTTCTCCTCATTCAAATCTCTGTTTGAGAGATTACAGCCTTTGGCTGTCCCTACCCTGGTTACAACCCAGCCACAGGCTCAGGGTCCTGCTCCTGTCATACCCATTGCAGCAGCTATGGCAGATGTTTCCGCAGGCCCTTCCCAAGAGGAACAGGTTCCTCCAGATAGTGCCACCTCTGATTCTCAAGAGGGGTCAGAGGGAGAGGACCAGGACGGGGAGTCCAGGAAGCCCTCTAGGTACAAATTGTCACTGGATGAGGTAGAGGACCTCTTAGGGGCAGTTTACACAACCCTTGGTATCCAAACCGACAAGAAACCTCTTACCCTCCATGATCGAATGTACAGGGGTCTGGAGGAGCAAGAGAAAAAGGTCTTCCCAGTACATGATATACTAGTTGAGACCATTAAGAAGGAGTGGCAGGATCCTGAAAGGAAACCCTTTTTTTCCAGATCCCTAAAGAGGAGATTCCCTTTCTCAGAGGATCCTTTATCTGTTTGGAACAAAAGCCCCAAATTAGACGCCGCCTTCTCCCAAGTGTCCAGGAACACGGATTTAGCGTTCGAGGACATGGGGGTTTTGTCCGATGTTATGGACAAGAGAATGGATTCCCTATTAAAGAAATGTTGGGATTCTACTATGGGGAATCTTAAACCAGAACTTGCCGTCACGGTAATGGCTCGCAATCTGGAGCATTGGCTCTCTAAAATTCAGGAGCACATTGAAGCTGGTACGGATAAGGAAACTATTTTAGCCTCCTTCCCTACTATCCTGCAAGGAGTCGCTTATATAGCGGATGCCTCAGCGGAGTCAGTCCGCATGTCGGCCAGATCGGCGGTTCTGGCTAACTCGGCCAGAAGGGCCCTCTGGCTCAAGACTTGGACTGGCGACAGCGCCTCTAAATCCAAGTTATGTGGTATTCCCTTCACAGGGGACCTGCTTTTTGGCCCAGGCCTTGAAGCAGTACTAGACCGCACGGCGGACAAAAAGAAAGCCTTTCCTCCTAAAAAGAGAGTCACAGTACAGGCAGGAAGGGGGTTTCGTCCGCATAAGCAAAAAGGGGCCAAACCAGCGGGCCAAAAGAGGGTTTGGACCCCCAGGGGCAGAGGCAGAGGTGGAGCGATTTTTCACCCTCCTGTCCAGCCCCCTAAAAACCCATGACTTGTTAGTCAGGGTGGGAGGAAGACTGGGGACTTTTCTCCCACAATGGGAATCAATCTCCCCAAACCAGTTTGTCCTGGCGGTCATAAGAGGGGGATACCGACTGGAATTTTCATCACCTCCCCCCCAGAGATACCTAGTCACCCATCTACCCAGGGACAAGGAGAAATCCGAAGCCTTGTTGGGAGCTCTAAGGGAGCTAGAGGATCAGAGTGTCATCCTCAGAGTTCCAAGGGCAGAGGAAGGAAGGGGATTTTATTCACACATCTTTGTGGTAAAGAAGCCCTCGGGAAAATACAGGTTAATCCTAAACCTAAAACCTCTGAACAGATCCATTTCATACAGGAAATTCCGTATGGAATCAATTTATACAGTCAGAGCCCTCCTTCCCCTCAATTGTTTCATGGTATCTCTGGACCTCAGAGACGCATACTTACACGTCCCGATCGCAGAGAATTCTCAGAGTTATCTGCGATTGGCCGTGGACCTAGAGGGAACGATTGTACACCTCCAGTTCCAGGCTCTGCCATTCGGGCTATCCTCCTCGCCCCGGATTTTTACCAAAATCCTGGCAGAACCCTTAGCGTTTCTGCGACTTCAGGGAATATCCATCATAGCCTATCTGGACGACCTGCTACTTTTCGCAGCCTCGCCAGAGCAGCTATCCAGGGACCTGGAAGTGACCAAGAAGGTTCTAACGGACCTAGGGTGGTTACTGAACCTAGACAAGTCCAGTTTAATTCCATCCCAACAGATCACTTACCTAGGGTACCTGCTGGATTCTACTCTCTCAAGAGTGTTCCTCCCGGTAGAGAAAGTCAAGAAGTTGGACAGAGCAGTAGCTTCCCTCCAAAACAATCAACAGGTGTCACTAAGGTCCCTGATGTCAACGCTAGGTCTGCTGACATCTGCCCTCCCAGCCGTACAGTGGGCAGGGATTCACTTTCGCCCACTGCAGGCCTTCCTACTAAGGGTCTGGGATCACAGCCTAGAAACCCTAGACTCCTTGATTCTAGTACCCCTTCAGGTAAAGAGATCCCTCTGGTGGTGGAGAAAGGCCACCAACATTACCCAAGGACGTCTGTGGATTATCCCGGTGTCTCGGGTGGTAACCACAGACGCAAGCGGCAAGGGCTGGGGAGCGCACCTGGGGTCCCTTCCAGCGCAGGGTACCTGGGGTCTCCAAGATCTAAAAAGATCTTCCAATTGGAAGGAGCTGAGGGCAGTGGGCCTAGCCCTCAGGTTCTTTCAGGAGGAACTCCAGGGACACCACATTCAGGTGAGATCGGACAATTCATCGGCCGTAGCCTATTTAAACAAGCAGGGCGGCACGAGAAGCGAAAGTTTGTCGGTCCTGACAGCAGAGATTCTGGGCTGGGCCGAGATCCACACCCTCTCCCTTTCGGCGGTCTTTCTGAGGGGAGAAAGAAACGTAACAGCAGACTTCCTCAGTCGGAGGCAGCTGAGGGAGGGCGAGTGGACCCTCAACCAGGAGGTCTTTCAGCTCCTGAACAAGAGATGGGGAACTCTGGAGGTGGACCTCTTCGCCTCAAGAGAAAATGCGAAGGCCCCCTGTTTCTTCTCCCTGAACAAGGGAGAAGGAGCAAGGGGAGTGGATGCCCTGTCCCAAAGCTGGAAGTTCGGAAGATGCTATGCATTCCCACCTCCGGTACTTCTTCCAGCAGTACTGAGAAAATTCCAATTAGAGCACACCTCTCTAGTCCTGGTAGCTCCTTACTGGCCCAAGAGGGCTTGGTTCTCAGTCCTCAAACAATTAGCGGCAGAACCACCCTTATTTCTACCTCAGCGGGAGGATCTTCTATCACAGGGCCCAGTCCTATGTCCACAAGTCCACAGGTGGAGGCTAGCAGCGTGGCTACTGAGGAAGCCATACTAAGATCCAAGGGATTTTCCGAAGGTTTAATTGCCACCCTCCTTAATAGTAGAAAAAAGGAGACCCGCAAAATTTACAAGAAGGTTTGGCTTCGTTTCAACGAATGGTGTGTAAATTGCCCCTGTTCTGTACAGAGCCCCACGGCTGTCTTAGAATTTCTTCAGTGTGGGGCAGATAAGGGTCTTTCGGTTAGCACCCTTAAAGGGCAGGTTTCGGCACTTACGGTGTATTTAGAAAAACCTCTGGCCACCAGTCCCTGGATAGTCAGGTTCTTTAAAGCACTATCCAGACAGAGACCAGCTCGAGGGCCACCCTTCCCCAGTTGGGACCTGTCTCTGGTATTGCATACCCTAACGGGTACTCCCTTTGAGCCCTTAGATAATTGTTCTCTAAGGGATTTAACCTTAAAAACAGCTTTTTTGGTTGCAGTGACCACTGCTAGGAGGGTCAGCGAGCTAGAAGCTCTATCGATCAGACCCCCTTTTTGTGTTATTTTCCCGGATCGGGTCGTTTTCAAGACCGATCCAGCCTTTCTTCCTAAAGTGACTTCAAAGTTTCACAGGAGTCAAGATATAGTTTTACCCTCTTTTTGTTCCAACCCTTCGGGGGAAAGGGAACGACGTTTCAGTACGTTAGATGTTAGGAGAAGTATCCTACATTATTTAGAGGTGACTAAACCGTTTAGACGGTCAGACTCACTATTTGTTTTATTTTCTGGAACCAGGAAGGGATGCAAAGCATCCAGGCGCACTATTGCCAGGTGGCTAAGACTAAGCATTGAGCAAGCATACACTTTGGCTGGTAGGGATATCCCTACAGGAATTAAAGCACACTCCACTCGAGCGCTGGCAACCTCTCAAGCAGAAAGAGCGGGAGCAACGCCGGAACAGATTTGCAAAGCAGCAACATGGTCCAGCTACACCACCTTCGTTAAACACTACAGGGTGGACCTGGTTTCGGCAGGTGAGCAAGCCTTTGGACGAAAGGTTTTGCAAGCCATAGTCCCACCCTAGTTGGTAAGTTCTCGGTTATCCTCTCAATTGTGGGCTGTCCTGAAAGACGGGAGGGGAAAAATAGAGTTACGTACCGGTAACGTCTTTTCCAGTAGTCTTTCAGGACAGCCCTGGGTACCCACCCGAATAGAGGAAGTCTGATTTCAAGACCAGGACATGATGTTGATATGTAATTGTATGTTATTAACATGTTCTTGTGTCTCCCCAGCTGACCGGAGGTGCTCGTATAAATACTGAGGTCTGGCAGGGGGAGTGAGAAATTTATGGGCTGGCGCAGTGTTTCCTAGAGGAAGAGGAGGAGTATCTCTCAATTGTGGGCTGTCCTGAAAGACTACTGGAAAAGACGTTACCGGTACGTAACTCTATTTTTTGTAGCCCATGCAAGTATACAGCATTGGCGGCCATGCTTTTGGGGCCTCAGTATGCTTGACCTCCAGCGCCTGAGCGGCGGCCATCTTATAAATCGGCATCCAAACAGACGCACGCTGCTGACTAGCAAACAAGCTGATAAGGACAGCAGCCTTGTAGATGGCAGCCATTCAGCAGACTGATGGTTATATTCAGCGGACAAGAAGCAACTCGGCTAAACGGCACTGCTCTGCTGGTTCCAGGTGGTTGGTGCATCACTGGGGAATTTAAACTGCGCCACAGCAGCCATTTTGCCGTTATCGCGGTTTACATAGCTTGGCGGACATTTTCCTGTAGCCCGCTGGTGATTTTTACCTCAGACGGCGGCCATCTTGGAAATGTCTTGGCCTCTTGTGTCAGTTTTAGCGCTGCAAAACGCCACACATCTTCCCTGGGGTGACAGACGCAGCACAGCCAGCACACCTCGGGTTTTCAGCTCTCTGCAACCGGGTGGGGTGGTGAGTCCCTGGGGGGACTCTGCTTCTATTTTTGCAGCCGGGAGGTGACCGGTGGGTTGTTCTGCCTTGCAGTACACAGCGGTGGGGCTACATGGAACCTGTACTGGTTATTCTGCCCCAGCAATGCCGCATCTGTTGAGGCAATGGCGGCTGGCCTTGAGGCGTTTCTCATCAGGTTTGAAGCAGTTAGTGTCCAGAAGGGGGGGGTACAAAGCGCCCTCTCCCTAAGCCTGCTTCTGGGGATATCTCTGACACAGATCTGATCTGTCATGTCAGATGATGCAGGCTTAACCCACACGGACTGTGAGGATGACTCTGCCTCAGGGTCAGTAAATGATATGGGAGTGCGTGATACTCATAAATTTTACGATTTGGCGGGGGCACCGAATGTGCCGGTTCCTTTTGTGTTCCGCAAACCGCCCAGCACCGCAACCTGTATTCCATTTTGGAGCAATTGCTGATGTAAGGAATGGGACACGCCACAGAGTTTTTGCTGTTTCTAAAAACTTTGCGGTCCGTTATCCCTTTGAGAAGGACTTTTTGGATGTTTCTCCTCCATCAGTGGACCCTCCCGTGTCCAGACTGAGTAAAGCCACCACATTGCCTGTGGAAGGGGCTCACGCTTTTACGGACCCCACTGATAGGAGGGTGGAGGCTGTGGCCCGCTCTATGTTCACAGTTGTGGGTTCGGCTGTGAGACCGGTTGTGGCCGGGTCTCTGGTGTCGCAGACACTGACTGAGCGGGCAAAGTTGTTGCTGCAGAAGCTGGAGGAGCAGGATGCTTCCGAGACCTGTAAGGGCCTGGCTGAACAATTGGTTCAGGGTTTAGAATTTGTCTGAGTCGGCCCTGGATACGCTTCCCTTGCTTTCCAGAGCCTCCGCCTATGCGGTGGTACTATGCTGCCTTGTGTGGCTGACATGCTGGTCTGCGGACCAATCCTCCAAGAAAGCCTTGGTGGATTTGCCCTTTAAGGGTGAGCGACTTTTGGGGCGTCCCTGGATGACATCATTAAGGATGCCACAGGTGGTAAGAGCACACTGCTCCCACAGTCTGGGAAGGGCAAGGGGCCTCGCCGTAAGGCCCTCCTTTACTACCCTAAGCGTTTTTTTTCGTGCGGTGGGGAAAAAGTTTGCAAGGTGCCAAGACCCCCACTGCGGGGCAGAAGCGCACCTTTTACCGCAAGCCCAACAAGCCTGCGGACAAGCCTGCTTCCACATGAAGGTCTGCCCCCGCCCGTGTCTCGGGTGGGGGGCCGGTTTCGCGGCTCGGTGGAGGTCTCTTTTTCCGACCGTTGGGTTTGCGAAGTAGTTTTCTCGGGGTACAACATAGTTTCTCTCTTGTCCACCAAACAGATTTTTTTCCTTCCAACCTCCAGCTTCCTCGATCACCGGAAAGGCTCTGGCGGGGGCTGTCCAGGATCTACTGGACAGGGGAGTGGTTGTGCCAGTTCCCTCAATTGGAACAGTTTCAGGGGTTTTACTCCACTCTGTTTGTGGTCCCCAAGAAGGGAGGGGTCCATCCAATCCTGGATCTCAAGGCCCTCAATTGTTTTGTCAAGGTGCAAAGATTCAGGATGGAGTCGATTCGCTCGGTAATGGCAGCACTCCCTCAGGGGGACTTTCTGGCATCCTTGGACATCATGGACGCGTACCTACATGTTCCCATATGCACAAAGCACCAGAGGTTTCTGCGCTTTGTGGTCAGGGAGGACCATTTTCAATTTGTGGCCCTTCTGTTCGGCTTGGCATCGGCACCACGGGTTTTCACCAAGGTGCTTGCCCCGATACTGGCCCTGCTGAGACAGCGGGGGATCGCTATCGTGGGATATCTGGACAACCTTCTCCTGCAAGCTTCTTCAGGCTCAGAATTAGAAGAGGATGTGTCTATCATGTGTCAGGCTCTCCAAGAGTTCGGCTGGCTTCTGAATGTTCAGAAGTCGGTGTTGGTTCCGTCTCAGAGACTGGAATACCTGGGACTAGTCCTGAATTTCGCGGAGGCGAGAGTTTTTCTCCCAACGGAGCAACTTCAGACACTGCAATCTGCAGTGCAGCAGTTGTCGAACCCAGAAGTGGTAATTTCTTCAATTCTGCATGAGGGTTCTGGGTCTGATGGTGGCCTCTTTCGAGGCGGTTCCGTACGCCCATTTCCACACCAGGGTGCTACAGAAGGAAATTCTGTCACGTTGGGACAAGCTCCCGTCATCTCTGGATTACCAGATTCAGTTGAGTCAACTGGTGAAGTCTTCCCTGATGTGGTGGCTGGCGTCTCCGGAGCGGGAAGTCGTTTCTGCCATGCCACTGGACCGTGATCACGACGGATGCCAGCCTCTCCAGTTGGAGGGGCGTTTGGGGCACCCAGTCAGCCCAGGGGCTCTGGACTCAGGAGGAGTCCCACCTACCAATCAATATACTGGAGCTCCGAGCAATCAAGCTGTGCCTTGCCAGGTGGTCCCTGGATCTGCAGGGCCGACTAGTCGGGATCCAGTCCGACAACGCCACGGTCGTGGCATACGTCAATCATCAGGGGGGCACACGGAGTTCAGCTGCAGCGACAGATGTCGCGCGCATCCTTCGGTGGGCCGAAAGGTCTGTTCCGGCTCTGTCGGCCGCGTACATTCCGGAAGTACAGACTTGACAAGACGACTTCCTAAGTCGCCAAACACTAGACCAAGGAGAGTGATCACTTCACCCGGAGGTGTTTCCGAGTCTGTGCCGAAAGTGGGGCACTCCAGACGTGGACCTTCTAGCGCAAGGTGCCACGGTTCGTGGCCAGGTCAAGAGACCCGTGGGCGGACGCGTCAGACGCGTTGGTGGCACCTTGGGGTCGCTATCGCCTAATTTACCCCTTCCCTCCTCTGAAGCGTCTTCCTCGCCTGCTGCGCAGAGTGGAAGCTGAAGGGATTCCAACAATCCTGATTGCCCCAGATTGGCCGCGTCGCTCCTGATACGCAGACCTGGTGCGTCTGGTGGCAGACGCCCCCTGGCGTCTATTCCTGAGACAAGATCTTCTGTCGCAGGGTCCGATCTTTAACCCTGCTTTACAGTCGCTGGCTTTAACGGCGTGGCTGTTGAGAGCCAGGTACTGATGGACCGGGGCCTGTCGGGCTCAGTGGTCTCTACCATGCTGCATGCACGGAAGTCTACCTCAGGTTGGATTTACCATCGTACGTGGAAGGCCTACATCTCTATGTGTGAGGAGATGAAGTGGCACTCTCGTGCATACGTGGTGTCCAGGATTCTGCTGTTTTTTTACAGCGGGGAGTGGATCAGGCTCTCACCTTGAGTACGGTTAAGTCAGGTTTCGGCTCTGGCTGTTTACTTTCAGCGACCCTTGGCGTCGCACTCCTTGGTGCGTACGTTTTGTACAGGGGGTCCGGCATGTGGCCCCTCCGGTGCGCCATCCATTTCCCCCATGGGACTTGAATTTAGTCCTTTCGGTGCTTCAGGATGCCCCCTTTGAGGACATTCGGAAGATTCCTTTGTCGACTCTGTCACAAAAGGTGTTTTCTGGTAGCAATTACCTTGATCAGACGTGTATCTGAGCTGGTGGCCTTGTTTTGCAAGGCTCCCTACTTGGTCATCCATAAGGATAAGGTGGTGCTGCTCTTTTCTCCCAAAGGTCGTTTCGGCTTTTCACATTAATGGGGACATTGTTCTTCCATCCTTAGGTCCTCAGCCGAAAAACCAGGAGGAGGCCACTTTACATTCCCTGGATGTGGTTCGGGCCCTACGAGTGTACTTATCTTCTACGGCTCCGTTCCGGAAGCCGGACTTACTGTTCGTGTCGGTGGCTGGTCCTAAAAAATGCCTGGCGGTCTCGTCGGCCACCATTTTTAGGTGGATCCGACAGGTTGTGCTTTAGGCCTATGCCCTGAAGGGGCGGGCGCCTCCCTTTCGGGTTACGGCGCAATCGACCAAGGTGATCGGTGCCTCTTGGGCTTTCCGGTATCAAGCTTCTGTGTTACAGGTGTGTAAGGCAGCGACCTGGTCGTCGGTCCACACTTTTTCAGAGTTTTACAAGGTGGATGCGAGTGCATCTTCTGATGCCTCCTTCGGCCGCAAGGTGTTACAGGCGGTAGTTTAAGGCTGGAGTTCCTCTGTTGAGTAACTCCGGTCTTGTTTGGGGTGTAACCTGGTTTGCTGTGGTGTTTTCCCACCCCTCAAATTTTTTGACACTGCTTGGGGCTTTCCTTTAGGTCAAAGGCTGCTGTGTCCGTCCATGAATGGAAGAGAAAATAGAATTTTTGTACTCACTGTAAAATCCATTTCTCTGAGTTCATGGACGGACCCAGCACCCACCCCTCCTTTTGTTTGTACTGCTTGTTACGAACAGGAGCTGCTAGAGCAGGGTGTGGGTTATACCCGGGGAACCACGCCCCTGGGAGGAGCTGCACTGAGGAAAGTGTTAAAACTTAAAGTGCCTTTTTTCTGCCTAACTCTCCTGAAGGTAGCGGATATAACCCTAAGGTCAAAGGCTGCTGTGTCCGTCCATGAACTCAGAGAATGGATTTTACGGTGAGTACAAAAATCCTATTTTTTTTTTGTACCTAAAAACCTAGCGGTACGTTACCCACTGGAGGAGAGTTTCCTAAAGAAATGGACCTCGCCCCCCATAGTAGACCCTCCTGTGTCCAGACTAAACAAGCGTACAACCCTTCCGGTGGAGGGGGCTCCTGCCTTCAAGGACCCAGCGTACAAGAAGGCAGAGTCGATATCCCGTAAACCTATACACTGTAGTAGGTTCAGCGGTACGCCCAACCATAGTTGGGGCGCTGGTGTCCCAGACGTTTACGGAGTGGGCAAAGTTACTGCTCAATGGGTTACAAACACATCACGCTTCCACCCATGAGGTAGCCCTAGCGAAACAACTGGTACAGGGCCTAAAATTTGTGTATGAATCAGCCTTGGACACTATTCCTCTGCTGGCCAGAGCCTCTGCTCAGGCTGTGTTAGGCCGTCTACTGTGGTTGAAGAATTGGTCGGCGGACCAAGCTTCCAAGAAGGCCCTAATGGACCTGCCCTTTAAAGGCGATAGACTCTTTGGAGCTTGCCTGGATGACATTATTAAGGATGCCACAGGAGGTAAGAGCACCTTGCTCCCACAGACCTTTAAGGGGAAGAAGCCACGTCGGCGACAGGGGCCCTTCTTTACCGCACCCAATCGTTTTTTTTTCGCCCGCCCAGCGCTGCGGGAAGAAAACCACTGGCCAATAAAGTGCCTGCTCAGGGACAGAGACGTCCCTGGTTTCGCAAACCCAACAAACCTGTTAACACGACCACACCCGCATGAAGGTGCGCCCCCACCCATCCCTCGGGTGGGGGTGGCGTCTTCGCGAATTCACGACCCGGTGGACATCTCGGGTTACCGACCGGTGGGTTTTGCGGTCGGGGAAGACCACTATTTGTGGTTCTCCCCTTTGGCCTGGCATCTGCAACAAGGGTGTTCACCAAGGTGATTGCCCCAATTCTTGCCCTACTAAGACAACGTGGCATCGCTGTCGTGGGGTACTTGGACGACCTGCTTCTGAGGGCCGCTTCAGCCTCAGAATTAGAGGTGAGTGTGTCTATAACATTAGACCCTCAGAAACTTGGGTGGCTACTGAACATTCAAAAGTCAGTAATGGTAATGACTCCACGCCTAGTGTATCTGGGATTGATTCTGGACTCCTCAGAGGTAAAGGTTTGCTTCCCTGTGCAGAAGTTGCAGACCCTTCGGGCTGCGGTGCGGTAGTTGACATCCCAGAAGGGTCGTCGCTCTGCATGTGAGTCCTGGGCCTCATGGTGGCCTCCGAGGCGGTACCATAGGCGCAATCTCACAGGCGAGTGCTACAGAAGGAAAATTCTGTCTAGATGGGACAAGTTCCCATCATCCCTGGATTATCAGATCCGGGTGAGCCACCAGGTCAGGGCCTCGCTGGTGTGGTGGCCAACCTCACCGGCACTTCTGTCCGGGAAGTCGTTCCTTCCTTATCACTGGATAGTCATCACGACGGACGCCAGCCTTACAGGTGGGGGAGTCTGGGGAGTTCAGTCCACCCAGGGTCGCTGGTCTCCAGAGAATTCCCTTTAGCTGATCAAGGTCCTGGAACTTCGAGCTATCAGGCTGTGCCTCTCCACATGGTCTCAGAGGCTACGAGGGCGTCCAGTCAGGATCCAGTCAGACAATGACACGGCAGTGGCATGTCAACCATCAAGGAGGAACAAGTAGCGCAGCTACAGCGTCGGAAGTCGCTCACATCCTAAGGAGGGCAGAAAGGAGCATACCGGCAGTGTCGGCCATATACATTCCGAGTGTGGAAAACTGGCAGGCGGACTACCTGTGTTGCCAGATGCTGGACCAAGGAGAATGGTCTCTGCACCCGGAGGTGTTTCAGCTCCTTTGCCCAAGATGGGGCACGCCATACGTAGATCTCCTGGCGTCTCGACTGAATCGGAATTGAGGTTTGTGGCCAGGTCAGGAGACCCATGGCCGGACACGACAGATGTGTTGGTGGCGCCGTGGAGTCAGTACCGGCTAATCTATGCCTTCCCTCCTCTAAAGCTCCTGCCTCTTCTGCTTCGCAGAGTGGAGGCAGACGGGATTCCTATGATCCTAATTGCTCCGGATTGGCCTTGGAGTCCTTGGTACGCCGATCTATTGCGGCTAGTAGCAGACGCCTCTTGGCGTCTACCGCTGAGAGAGGACCTGCTGTCGCGGGGTCCCATACTTCATCCTGCATTACAGTCGCTGGCTTAACGGCATGGCTATTGAAAGCCAGATACTAAGAGACCGGGGCCTGTCGGATTCTGTGATTCCTATCATAAAGAAGGCTAGGAAGTTATCCTCTAGGAGGATTTTTTATCGCACTTGGAGAGCTTACTTGGCCCTTTGCGAGGAAATGAAGTGGAATCCACGGACTTAATTGGTTAAGGGACAGATATCTGCCCTGGCTGTTTTCTTTCAGCGACTCACTCTCTTGTGAGAACATTTCTAAAGGGGGTTCAGCAGGTGGCCCCTCCGGTCTGTCCTCCACTACCTCCCTGGGGATTTGAATAGCAGACGCACCTTGGCGTCTACCGCTACGAGAGAATCTGTGGTCGCAAGGTCCCATAGGTCATCCTTCTTTACAGTCAATGGCTTTAACGCCATGACCTCTAGGTGCCTCAGAACCACTATTTGAGAACATTAGGGAAGTCCCCTTGTTGACACTTTCTCAGAAAGTGGTCCTTTTGGTGGCTGTTATGTCGGCTGAGAGGAGTTCTGAGCTGGCAGCCTTGTCATGAAAGGCTTCCTATCTGATATTTCACAAGGATAAGATGGTGCTGCGTTCGCAGCCTTAGATTCTTCCTAAGGTCATTTCGACCTTCCATCTCAAGGAAGACCTTGTACTGCCATACTTGTGTCCTCATCCGTCGAATCCTAAGGAGACAACGTGGCATTCTTCGGACGCTGTCCGAGCTCCGAGAATATACTTGTCTGTTACTGCTCCGTTCCGGAGTTCAGACTCACTGTTTGTTTCAGTGGCTGGTCCCAAGAAGGGCCCAGCAGTCTCATTGGCCACCATTTCGAGGTGAACCCGACAGATCCTGATCAGACTTGCGCCATAAAGGGTCAGGCGCCTCCCTATCGCGATGCATTCGACCAGGGCAATGGTTCCTTTTGGCGTTTCAGACATCAAGTGTCTGTTTCCCAGGTGTGTAAGGCGGGTCGCCCGGTCACACTTTCACTAAACTTTACAAGTTGATGTGAGTGCATCTTCGGATGCTTCTCGGCCGCAAAGTTTTGCAGGCGGCTGTTTAGAGTTACACTCCTCAGTTGAGGAGATCTGTTTTGGGGTGAAGTTTATTTTTTTTGCTGTTCCCACCCCTCATTTTGACACTGCTTTGGGACGTCCCACTAAGTCAAGATTAAGGCTGTGTCCGTCCATGAACAAAAGAGAAAATAGGATTTTATGCTCACCTCCGTTACCATTGCGGGAGATGGTCTGTCAAGGATGATTCCAGCATAAACCCACAGGAAGGGTAAGTAGTTACCACCTTGCTTCGGCAGGAGGACAGAGCTGGGCATCCCTGGAGAGGTGAGTAAAGGGCTCCATACTTCCCTTCTCCCCTCCCTCCTCTCTAGGCTCTCTGAGCTAGCTGCTGGGGCAGGGGTTCCCCTGGGGAGCTTCACCTGGGGGTGAACAATGTACGTTCACTAAATCGGTGTATAAGTGCCAAGAGAGATTGCTTGCCTGTGTCCTGCTCCATACTGTCGGCAACCATTTTCCCTGTGATCCATGCTGTATTGTTTGTACTTGCACTGGCGGCCATGTTCTTGTAGCCGCATTGTATTGGCCTCTATTGACGCTCGGCGGCCATACTTTTGGTGATTTCTGCATGTTTTACTTCCTGGGGTGTTACACTTGCATTGGTTTGTAGGGCCGTACTGCCTCTAGCGGTCGTTCGGCGGCCATTTTCTTGTAGCCCCACTATGCTTTTATGCATAACACTGGCGGTCATGCTTTTGTGGCCTCTATTGTCAGAGCGGCGGCCATCTTTATTATTTAAACGATTGTCAGACACGCTGCTGACTACTGAAACTAAAGAGCTGACAAAAGCAGCAGCCCTATTAAGTAGCAGCTATAGCTAAAACAGCACAGACTGACGCTCACTCTCTGCTAGTGTTCAGCGGATAAAAAGCAGCTGGGCTACAAAACGGCACCATACTACTAAGTTCCTGGGTGGGGAGTCCTTTGGGGGGGGGGGGGGGACCCCTTGTCTCTGCTGCAGCTAGCAGGGTGGGTTACTGTACCTTACTTGGGAGTGCCTGTGTCAGGCGTGTGGGCAGCATGGCGTTAGAAGCAGACCTTTTTCCCCTGAGACACCTGAGCTGGCAATTGATGCCCCTGCACCCGATGTATCGGTGACCGCTATATCTGCAATCCTAGATGCCTTTGTTGCCAAGGTCGAAGCAGCACGTCGGAAAACGGGGGCTAGAAACCGCCCCCTCCCCCGGAATCTTCTGGGGACAACTCGGATACGGAGCCAGGCCCAGCTACGGCTCAGGACCCTGGCTCTGAGGTATCTGACGATGCGGACCTAGATTGGCCAGACAGTGAGGGTGACTCTGGACCCAGGTCAGCACATGAGAGGCTCTGGTAAGTGACCTTATCACCGCAGTGCGAGATACCCTAAAAATAGAGAGGTCTGTAGATGCAACAGAAGCGCCGGTCCCTTTTGGGTTCCGTAAGGCGACCCGCATTGCTATGGTGTCCCCTTGTGTGTCTTACTTAGACAAACTTTTATACAAGGAGTGGGACAAACCACAAAATACTTTTTCAGTACCTAAAAATCTGGCTGTGCGTTACCCTCTGGAGGAGAGTTTCTTGAAGAAATGGACTTTGCCGCCGATGGTGGACCTTCCTGTGTCCTGACTAATCAAGCTAACCACCATACCGGTGAAGTGGGCTCCCGCCTTCAAAGACCCTGCGGACAAGAAGGCAGAGGCGATCACCTGCAACCTATACGGTTGGACAAAGGACTTTGCTCGGTTTCCAAAGCGAGCAAAGTCCTTTCTTGTATTAAGAGAGGTATGGACTCCAGAGACAGAGATATATAATTTTGCCCCTGTACAAATCATTAGTAAGACCTCATCTGGAATATGCAGTTCAGTTTTGGGCACCAGTTCTCAAAAAGGACATCGGAGAACTGGAGAGTGCAGAGAAGGGCAACCAAACTGATAAGAGGCATGGAGGAGCTCAGCTATGAGGAAAGATTAGAAGAACTAAATTTATTCACTCTTGAAGAGGAGAATAAGGGGGGATATGATCAACATGTACAAATATATAAGAGGTCCATACAGTGAACTTGGTGTTGAATTATTCACTTTACGGTCAACACTGAGGACAAGGGGGCACTCTTTACGTCTAGAGGAAAAGAGATTTCACCTCCAAATACGGAAAGGTTTTTTCACAGTAAGAGCTGTGAAAATGTGGAACAGACTCCCTCCAGAGGTGGTTCTGGCCAGCTCAGTAGATTTCTTTTAAGAAGGGCTTGGATTCTTTCCTAAATGTACAGAATATAACTGAGTACTAAGATTTGTAGGTAAAGTTGATCCAGGGTAAATCCGATTGCCTCTCGGGGGATCAGGAAGGAATTTTTTCCCCTGCTGTAGCAAATTGGATCATGCTCTGCTGGTTTTTTTTTTGCCTTCCTCTGGATCAACTGTGGGTATGGAGTTGGGTGTATAGGATTTTACTGTGTTTTTTTATTTTGTTTTTTTATTTTTTGTGGTTGAACTGGATGGACTTGTGTCTTTTTTCAACCTGACTAACTATATACACGGTAGTAGGTTCGGCGGTACGCCCAATCATAGTTGGGGCCCTGGTGTCTCAGACACTCGCGGGAATGGGCAAAAATGCTGCTCAATTGGTTAGAAGCACGTCAGGCTTTCCCGGACGAGGTAGCCCTAGCTGAGCTAGTACAGGGCCTAAACATTTTTGCGAATCGGCCTTGGACACGATTTCTCTGCTGGCCAGAGCTTCAAGCCATGCGGTGGTGTTACGCCGTCTACTTTGGTCCGCAGACCAATTCTTTAACCAATCTTCCAAGAAAGCCCTGATGGACCTTCCCTTTAAGGGCGACAGACTTTTTGGAGCTTCCCTGGATGACATTATCAAAAACCTGCAAACAAAACTGCGTCCGCATGAAGGTTTCCCCCCACCCATCTCTAGAGTGGGGGGGGGGACGTCTTCGCGACCCGGTGGACATTTCAGGTAACCGACTGGTGGGTTTGCGAGGTAGTCTCTTCAGGGTACAAGATAAAAATTCTATCTTGCCCACCAAACAGATTTTTTCCCTCCCAGCTACAACCGACTCGTCGGGAAGCCCTTTTTGGGGCAGTTCAGGGCCTGCTGGAACGCGGGGTGGTTATTCCTCCGGCAGTACAAGAACAGTTTCAGGGGGTTTACTCCAACCTGTTCATAGTACCAAAAAAGGAGGGCGTTCGTCCAATTCTGGACCTCAGGGCCCTCCAATTGCTTTGTGAAGGTAAAAAGATTCCGGATGGAATCGATTCACTCTGTCGTCACTGCTCTCCACATGCAAGGTGCTTGCCCCTATTCTCGCCCTACTAAGACAATGTAGCTTCGCTATCGTGGGTTACTTGGACGACCTGCTTCTGAGGGCTGCTTCAGCCTCAGAATTAGAGGTGAGCATATCTATAACCTGTCCAACCCTCTGACACTTTGGTTGGGTACTGAACATTCAGAAGTCAGTAATGGTACCGACTCAACGCCTAGTATATCTGGGGGTGATTCTGGACTCGTCGGAGGCAAAGGTTTTCTTCCCTGTGGAAAAATTGCAGACCCTCCGGGCTGCGGTGCGGCAGTTGACATCCCAGAAATGGTCGTCACTCCGCTTTTGCATGCGAGTCCTGGGCCTCATGGTGGCCTCTTTCGAGGCAGTACCATATGCGCAATCTCACACGAGTACTACAAAAGGAAATTCTGTCCAGATGGGACATGTGCCAATCCTCCCTGGATTATCAAATCCGGGTGAGCCACCAGGTCAGGACCTCCCTAATTTGGTGGCTGACCTCACCAGCACTTCTGTCCGAAAGTCGTTAGTTTCTTATCACTGGATAGTCATCACGACTGACGCCAGCTTTACCGGTTGGGGGCAGTCTGGGGGGTTCAGTCAACCCAGGGTCGCTGGTCTCCGGAGGATTCCCACTTGCCGATCAATGTCCTGGAACTTCAAACGATCAGGCTGTGCATTTCCACATGGTCTCAGAGGCTACAAGGGTGTCCAGTCAGGATCCAGTCAGACAACGCCACGGCGGTGGCATATGTCAACCATCAAGGAGGAACAAGAAGCTCGCCTGAAGCGTCAGAAGTCGCTTATATCCTAAGGTGGGCAGCAAGAAGCCTACTGGCCTTGTCGGCCATATACATTTCGGGCGTGGAAAACTGGCAGTCGGACTACCTGAGTCGCCAGATGCTGGACCAAGGAGAATGGTCTCTGCACCCCGATGTTTCAGCTCCTTTTTCCAAAGATGGGTCACGCCAGACGTAGATCTCCTGGCGTTTCGACTCAATCGGAAGGTATTGAGGTGTTGCCAGGTCAAGAGACCCATGGGCAGATGCAAAAGAAGCGTTAGTGGCGCCGTGGAGTCAGTACCGGCTAATCTATGCCTTTCTTTCTCTAAAGTTCTTTCCTCATCTGCTTCGCAGAGTGGAGGCAGAGGGGATTCCAATGATCCCAATTGCTCCGGATTAGTGCGTCTGGTAGCAGACGTCCCTTGGCGTCCACAGCTGAGAGAGGACCTGCTGTCACAAGGTCCCATACTGCATCCTGCTTTTTAGTCGCTGGCTTTAACGGCATGGCTATTGAAAGCCAGGTACTAAGAGACCGGGGCCTATCGGATTCTGTGATTCCTACCATGAGGAAGGCTAGGAAGTTATCCTCTAGGAGGATTTACCATCGCACTTGGAAAGCTTACTTAGCCCTTTGCGAGGAAATTAAGTGGAATCCACAGACTTAATTGGTGTCCAGAGTCCTGCTGTTCTTACAGCGTGGAGTGGACCAAAGGCTTGCGTGAAGTACGATTTAAGGGGCAGATTTCTGCCTTGGCTGTTTTCTTTCAGCGACCCCTGGCGACTCACTCTCTAGTGAGAACATTTTGTACAGGGGGTTTGGCATGTGGCCCCTCGAGTCCGCCCTCCGCAACCTCCGTGGGACTTAAACCTGGTTCTCTCTGTGCTTCAGAAACCAACATTCGAAGAGATTGGGGAGATTCCTTTGTTGACACTTTCTCAGAAGGTAGTCTTTTTGGTGGCTGTTGCGTCAGACGTGTTTTCTGAGCTGGCAGCCTGGTCATGCAAGGCCCCTTATCTGATCTTCCACAAGGATAAGGTGGTGCTGCGCCCGCAGCTTTCTTTTCTACCTAAGGTCGTCTCGGCCTTCCATCTCAATGTAAACATTGTACCTCTATCCTTGTGTCCTCATCCGTCACACCCTAGAGAGGCGGCGTTGCATTCCTTGGATGTTGTCCGAGCTCAGAGTATACTTATCTGCTACTGCTCCGTTCCGGAGGTCAGACTCACTGTTTGTTTGTTTCAATGGCTGGTCCCAAGAAGGGCCTAGCAGTCTCGTCGGCCACTATCTCAAGGTGGATCCGACAGATGGTAATTCAGGCTTACGCCATAAAGGGTCGGGCGCCCCCCTTTCCTCTCACGACACATTCGGCAATGGGTGCCTCCTGGGCTTTCCGACATCAAGCGTCTGTTTCCCAGGTGTGTAAGGCATTCCCACTTTCACTAAATACACTAAAGGTTAAAGATGTGAGTGCATCTTCGGAAGCTTCTGTCGGCCGCAAAGTTTTGCAGGCGGCTGTTGCAACTCCTCAGTGGAGGAGCTCTATTTTGTTTTGGGGTGAAGTTTAATTCTATGCTGTTCCCACCCCTCGTTTTTTGACACTGCTTTGGGACGTCCCACTATGTCAAGATTAAGGCTGTGTCCGTCCATGAAAGAAAGGGAAAATAGGATTTTATACTCACCGTAAAATCTTCTCTGAGTTCATGGACGGACACCCCTCCTTTTTATGTTTGTACTTCTTTTTGACGAACTGATCTGCGAGATACAGAGAGAGGGGTTATACCCAGAGGGCCCGCCCCCTGGGTGGGGCTGTAGGGTGTGTATGATAAGTTTAACATTTACTATAAGTTTCTGCCTATTCGCTCCTAAAGGAAGGCTACTACCCACTATGTCAAGATTAAGGCTGTGTCCGTCCATGAACTCAGAGAAAAAGATTTTACATTGAGTATATAATCCTATTTTCTTTCTCGTACATCACGGGACACAGAGCGGCATATTCATTACTATGTGGGTTATATGGAGTACCTTCAGGTGATGGACACTGGCAATCTCAAACAGGAAGTGCCCCTCCCTATATAACCCCCTCCCATAGGAGGAGTACCTCAGTTTTTTCGCCAGTGTCTTAGGTGTTGGTCATGGTTTAGCTTACCTCCACATCCTTGGGATTAAGGTGGGCTAACCGGTTCTGTCCAAAGGCCTCAGTGCTAAAGTGGTCAGCAACCGGACCCCAAACCATTGGGGTATAGCCCATAATGCTTTCTGTTTAGAGAGCTGGACCCTGGGCCCAGAACTTAGAAACCTTTGGGGGCCTAATGTTTCTGTTGCCAGGGTGCTATATGGGCCCAGGACAGTGGCTCCTTCATAGGAACCCAGGGCCTGAAGGTCTAGACGCCACCCACGGAGATGGGGGAAGATTGGACCTCTTGCTGTGCAAAAGTCCTGCGGCATGGAGCAGGTAAGTATTGGGGGAGCTTGCGGAACTTGGTTCTTAGCAGGTTCCCTACAGGGGGTGCACAGGGGGACAGGCCTGGGTATGCTCTGCATTGGCAAGGAATCACTATGTCTATGACAGAGACAGGATGATTCAATCTTTTTCCCCAGTAATATGTGACCTCCCTGGTAAGTGTTGTTTAGCTGGGCTGCTTGCGCTAGGTGTGGGATCTCTGTAAGAGGGGAGTCTTTTTCCCATGCTAAAAGGAGGTCTGTGACCTACCTAAAGGGCTTGCCTGCCTGGGTGCCTGCGCTGCTCCGTCCTCCTCCATGTGTGATGGCCCCCGCCGACGGGCGCGCGCGTGCCCGAGATATAAACGATTTTCGCGCCGTTTCCGTGGTGGGGGCGCGTCCCGGTGGGCGGCGAATCACAAATAAAGGAAGGGGAAGTCCTTCCATTAGCTGCCAAGAGCTCAGTGTCATCCTGAGCTAGAGGAGAGGAGGACACAGAGCGGAGCACGCCGAGGACACCTGGTGGCGAAAGGAAGAATTGCAGTTTTTTCTAAGGACTGTCAAACCTACAGATAGGTTTTCTCTTCCTTTTATCAGCAGATGGCTATTGGCAATACTTAGTGGGAGACAGAGTGGTTTCTTTTCCTCTTCAAAAAAAAAAGAAAAAGAGAAGAAGGGAAAGAACTGCTGATCTCCCTTCTCAGTTTGGGCGTTAGTCTCTATCGCTCCCAAACCGACAGATCCCCTTAGCTACGTCTGTGGCTGGGTGATAGCAGGTGTACCTCGGTATTGTACCATGCCTTCTGGGTCAGAGGGTACAAAGGGTGGGGATTCCCCCGCAAAATCCGAGGGCTCAGACACGGCTATGCCGCTGCTCTCCCCACAGGACATATCAGGGCACGCCTTGATGGGACCTGGGGGATCTGGTGCTGGGGCTGATCCAGGTCAGTCCAACCCCGGCTTTGTCACTGAGAGAGTTCTTGCTGTTTCTTTAGGTGAACTAGAGAAAAGAATGGCAAAAAGGATAGCTAAAGCTATATCGGGTAGAAAGCGGACTAGGTCTCCGTCACCCGAGCAAGAACCCTCAGACACAGAAATCCTTTCCCTAGGGCAATTGGATAGACTTGACGCTTTGGACCAGGGTGGTTCAGAGATCGAGGATCTGGATACTGAGGGGTCTGGTTCAGCCTCCCAAGGGGAAAGTTTGTGGGTTCAGGCCTTAACGGACATGGTCCATGAGGCATTTAAGTTACCCATACCAGAACCTCAAGTATCGGCGGTTTCAGCTTTAGGCTCTTTAAGAACGCCTCAAAGCAACGCAGTTTTCCCGATCCATCCTCTACTCGAGGAGGTCATGTTTCAGGATTGGATTAAGCCAGATAGTCTTTTTACCACCTAAAAAATTCTCTGTTTTATATCCTATGGAGGAGAAATTCTCCAAAAGATGGGCGCCCCCGGCGGTGGACGCAGCCATCTCCTATGTGAACAAATCTTTAACTTGTCCGGTGGAAAACGTACAGGTGTTTAAGGATCCGGTTGATAAATGCTTGGAAACATTACTGAAAGCCTCCTTTACTTCAGCAGGGGCGATAGTTCAGCCCGCTGTGGCTGCTATTGGAATTACCCAAGCATTATCAGATGAGACTAAGCAAATGCTTAAACTTATCCCTGCCCAGCAGGCAGAGGAATTTTCGGATATACCGAGGGCTATACGCTTTACGGTTGATGCTATCAAGGACTCCATCCAGCAGGCATCACGTTTATCCTTATTTCTAATCCATATGAGAAGGCTCTTATGGTTGAAGAGTTGGGAGGCGGAGCCCCCATGCAAAAAGCTCCTGGTAGGGTTTCCCTTCCATGGAGGACGACTCTTCGGAGAAGATCTGGATAGATATATTCAGACTATTACAAGCGGCAAAAGCACTCTCTTGCCAGTCAAGAAGAAAGCCCGAGGGCCCGCGTTTAAGCGCCAGCCCTCCCCGGGACAGGGGCCCTCTAATACCAGACAGTACCAACGGCCTCCTGCAAGATCAGGCTTTAACAATAAGCCATAAGGCCAAGCCACTGGGGGCAAGAAGCAGTGGTACCGCAAGCCTGCGAAGCCAGCCCCCAAGTCGGCCTTATGAAGGGACGCCCCCACCCACGATGGTGGGGGGAAGGCTACGTCTCTTTGCAGAAGTTTGGGAGGCCAGCATTCCCGACTGCTGGGTACGGTCTTCCGTGGCCACGGGCTACAAACTAGAATTTTCAGAATTCCCTCCTCCTCATTACCAGGAGTCAAGAGTACCAGGCGACCCGGTGAAGGGAGCCGCGTTGATGGCGGCATTGAATCATCTGCTGTGCCAGAAGGTGATAGTAGAAGTACCAGTCCAGGAACAGGGCTTGGGGTTCTACTCCAACCTGTTTATCATCCCAAAGCCCAACGGCGATGTCAGGCCAATTTTGGACTTAAAGGGAGTAAATGCGTACCTAAAGGTCCGCTCATTCCGGATGGAAACTATTCGGTCAGCTGTCGCCGTGCTCCAGAAGGACGACTTCATGGTGTCCATAGACATAAAGGATGCTTACCTTCATGTGCCAATTTTTCAGCCACATCAGGTATTTCTACGCTTCTCGGTGGCTCAGCGTCATTTCCAATTTGTGGCGCTCCCCTTCGGGTTGGCTACGGCCCCCCGGGTATTCACGAAGGTCCTAGCCCCAATCCTAGCCAATCTAAGGATCCAGGGGGTCACGGTCCTGGCTTACCTGGACGACCTCTTGGTCGTAGACCACTCGTTTCCTGGCCTGGAACGAGCAGTCGCCCTCACGGTTCAGTACCTCGAGAGGTTCGGCTGAGTCCTAAATCGAGACAAATCAGCATTTCGGCCCACAAGGCAGCTGGAATATCTCGGCATGAGATTGGATACAGAACAACAGAAGGTGTTCCTACCTCTATTAAAGATCAAGGCCATCAAAGAGCTAATACAAATAGTTCTGAGCAAGAGAAAGCCAACTGTTCGCCTATGTATGCGGCTACTAGGCAAGATGGTGGCCACCTTCGAGGCGGTACCGTATGCTCAGAGCCACACTCGCATCCTGCAGGCAGCCATCCTGTCAGCATGGAGCAAGAGGCCTCAGGCCTTGGAGATTCCTTTGCCACTCTCACCAAGAGTCCGGCAAAGTCTATCTTGGTGGTTAAACCCTCAGAATCTCCTGAAGGGAAAGACGTTCAGTCCTGTGACCTGGAAGATAGTAACCACAGACGCCAGCCTGATCGGCTGGGGAGCAATTTTGGATGGTTGCACTCGCCAGGGCACTTGGGCAGCGGCAGAGAAGCAGTTGCCCATCAATATCTTGGAGCTCAGAGCTGCCCGACTAGCCCTCAGGGCTTGGACGTCCAAACTGCAGGGGTTCCCGGTGAGAATACAATCGGACAATGCCACGGCGGTGGCATACATAAATCACCAAGGGGGAACCAAGAGTCAAGCCGCTCAGAAAGAAGTGAGCTTGATTTTTTTGTGGGCAGAAGCCCATGTGCCCTGCATATCGGCTATATTCATTCCCGGAGTGGACAACCTACAGGCGGACTTCTTAAGTCGCCAGACTCTATTGCCGGGGGAGTGGTCTCTGCATCCACAGGTCTTTCAGACACTCTGCCAGAAGTGGGGAGTGCCGGACGTGGATATCATGACATCGAGACTAAACAAGAAGCTAGACAGGTTCGTGTCCCGCACAAGGGATCCCAGAGCCTGCGGAACCGATGCGTTTGTTTGCCCTTGGCATCAGTTCAAACTTCTTTATGCATTTCCCCCGCTCCAGTTACTACCCCGCCTGCTGCGCAGGATCAGGGTGGAGCACATACCAGTCATCCTGGTAGCTCCAGCATGGCCCAGAAGGGCATGGTATTCACTAATCCTGAAGATGGTAGTGGGAGACCCTTGGACTCTTCCTCTACGGCCAGACCTGCTATCGCAAGGTCCGATCCTCCACCCTGCCTTACGGCATCTAAATTTGACGGCCTGGAAGCTGAATCCCTGATTCTCAGGGGTAGAGGTCTGTCTCAGAAAGTAATCTCTACCCTAATCAGAGCCAGGAAACCGGTCTCTAGGGTGATTTATTACAGGGTCTGGAAGGCCTATGTAGGCTGGTGTGAGTCCAAGCGATGGCTTTCTCGCAAGTTTACCATCGATAGAGTATTACGTTTTCTCCAGCTAGGAGTGGATAAAGGACTGGCATTAAGCACAATCAAAGGACAGATTTCAGCTTTGTCAGTGTGGTTTCAGCGGCCGCTGGCCACCCACTCGCTAGTTAAGACCTTCATTCAAGGGGTCTTACGTATTAATCCTCCAGTTAAATCCCCGCTTTGTCCGTGGGATGTAAATCTTGTTCTGTCAAGTTTACAGAAACAACCTTTTGAGCCGTTGGCTGAAATTCCTTTGGTTTTACTGACAAGGAAGTTAGTATTTTTGGTCGCCATAGTTTCCGCCAGAAGAGTATCGGAACTGGCAGCCTTATCCTGTAAGGAACCATATCTTATTTTACATAAGGACAAGGTCGTTCTCCGTCCTCATCCTTCCTTCCTTCCTACCAAAGGTTATATCCAGTTTTCATCTAAACCAGGATTTGGTATTACCATCCTTCTTCCCTAAACCTACTTCCAGAAAGGAAGGGTTGCTGCATACCTTGGATATTGTCAGGGCCATGAAGGCCTATCTTAAAGCTACAGAGAAGATCCGGAAAACAGATGTGTTGTTCATTTTACCGGATGGGCCCAAGAAGGGGCAGGCAGCTGCAAAATCCACCATCTCGAGATGGATTAAACAGTTAATCACTCAGGCCTACGGCTTGAAAGGGTTGCCTCCTCCGTTATCATTAAAGGCTCATTCTACTAGGGCCATGGGCGCCTCCTGGGCAGCACACCACCAGATCTCTATGGCTCAAGTTTGCAAAGCGGCAACCTGGTCTTCTGTCCACACGTTTACAAAATTCTACCAGTTGGACGTAAGAAGGAATACTGATACAGCCTTTGGGCAGGCAGTGCTGGGGGCTGCAGTTTGAGACCCTCGGATTCCGGGGGCTCCCTTTTGAGTTAAATTTAAAAATTATTTTTCTCAACTAAGTTGGATTTATTATGATTTGAGTATATCTCTAAATTAAATCCTTTTGTCTTGGGAAGATGTTCTCCCTCCCCTCATTGTAAGCATTGCTTTGGGACATCCCACATAGTAATGAATATGCCGCTCTGTGTCCCGTGATGTACGAGAAAGAAAAAGGGATTTTTAATACAGCTTACCTGTAAAATCCTTTTCTTGGAGTACATCACGGGACACAGAGCTCCCACCTCTCTTATGGGGACCATTTTGGGAGGCATACTGCTTGCTACAAAACTGAGGTACTCCTCCTATGGGAGGGGGTTATATAGGGAGGGGCACTTCCTGTTTGAGATTGCCAGTGTCCATCACCTGAAGGTACTCCATATAACCCACATAGTAATGAATATGCCGCTCTGTGTCCCGTGATGTACTCCAAGAAAAGGATTTTACAGGTAAGCTGTATTAAAAATCCCTTTTTTTATTGTGTGTACTCAAATGTGAACAGTATCTTGATTGCAACATATTACCTGCCTAATGGGGGAAACATTGCGTGCTCTATAGTTTGTGTCAGGCAATTGATATATGCTTATCCACTTGCTGTCGAGGCCAATTTTGACATTTCTCGCATATTAAAACCAGCTATTCTTGCTAGAAATTTACTTGGACCTCTAACATTAAATATTTTCTGAAACCTGAGGCACTGCAAAATTAAATTGTGGTTGCAATTTTTTGTGGCACAATGTTTGCACAACCATTTTTCTTTCTCGTACATCACGGGACACAGAGCGGCATATTCATTACTATGTGGGTTATATGGAGTACCTTCAGGTGATGGACACTGGCAATCTCAAACAGGAAGTGCCCCTCCCTATATAACCCCCTCCCATAGGAGGAGTACCTCAGTTTTTTCGCCAGTGTCTTAGGTGTTGGTCACGGAATAGCTTGCCTCCATATCCTTAGGATTTTGGCAGGCTAACCGGATCTGTCCAGAGTGCCTCAGTGCCGAAGTGGACAGTACCCGGGCCCCAAAATCCATGGGGTTTTGCCTATAATGCCCTCTCCGGAGGGCTGGACCCTGGGCCCAGGACTTGGAGCTTTTTTCCAAAGCCAAAAGTATCCTGTTTGCCGGGGTGCTATATAGGTCCAGGACAGCGGTTCCTTCCAGGACCCCAGTGCCTGATGGTCTACTACACTACCCACGGAGATGGGAGAAGATTGGACTGTGTTTGCTTGCAAACGTCCTGCGGCATGGAGCAGGTAAGTGGGGAGCCTGCGGAACTTGGTTCGACAGCGGGCTCCCCAGGGGTGATCAAAAAGGGGGGGTAGCCTGAGTATGCTCTGCATAGGCACCTTGGTCACTATGTCTGTGTGTAGACAGGATGGTCTGATCCCCCCCCCCCCCCCCCATCTCTGGTCCCCCTGTCCAAGTGAATCTTTTCTGGCTACCTGCTGCCCTGCTGGTCAGATAGGGTCATCTTTTGAATCCTATTCTGGGCAAAAAACTGAGTCCTTAGAGTCTCTGTTATGTGCCTACCTGTCCGGGGGTTCGAATTTGCCGCCCTGCAGCCGTCGGCACGATCCTCTCTCCCTGCCTCTGTAGCGCCTGGCACGCGTCTCCATGTGTCTCTCTCCTTCCTGACAGGCGCGGGCACGCCAAAATAGACGGTTTTGCGCCGTTCGGGAGGAGGGGGCGGGGAGAGCGCAGGAAGAGGCGTACCGTCGCGTCTGTTAAGAACAGACAGGCTGCATTCATGGCTCAGTCTGAGCTGATGCTGGAGGAGAGGGGACGCAGAGCGGCACTCCGGTGGCAGGAAAGGGGTAGTACATCCTAGGCTTGGCCTATTTTCTTTCTATCAAGCCAAAAATTCCCCTTTAAAGCAGGTTGGAGGCCGGAAAAGAGATCTGGTGGGGCCGTATGGTATAAAAAAAAAAAAAAAAAAAGAATATTTAAAGGAACATAATATCATATTAAGAAAAAAAAAAAAAAGAGATTTTTTCCTTTATTTTTTGAATAAACATACTCGGCCTCACCAGGGGTTTTTGGACACTAGTAATCCTGCTGTTCCCTAAACCTCTTAACTATTCCTAGCTGCAAACAGTCAGTTGTTGCATGCAGGGGTACCTCGGTATTGTACTATGGCTCCCAAAGGCTCAGGATCAAAAGGGACAAAAAATGCCAAAAAACTAAAGGGCTCCCCCTCGGATTCTGAGGACACGAGTCAGGCTATGCCAGTACTCTCCCCACCTAGTAGCCAAGTTGTGGCCTCCTTGGTTGAGCCAATAGGGGGGTCTGGTGCGGTGGCTGGCCCAGATCCACCCAACCCTGTGTTTGTCACAGAGGAAATGCTAGCTGCCTCTTTGGGAGGGCTAGAGGAAAGATTGGCGGCTATGTTCGCTAAGTCTTTACCAGGCAAGAAACGGACTAGATCCCCTTCGCCTAAATTTGTACCCTCAGATGCTGAAATTCTCTCGCCGGGGGAATTAGAGTTTCAGGAGGACCTACTGGACGAGAATCCAGAGGGTTCAGAAATTGAGGAATCTACTGTTGAAGAACCATTCTCAGCCTCCCAAGCGGAGAGTCTGTGGGTCCAGTCTTTGACAGACATGGTTCACTCAGCATTTAAGTTGCCTTTACCGGAGCTCCGGGGTCCGGTAGTTTCCTCTTTGGGCTCCTTAAAGGCGCCCTTGAACAACGCAGTTTTTCCGGTCCATCCTCTATTGGAGGAATTAATTTTCCAGGATTGGGTACGACCAGACAGAATTTTTCTGCCGCCTAAAAAATTTTCTGTTATCTACCCGCTGGAAGAGAAGTTTGCCAAAAGATGGGCGCTCCCAGCTGTGGATGCTGCCATCTCGTGTGTGAATAAATCACTAACTTGCCCGGTAGAAAACATTCAAATGTTTAAAGACCCGGTTGATAAACGTTTGGAAACTCTTTTAAAAGCTTCCTTTGCTACGGCAGGGGCAGTGGTACAGCCAGCAGTTGCTGCTATTGGAGTCTGTCAAGCTTTAAAGGACCAGACTAAACAGATGCTTAAGGACATCCCTGCCCAGCAGGCAGAGGAGCTATCTGATATACCCAGAGCTCTATGCTTTGCGGTGGATGCTATAAAGGACTCTATTCAGCAGGCGTCTCGTTTATCACTATTTTTAGTGCATATGAGAAGACTCTTATGGTTAAAAAACTGGGCGGCCGAGCCCCCGTGCAAAAAGCTTCTGGCAGGTTTTCCCTTCCATGGAGGGCGACTCTTCGGAGAAGATCTGGATAAATACATTCAGACTATTTCGAGTGGTAAGAGTACGCTTTTACCAGTCAAGAAGAAGTTTCGGGGGCCTACGTTTAAAAGGCAGCTTTCTCCGGCTCCGGGGCCCTCAAATTCCAGGCAGTACCGACGGCCTCCTGTATGATCAAACTTTAACAGCAAATCGCAGGGACAGGCCTCTGGCGGCAAGAAGCCTTGGTATTGCAAACCAGCTAAGCCAGCCCCTAAGTCTGCCTTATGAAGGGGTGCCCCCACCCATGAGGGTGGGGGGAAGGCTTCACCTCTTTGCAGAGGTCTGGGAAGCCAACATCCCCGACGAATGGGTCCGGTCTACTGTGGCCGCAGGTTACAGACTAGAGTTTCTAAAAATCCCTCCTCCTCATAACCAGGAGTCAAGAGTACCAGGCGACCCTGTGAAAAAAGCCGCATTGATAGCGGCATTGAATCATCTGCTATGCCAGAAGGTGATAGTAGAAGTACCAGTCCGGGAACAGGGATTGGGGTTCTACTCCAACCTGTTTATCATCCCAAAGCCCAACGGCGATGTCAGGCCAATTTTGGACTTAAAGGGAGTAAATGCGTACCTAAAGGTCCGCTCATTCCGGATGGAAACTATTCGGTCAGCTGTCGCCGTGCTCCAGAAGGACGACTTTATGGCGTCCATAGACATAAAAGATGCTTACCTTCATGTGCCAATTTTTCAGCCACATCAAGTATTTCTACGCTTCTCGGTGGCTCAACGTCATTTCCAATTTATGGCGCTTCCTTTCGGGTTGGCTACGGCCCCCCGGGTATTCACGAAGGTCCTAGCTCCAATCCTAGCCAATCTAAGGACCCAAGGGGTCACGGTCCTGGCTTACCTGGACGACCTCTTGGTCGTAGACCACTCGTCTCCTGGCCTGGAGCGAGCAGTGGCCCTCACAGTTCAGTACCTCGAAAGGTTCGGCTGGGTCCTAAATCGAGACAAGTCAGCCTTCCTGCCCACAAGGCAGCTGGAATACCTCGGTATGAGATTGGATACAGAACAGAAGGTGTTTCTGCCCTTATTAAAGGTCAAGGCCATCAAGGAGCTAATACAAATAGTTCTAAGCAAGAGAAGGCCAACTGTTCGCCTATGTATGCGGCTACTAGGCAAGATGGTGGCCACATTCGAGGCGGTTCCATACGCTCAAAGCCACACTCGCATCCTGCAGGCAGCCATCCTGTCAGTATGGAGCAAGAGGCCTCAAGCCTTAGATATTCCTTTGCCACTCTCACCAAGGGTGCGACAAGGTCTATCTTGGTGGTTAAACCCTCAGAATCTCCTGAAGGGAAAGACTTTCAGTCCTGTGACCTGGAAGATAGTAACCACAGACGCCAGCCTGATGGGCTGGGGAGCAATTTTGGATGGTTGCACTCGCCAGGGCACTTGGGCAGCGGCAGAGAAGCAGTTGCCCATCAATATCTTGGAGCTCAGAGCTGCTCGACTGGCCCTCAGGGCTTGGACGTCCAAACTACAGGGGTTCCCGGTGAGAATACAATCGGACAATGCCACGGCGGTGGCGTATATAAATCACCAAGGGGGAACCAAGAGTCTAGCCGCTCAGAGAGAAGTGAGCTTAATTCTCTTGTGGGCAGAAGCCCATGTGCCCTGCATATCGGCTATATTCATTCCCGTAGTGGACAACCTACAGGCGGACTTCTTGAGTCGCCAGACTCTATGGCCGGGGGAGTGGTCTCTGCATCCACAAGTTTTTCAGACAATCTGCCAGAAATGGGGAGTGCCGGACGTGGATATCGTGGCATCGAGACTGAACAAGAAGCTAGACAGGTTCATGTCCCGCACAAGGGATCCCAGGGCCTGCGGAACCGATGCGTTTCCCCCCCCTCCAGTTACTACCCCGCCTGCTGCGCAGGATCAGGGTGGAGCACATACCAGTTATCCTGGTAGCTCCAGCATGGCCCAGAAGGGCATGGTATTCACTAATCCTGAAGATGGTAGTGGGAGACCCTTGGACTCTTCCTCTACGGCCAGACCTGCTATCGCAAGGTCCGATCCTCCACCCTGCCTTACGGCATCTACATTTGACGGCCTGGAAGCTGAATCCCTGATTCTCAGGGGTAGAGGTTGGTCTCAGAAAGTAATCTCTACCCTAATCAGAGCCAGGAAACCGGTCTCTAGGGTGATTTATTACAGGGTCTGGAAGGCCTATGTAGGCTGGTGTGAGTCCAAGCGATGGCTTTCTCGCAAATTTACCATCGATAGAGTATTAAGTTTTCTCCAGCGAGGAGTGGATAAAGGACTGGCATTAAGCACAATCAAGGGACAGATTTCAGCTTTGTCAGTGTGGTTTCAGCGGCTGCTGGCCACCCACTCCCTGGTTAAGACCTTCATTCAGGGGGTCTTGCGTATTAATCCTCCAGTTAAATCCCCGCTTTGTCCGTGGGATTTAAATCTTGTCCTGTCAAGTTTACAGAAACAACCTTTTGAGCCGTTGGCTGAAATTCTTTTGTTTTTTTCTGACGAGGAAGTTAGTATTTTGGTCGCCATAGTTTCCGCCAGAAGAGTTTCGGAACTGGCAGCCTTATCCTGTAAGGAACCATATCTTAGTTTTCATAAGGACAAGGTCGTTCTCCGCCCTCATCCTTCCTTCCTACCAAAGGTTATATCCAGTTTTCATCTAAACCAGGATTTGGTATTACCATCCTTCTTCCCTAAACCTACTTCCAGAAGGGAAGGGATGCTGCATGCCTTGGATATTGTCAGGGCCATGAGGGCCTATATTAAAGCTACAGAGAAGATCCGGAAAACAGACGTGTTGTTCATTTTACCGGATCGGCCCAAGAAGGGGCAGGCAGCTGCAAAATCCACCATCTCGAGGTGGATTAAACAGTTAATCACTCAGGCCTACGGCTTGAAAGGGTTGCCTCCTCCGGTATCATTAAAGGCTCATTCTACTAGGGCCATGGGCGCTTCCTGGGCAGCACACCACCAGATCTCTATGGCTCAAGCTTGCAAGGCGGGCAACCTGGTCTTCTGTCCACACGTTTACAAGGTTCTACCAGTTGGACGTAAGAAGGAATACAGATACAGCCTTTGGGCAGGCAGTGCTGCAGGCTGCGATTTAAGACCCTCAGAATCGGGGGCACCCTTGAGTTAAAATTTAAATTTAAGTTTAATTTTTCTCGACTAAGTTGGATTTATTAATATTTGAGAGTATCTCTGAATTAAATCCTTGTGTCTTGGGAAGATTTCTCCCTCCCCTCAGTAAAGCATTGCTTTGGGACATCCCACATAGTAATGAATATGCCGCTCTGTGTCCCGTGATGTACGAGAAAGAAAAAGGGATTTTTAATACAGCTTACCTGTAAAATCCTTTTCTTGGAGTACATCACGGGACACAGAGCTCCCACCCCTCTTATGGGGACCATTTTTGGGAGGATACTGCTTGCTACAAAACTGAGGTACTCCTCCTATGGGAGGGGGTTATATAGGGAGGGGCACTTCCTGTTTGAGATTGCCAGTGTCCATCACCTGAAGGTACTCCATATAACCCACATAGTAATGAATATGCCGCTCTGTGTCCCGTGATGTACTCCAAGAAAAGGATTTTACAGGTAAGCTGTATTAAAAATCCCTTTATCAAATGTTATAACGTAAACATGTGTCCCCGAAAAATTCACGCCTCCATAGAGACTGGAGGGCCCACTCAGGTCTGCCTGGAAAAACTGACAAGTGGACCTGAAAGGAGGCTGTGTGAAAAGGGCCTTACCGGCCAGTAAACTAAGAGTTGAAACCGGAAGTGATATAATACACATTGCTTGTGGCGCTTTTGTTTTGTCTACATCTAACCTAACCACTTGTAGTGGTCCAGGGGTTCCTGATGCAGTTGCAGCCGTTGTCCTAGTAGAACTGCTTCCAACCAAGGTGTGTGTGTGTGTGTGTGTGTGTACACGCACATATATATATATATATATATATATATATATATATATATATATATATATATATATATATATATATATATATATATATATATATATATACACATTTTAAAATGAAACGCAAGGCATCAGATGCCGATTTACTCATAAGAACAATATTTTTATACTAACATTTTCTAAAATATTCAAATAGCCATTACTACCCCAAAGAGTATTTGAGTAAACCCACAAAAACTAGAGGAACGCCCCTAATCTCTTATTACCAACAATGCGACTAAGAAAATTATAATGTGTTGCTTTATCTCCAGTATATAGAGGTTACAATCCCATTAAGATAATGTTTAAAAAAACCTCTACAAATTTAAGTTTTTTTCAAAAACTTTTGTTGGTGTAGAAGAGCGTGCTTCTCCACTTGGGTCTTGTAATCAAACCCTCAATGTATTGAACTTACAAACAAGTGACCACACAGTGTGTTAAAGCGGGAGTTCACCCATTTGTTAAAAAAAAAATTTTCTCCCCTTAGATTCCTGCTCGTTCGGTCTAGGGGAATCGGCTATTTGTATTAAAATATGAGCAGTACTTACCCGTTTTCGAGCTGCATCTTCTTCCGTCGCTTCCGGGTATGGGTCTTCGGGAGCGGGCGTTCCTTCTTGATTGACATTCTTCCGAGAGGCTTCCGACGGTCGCATCCATCGCGTCACTCGTAGCCGAAAGAAGCCGAACGTCGGTGCGGCTCTATACTGCGCCTGCGCACCGACGTTCGGCTTCTTTCGGAAAATCGTGACGCGATGGATGCGACCGTCGGAAGCCTCTCGGAAGACTGTCAATCAAGAAGGAACGCCCATTCCCGAAGCCCATACCCGGAAGCGACGGAGAGGATGCATCTCGTAAACGGGTAAGTACTGCACATATTTTAAAACAAATAGCCGATTCCCCTAGAGAAAACGAGCAGGAATCTAAGGGGAAAAAGTGCCCTCTAAGGGTGAACCCCCGCTTTAAGTCCATTTTATGGACTACTTGTTCATCCTTATCAAAAATGTTCTAATTTTCAACCTTGCATTATGGAAAGCACCAATCATAGCTTGAAACCCCCCTTGGTTCTACCTGGCATATCACTGTTATGGGCACAAAACGCACATTTTGTTTTCATGTGTCCAGCCCTTGGACAAAGAGATATACAGTGGATATAGAAAATCACCCCCTTTTTAATGCATTCTAAGGTGAAAACCTTCCATAGTGCAGCGCCCCCCTTTTTACTCACCTGAGCCCAGTCTTTCCAGTGCTGAGAAGGAGCACACTAGCTCCAGTCAGTGTATCAGGTCCTGATTAGATAGATGACAGCCATTGACAGTAGGAAATAGGCTGTGAAGCTACAAGGCTTCACTTCCTGTTTCCCTTAGTAAGGATGCCAGCGCCTACACCTGGAGCCGAGGGACGGGTCAGCTTTGGGTGCCGACATTGCAGGCTACCTGGACAGATAAGCATATTTTTATTTATTTATTTTCCCCCAGGCGGAACTCCGCTTTAATGACATCTCCGTCTTAGTCTGTAGGCTTAAAAATGGAGTTGGC
This sequence comes from Rana temporaria, assembly GCF_905171775.1. Classification (NCBI taxonomy): domain Eukaryota; kingdom Metazoa; phylum Chordata; class Amphibia; order Anura; family Ranidae; genus Rana; species Rana temporaria. The sequence goes on from NC_053494.1 coordinate 67,387,619, forward strand.
CCACCCTTTTGCAGCTATAAAAGTGTCAACCCTTCTAGGAAGGCTGTCCACAAGGTTTGGGAGTGTCTGTCTATGGGAATATTTGATCATTATTTCAGAAGTGTGTTTGAGGTTAGGCACCGATGTGGCTGAGAAGGCCTGGCTCCCCTGTCTCTGCTCTAATTTATTCCAAAAGTGTTCTATCCAGTTTAGGACTTTGTGCAGGCCAGTCAAGTTCCTCGAGCCCAAATTCGCTCATCCATGTCTTTATGGTCCTTTGTGCATTGGTCCTAATCATTTATTGGAAAAACATGGTGAAGGAGACTTGCTGAAGTTTACACCGTGTATCAGAAAGGGGAAAGGAGATTTAGGTGACTTTGAACGTGGCATGGTTTTTGGCACCAGGTGGGCTGGCCTGAGAATTTTAAACACTGCTGATCTACTGGGATTTTCACTCGCAACCATTTCTAGGGTTTACAGAGAATGGTCCAAAAAGGGAAAAGGGTGAGCCAACTCAATATTGAACCCTACAGTCTAAGCCTGGGATGCCATTAACCTCTGGAAGATTGACTCCCCCTTCATGACCAGGCCATTTTTTACAATACGGCACTGCATTAATTTAACTGACAGTTGCGTGGTTGTGCGACACTGTACTAAAAAAAAAAGTTCCCCACAAATAGAGCATTCTTTTTGTGGTATTTGATCACCTCTGCGGCTTTTCTTTTTTTTTTCTGACTGGTACCTGTTCCCACTTCCGGGGCCTCTCTGTGATGATATCACTTGTAAATTCAGCCCCCTCCTTCCCCCACCGCTGGCCCATTCAGAAAGCGCAGCACGTTCTGCGCGTGCAATAGGGCAGGGCTCAAAATTTCAAGTCCTGAGCCACTAGCCAGGCATAAGGGTTATTTGCCACCAGTTGCCCCAACCGATCCCTACACGCCCTCATAAATTATCTCATGAAATGACACTTAAATGTTTTATGCAGAATTGAGCTACAAAAATAAATATTTAACAACTTTATCAGTGCAGCCTCACTATTGTCCATCAATGCAGCCTCACCTGTGCCATCATTGCAGCCTTACCTCACCTGTGCCCACCATTGCAGCCTTACCTCACCTGTGCCCACCATTGCAGCCGCAGCTTACCTGTGCCCACCATTGCAGCCGCAGCTTACCTGTGCCCACCATTGCAGCCGCAGCTTACCTGTGCCCACCATTGCAGCCGCAGCTTACCTGTGCCCACCATTGCAGCCGCAGCTTACCTGTGCCCACCATTGCAGCCTCGGTTGCCTTTTCCCCACCATTGCAGCCTCGGTTGCCTTTTCCCCACCATTGCAGCCTCGGTTGCCTTTTCCCCACCATTGCAGCCTCGGTTGCCTTTTCCCCACCATTGCAGCCTCGGTTGCCTTTTCCCCACCATTGCAGCCTCGGTTGCCTTTTCCCCACCATTGCAGCCTCGGTTGCCTTTTCCCCACCATTGCAGCCTCAGTTGCCTTTTCCCCACCATTGCAGCCTCAGTTGCCTTTTCCCCACCATTGCAGCCTCAGTTGCCTTTTCCCCACCATTGCAGCCTCAGTTGCCTTTTCCCCACCATTGCAGCCTCAGTTGCCTTTTCCCCACCATTGCAGCCTCAGTTGCCTTTTCCCCACCATTGCAGCCTCAGTTGCCTTTTCCCCACATTGCAGCCTCAGTTGCCTTTTTCCCCACCATTGCAGCCTCAGTTGCCTTTTCCCCACCATTGCAGCCTCAGTTGCCTTTTCCCCACCATTGCAGCCTCAGTTGCCTTTTCCCCACCATTGCAGCCTCAGTTGCCTTTTCCCCACCATTGCAGCCTCAGTTGCCTTTTCCCCACCATTGCAGCCTCAGTTGCCTTTTCCCCACCATTGCAGCCTCAGTTGCCTTTTCCCCACCATTGCAGCCTCAGTTGCCTTTTCCCCACCATTGCAGCCTCAGTTGCCTTTTCCCCACCATTGCAGCCTCGGTTGCCTTTTTCCCCACCATTGCAGCCTCAGTTGCCTTTTCCCCACCATTGCAGCCTCAGTTGCCTTTTCCCCACCATTGCAGCCTCAGTTGCCTTTTCCCCACCATTGCAGCCTCAGTTGCCTTTTCCCCACCATTGCAGCCTCAGTTGCCTTTTCCCCACCATTGCAGCCTCCAGTTGCCTTTTCCCCACCATTGCAGCCTCAGTGCCTTTTCCCCACCATTGCAGCCTCAGTTGCCTTTTCCCCACCATTGCAGCCTCAGTTGCCTTTTCCCCACCATTGCAGCCTCAGTTGCCTTTTCCCCACCATTGCAGCCTCAGTTGCCTTTTCCCCACCATTGCAGCCTCAGTTGCCTTTTCCCCACCATTGCAGCCTCAGTTGCCTTTTCCCCACCATTGCAGCCTCAGTTGCCTTTTCCCCACCATTGCAGCCTCAGTTGCCTTTCCCCACCATTGCAGCCTCAGTTGCCTTTTCCCCACCATTGCAGCCTCAGTTGCCTTTTCCCCACCATTGCAGCCTCAGTTGCCTTTTCCCCACCATTGCAGCCTCAGCATGAAGAAAAAAAAAAGAAAAAGCAGCGAGATTACAGAACGAATAGCCGGCTGTTACAGCCAAGTTTACATTACAATTGCCTCCTCTCCGCTCGTGGTTACACATAGCCCTGCCTTCTGACCCTGCTCCTGTAATAGACAGAATGCTAGTCCAATGCTGGGACGTGTTCTGTCTATCACAGGAGCGGGGTCAGGAGGCGGGGCTATTTGTAACCACGAACGGAGCAGAGCAGAGGAGGCAATTGTAATGTAAACTCGGCTGTAACAGCGGCTATCCGTTCAGTAATCCCGCTGCTTTTCTCTTCCTTTTGCTCAGCTCCCGATCAAACCTGCATGCCTGCAGGACTCGTGCCCCCCCTCCCAGGCAGCCCAGCTCCTCGCCAGAAACAATTTTCCACTTGCAAAATGCAAGTAGGCGAGTGGAAAATTTGAGGGCTGCATAGGGAACCTTGGAAGCAATGGTGGAAGTGTCAGAGAGCTGATGTAAAAATTGGCTGGGGTACTAACATTGCAGGATCCCTGGACAGGTACGTTTTTTCTAATAAGTCGGCAGCTAGATTATTTGTAGCTGCTGACTGATTTTTTTCTGAAGGAGGCTGGATCTCCCCTTAACCACTTGCTTACTGGGCACATTTCCCCCTCCTGCCCAGGCCAAATTTCAGCTTCCGGCACTGCGTCGCTTTAACAGACAATTGCGCGGTCATGCGACGTGGCTCCCAAACAAAATTGACGTCCTTTCTTTTATCGTCCATGGACGGACACAGCTCCTTAAATCTTAACAAGTGGGTTATGTTCCCTGTTTACAGGAGAGGAATAGGCAGAAACATGTTAAATAGTTAAAGTGGTTGTAAACCCACTTTTTGACTTTTACCTACAGGTAAGCCTATAATAAGGCTTACCTGTAGGTATAAAGAATATCTCCTAAACCTGTACGGTTTAGGAGATATTCCCCTCGCAATGCGCAGCTCATTGCAGCGGCGCATGCGCAGGAGGGAATCCACGGCGAAAGGACAGTCAGCCGCCGACCCTTTTGCGGTCATCGCCGCTCCAGCCAATCACAGTGCTGGAGCGGCGATACCCGGATGACACGCCGGAGCAAGATGACATCTTGCTCGCGTGGACCAGGTAAGTGTTCTTCACCTCGTTCCGAGGTAAGTATTTCTTTTGCCTTGCAGGTTTGAAAAAAAAAAAAGAATTGTTTATGCGGTTTACAACCGCTTTAAATACATGTTACATTAACAGAGTTGATGGCGGTCGACATAACCCTCCTCACTGTAGCATGCAGCCTCAGTTTCGTTCTGCCTAGCAAGAGGAACATATGGCTCCCTTTGGGCCCAGCGCCCTGAGGAGAAATTTTATTTAATTTTATTTTATTTTACTTTTTCTTGAAGAATCTTCTTTCAACTGTCGGCTGAGAGACAGGCTGGATAATATAGATCCTTGTAGTCTACTCAGTCCGACCAGCAAGCATGGACACACCTTTGCAAAGAGGCTGGGTCTGCCACGCCATACCCCATGACTCCTGGGGGGGCCAGTGAGCTTTGCTCCGAGGTCCACATATGACTGGGCTGTGGTGTTGTCTCACTCACAGTGGACCGGGCCGACGGCTACCTTCATTTCGGTTGTAGTTCTGTCAGAAATTCGTCAGCGAGTCCTCGCAGTGATTCTCAGTGCAGCTTGGTTTCCGCAGAGGGCTCGGTCTTTTTTGGATCACACAAATCAGACCGCTGTGTAGGTTTTTTCCTTCTGTGCCCTTCTTTGATCATTTCTGAAATACGGAATGAGAAAAGCCGCTGAGGGCTTTTGTAGTCCCTCACCGCCGGGTGGGAACCCCCGCTTGTATGGATCTGACTGATAGAAGATCCGAAGTACTGACCCGTTCCATGTCTGGCTTGCGGCCTATTGTGGCCAATACTCTGGGGTCCCAGTCTGCGCTGGCGCCATTTTTTGGGAGGTTTTTCAATTACATTGAAAACTCTAATTGACGCCCTTTTTGTCGTAGCCGCGCTATGGCGCAGCTTACATTGTGCCGGACATTTTCATGTGGCCGCGTTCTGAACGCTCGTGGCCATCTTGGAGTAGTCCTGACCCCTAGTGCTGTATAAAACGCACGGAGTGTGTATTTTGCACCAGACAGTGGAGGAGCACAGACTCTCTCCTGAGGTTATTAGGCTAGCGGACCAGCTGGTCCAGGGCCTCATATAGGTCTGTGATGCTTCATTGAATGCTGCGCCCTTGTTATCCAGGGCTTCTGTTTCAGAATGGTTTTATGCACACGGTGGTGTAGTGCATAGAGTCATTGGCTCAAATCCGGATACTGACGCCAATCTGCCTGGAGCTTGCATTGTCGCTCCCTGTGTCTGCGTGGGTTTCCTCCGGGTACTCCGGTTTCCTCCAAAGGCATGTGTGCATACACCTACATAATATACATACACACACTATGTGTGTATTATTTAGGGGCAATCCTCCCAGGCCGTCAAAGGCCCAGCTGGGGGACTAATCCGTCTTTGGGTGCGTAAGACGATCACACCGGCACCCAAATCCTGCCAATGTATGTAGCCTTCCCTCCCTGTCTCTAGGTGGGAGGGGCGGCTTGCAGGTTCACAATTCGGTGAAACCTCCCTGCTCTCTGACCAGTGGGTTTGCAAAGTGGTCTCTTCGGAGTACTAGATAGGGTTTCCTCCTATCCACAGAACAAAGTCCTTTCCTCGTGTCTTCCCCTCCCAGCCCGTCGGTCTGCCTTGGGCAGTGTGGGATTTGCTAAGCTGCAGGGTAATTTTACCTTTCCTGCAGGGCGAGAGTTTTGGGGTTGTCTATGGGCCTCAGGCCCTAAATACCTTTTGAACGTCTTGCGCTCCATCCGGGCATGTCCTGACGTCCTCGGACATCAGGACGCATACATGCATGTCCCGTTTTGCGCATGTCAGTGTTTATTTCTGTGCTTCGTGATGAGAGAGGGTCTCTGTCAGCCTGTGGCCCTCCCTTTTGATCTGGCATTAGCACCATGGGTTTTCAGCTAGGAGCTCGCACTTATCCTAACTTTTTTGGGACAGCGAGGCTTTGCCTCATTGGCTACTTGGACGACTTTCTTCTGAGAGCAGCTTCTGTCTCCGACCTAGTGGATGGGTTATTCCCATTCAGACCCTCCGAAGATTCGGGTGGGTGTTAAACGTTTAGGCCAGAAGGTGTAGCTCAGTGCAGCAAGCCTGCCCTCCATGTGTGCGACCCAGGGTTCAAATCCTGGGCATGCTAGGTTCCGACTTAGCGTTGGAGTATCTAGTGTTGATCCAGACTCCTCGGTGGCAAAGGTCTTTCTTCCCCTGGAGAAATTGCAGATTCTTCAGTCTGCGGTGAAGGTATTGGCATCACGCAATCGGTCTTCTCTCCGGGCGCCTGCTGGTTCGGGACTGTGGGTAGCCTCCTCAAGGCGGTACTGTATGCCCAGTTCCACACCCTGGTTTTCCAGGGGAAATACTGTCCAGGGGTAAAAATCTCTTGTCTCTAAAATCATCAGAATCCGGTGTGCCACCTAGTCAGAGTCTCTGAGTTGGTGACCGAGGTCCCCCGACCCTTTGGTCCGGGAAGTTGTTTTTTCCTTCCAGTGGTCGGTGGTTACGACGGATGCCAGCTCACGAGTTGTGAACCTGGGGGGTTTACAAAAACTGGGGGGTCCAGTCGGCCCTGAGTCGCTGGACTTGCGTGGACCTACGGCCACACCTCCCTGAATGTGTCTGGTCTCGGTAGCTACCCTGGGTCGGGCCTGGCTAGTGCCTGGTGGGAGACCGCCTGGGAATATCAGGTGCTGTCTACTGTTCATTGTCCTACTATTTTAGGCGATCAGGCTATGCTTCTCCTTGTGGTTGACCGATCTGATTTCAGCCGGACAACGCCACGGCCGTGGCTTCGGTCTACCATCAGGTATACCGGCAGGTGGACTACTGGAGTCACCAGATGCTGGACCAGGGCGATTGGTCTTTGTGCTTGGGGTGTTTCGGCTCCCTTTCAGGAGGTGAGCCTCACAGGGCTCCTGGCCGCTCGTGGAGGCTGAGGAGATCCCAATGATTCTAATCGCTCCAGATTGACCTTGGCGTCCTTGGTATGCCGATATCGGGCGCCTGGTAGCGGAGGTACCCTGACGGTTGCCAGGGCAGGAGGTTCCTCTGTCTCGAGGTCCCATACTTCCTCCTGTTGTACAGTCACTGACTTGCTCAACATGGTTATTGGAAGCCAGACTTTAGGTGACCGGGGTCTGTCTGACTCGGTCATCTCAACAGGCCACCGTAGTCTTCTTCTGGAGGATCTACCGTCGCACCTCTCTTGTTGCGAAGAGATGGAGTGACGTTCACGGACATACTCGGTGTCCAGGGTCCTGCTGTTTTTAAAGCTTGGAGTGGATCTAAAAATTGCTTAAAGCACCGTTTGGGGGCAGATTTCAGCCTTGGCTGTGTTCTTTCAGTGGCCTTTTTGCGGCCCGTTCCCTGATGGGTCCCCTTTTTTTGTGTGCAGGGGTTTGTCATATACTTTCCCCTCTTGGCCCATCTCTTCCCCCATGAGTTTTGACTCTGGTGCTCTCGGTTCTTCAGGAACCTTCCTTTTGGAAAGAGATTTTCTCTTGACACTATCTCAGAAGGTGGCCCCTTTAGTGGCCTTTACCTCTGTTAGAGGGGTTTCTGAGTTGGCGGTCTTGTCTTGCAAGCCGCCATGCTTGATCCTCCATAAGGATTAGGTGATGGTGCGGCCACGACCTTCCCTTCTTCCGAAGGAGGGTATCGGCCTTTCATACTTTAGGCGTGGTATGGCGCTTTGCGGGTATACCAGCCTACTACGGCTCCGTTTCGGAGCTTCTGACTCTCCTTTGTGTCGGTGTCTGGTCCCACAAAGGGCCTGGCGGTCTCGTCGACCACCATTTCTCGGTGGATGAGGCAGGCCGTCATACAGGCCTATGCTAAGGGGCGGGCCCCGCTTTCCGGTCACGGCACTTTCGACCAGGGAAATTGTCGCTTCCTGGGTTTTTTTTCCGACATCATGCGTCGGTCTCACAGGTGTGCGAGGCGGCGACTTGCTCGTCCGTTCACGCTTTTTCCAGAATTTACATGGTTGCTGTGAGTACATGTTGTTGTTTTTTTTTCAGCCGATTAGTTTTTGCCGGCGGCTGTTTAAAGTTGCACCTCCTCCGTTGAGGAGCTCTGCTTGTTTTGGGGTGAAGTTAAAATTGGTTTTGCTGATATATTTCCCACCCCTCGTTTTTTTACACCGCTTGGGTGCGTCCCACTTGTCAAGATTTAAGGAGCTGTGTCCATCCATGGACGATAAGAGAAAATAGGATTTTTTTGTACTCACCGCAAAATCCTTGCTGTTCAACTCTGTTAATGTAACATGTATTTAACTATTTAACAGTTTCTGCCTAGTCCTCTCCTGTAAACAGGGAACATAACCCACTTGTCAAGATTTAAGGAGCTGTGTCCGTCCATGGACTTCAGAGAAAAGGATTTTACGGTGAGTACAAAAAATCCTATTTTTTTCCCCCCACAAATGGCTTTCTTTTGGTGGTATTTGATCACCTCTGCGGTTTTTATTTTTTTTGCGCTATAAACAAAAAAGCGACCATTTTCCAAAAAAAAAAAAAAAATATTTTTTTTTACTTTTTTGCTATAATAACTATGCCCCAAAAATATATATAAAATTATTTTTTTCCTCAATTTAGGCCGATACATATTCTACATATTTTTTGGGGGGGGGGGAATCGCAATAAGCGAGGAGGTGACTGACTCAGGGAGGTGACCGATCTGTGTCCCTATGTACAATTGACACACAGATCTAGGTCCTGTCAGTGAGAGAGGAGACTGATGCCTCCTCCTATACAGGTCTCATCTCTCCCTGACAGTACCTGGATATGTGTGTTTACACACACAGATCCACATCCTTGTCTGTTTAACCGGCCGATCGCGGGTGCATGGCGGACATCGCGGCCGCTAGGCACGCGCATTGGTATCTCAGTGATGCGTAGGGGGGCACGCGCCGACGGCGCTCGCACCGCCCCCCAGTGGCCGGAGGAGCTGAGGACGTCTAAAGATGTCCTTTCGTCAATTGAGAGCCACCTGAGGCCGTCTTTATACAATAGGCGGGATCTCAAGTGGTTAAAGTCCATGTGCTTGTAAAGGCAGGGCGTCACAATTTTTTGAGAACATAATGTTAAATAGTAATATGGGGGAGCATTAGCTTGGTAGTAAATTTTGTTTAAGCAATTCACGTCAGTCCCACTTAGTTTTAGGACATGGCAGCCCATTTTTTAATAAAAGGGAAAACAAAGTCCATAACATATATAAATAAAAATGCAGCGCTAAGCAAACAAAGCGCAATGACACAATATGCATAATCAATATAAAATTAGAGAGGTAAATCTCAAATATGTGATTAAAGTGCAATCTGTGCAATCAAATATGTTGTTAAATGTTAGTGTTAAAATACATATAAAGTGCTGTTCTGTGAAACTGAAAGTTCATATAATCTAAAGTCCATTAAAGAAATCCCATGAGAGAAAATGTGTAAATGAAGATCAAACACCCGGCAGCGTGACACCCATCACCAGAACTAATATGGAGGCTTTACCAGAAAGCCAGCGACCCTCCCCTTACTCAGGGAGGTCATAAAAAGAAAGGGAATCTGGTGTCACCGGTGACCCACCTCCATCCCTGTAATATGCAACAAAAGAGATTCGCCCTTTGGGACTTTAAATAGGTGGACACCATTGGGGCCAATAAACATAGTAGCAGTAAATGCAGTATAAAGTATATGCGTTTATTCAGAAAAGAGTAATGCAATGCATGCACAGATACTATCAACAGTGGCCATTTGTAAAACATAAATATAAAATGACAATTGGGTACATGTATAATAAGACATGTAATACACAGGCATCTAATGTACCCGACATGACATGTTTTGCGAGGCCCAGCGCGCTCTTCAGGGGTGGATGCGTGTACAACTGTACCTAGGATGGAAAAATAAAGGTAGGTATGTGGTATAATGTTGGTGAATGAGCATAAGGTATAGGGAGCCGTGGTATAGTGTTGGGGCGAGCTTTGCGGGGCCTGCTGGGTATATAATTGGAGGGCTGACATAGTTTTGGAGTTTTTGGGTTTGCATCTCAGAGCACACACACACCTGTGGGATTCACCTGCTCAGACTCGCCATATTCGTATACTCTCAACATCTCCAGGTACACCTCACTATCTGCACTTAGTTCATTCCTAGTATTCACTTGAGTTTGACCTTCTTGTATTTCTTTGGCTTCCGTTTTCACAGATCCAAACACGTTATTCTTTCACTCTTTCTCCTACCCATTTTTTTTTAGTCCTTATCACTCACTGCCATCTCTCTGCCCTTTTCTATTCCTTCTTTAGTCCCTGTGTCATTATCATTCTTGGGCTTATATACAGTACAGGACCAAAAGTTTGGACACACCTTCTCATTCAAAGAGTTTTCTTTATTTTCATGACTATGAAAATTTAGATTCACACTGAAGGCATCACAACTATGAATTAACACATGTGGTATTATACATAACATATGGTAGAATATCTGATAGAAACCACTGCTAAAGAAAGGCAACAAGCAGAAGAGACGTGTTTGAGCTAAAGACACAAGGGATGGACATTGGACCAGTGGAAGATCTGTGCTTTGTCTGATGAGTCCAAACTTGAGAGCTTTGGTTCCAACCCCCGTGTCTTTGTGCGACGCAGAAAAGGTGAACGGATGGCTCTAATGCCTGGTTTCCCACCGTGAAGCATGGAGGAGGAGGTGTGATGGTGTGGGGGTGCTTTGCTGTGACACTGTTGGGGATTTATTCAAATTGAAGCATACTGAACCAGCATGGCTACCACAGCATCTTGCAGGGCGGCATGCTATTCCATCCCGTTTGCGTTTAGTTGGACCATCATTATTGTTCGACAGGACAATGACCTCAAACACACCTCCAGGCTGTGTAAGGGCTATTTGACCAAGAAGGAGAGTGATGGGGTGCTGCCCAGGTGACTACCTCTTGAGATGCCAAGAGTGTGTCAAAGCAGTAATCAGCAAAAGGTGGCTACTTTGAAGAACCCAGAATATAAATATATTTTCAGTTGTTTCACACTTTTTTGTTATGTATAATTCCACATGTGTTGATTCATAGTTGTGATGCCTTCAGTCTGAATTTACAATTTTCATAGTCATGAAAATAAAGAAAACTCTTTGAATGAGAAGTGTGTTCCAAACTTTTCGTCTGTACTGTATATATATATATAATATATATATATATATATATATATATATATATATAAATATATATATATATATAATATATATATATAATATATATATATATATATATATATATATATTATATATATATATATTATATATATATATATATATATATATATAGATATATATATATATATATTACATTTTGATAAACCCAGTTTTTTTTTTCTGCCTACAAAGGAGAAGGACATATGGCTCCCTTTGGGCCCAGCCCCATAGAGAATTTTCGTTTATTTATTTTCTGCCGGCTGAGTGACAGGCTGGATCTATAGATCCTTGTAGTCTCCTCAGTCCGCCAGCGAGCGTGAGCACACCGTAGCTATGGGCTGGGTGTGCCACGACATACCCATGACTCCTGGGGTGGCCGGTGGCTTTTTGCTCCAGGGTCCACATACGACTGGGCTGTGGTGTGTCTCACTCACAGTGGACCGGCCGACAGCTACTCCAATGCGGTTGTATGCCTGCAGGAATGCTCAGTGGGGTCCTCGCATGGACGGCTAAGTACAGGTACTTCCTTGCTTGCATTCCTGGGGTAGGGGGTCCTCCTATCCTCGGCCATTCCCTGCTCTGTAATGTTTCCCTCTGCTGCTCTAACTGCTGCTACCCGGGGTGTACCTGTGGGGGGGGGGCTCCTTTCCCACCAGGGGACTGTTGGGGTGTCTGGGCCCATATTGTTCTGTGGTGGTGTTTCTTTGCCTGGGGAGGCCACATCGCTGCGTTTCGCTGACATTTTGTTGTGGTCGCGCTATGGCGCAGCTTACTATTACGGTTGGCCATTTTACTGTGGCCGTGCCTTGTCTCCGAGGCGTCCGACGGCCATTTTGTGAGTGGTTTTGGCCTCTAGTGCTGGCTTTTCCACGGCGCGCAGCACACATCTCAGTTTTTTTACCTCACAGCTTTTTCCTCACACACATGTGTACAGAGTGCGGGCAGTGGCGCTGAACAGTCTCCCGCTGGGTTGGTGAGTCCCCTGAGAACCCCCTGGTCAGCGCAGCAAGGGGGGTGGATTTGAATAGGTCCCTGAGAGCTGTCTGTATTATGGAGTCAGTATCTGGTTTCTTTCCCCAAACATGCCAGAGGTGGAAGCTGGTGCTCCTGCACCTGCGGTTCCCTTCGACACTTTGTCGGCAGTCCTGGAATCATTTGTTGCCAGGGTGGAAGCCGCGTGCGGGCGTAAGGGGGGAGAAAAAAGCCCCCCTCCCCACCATCTCCTGGGGAATGCTCTGACTCGGCCCAGACCTGGCTGCAGCACAGGACCCCGTTTCTGTGTTGTCTGAGGATGTGGACCAGGACCTTCCTTGTGAGGAAGACTCCTCACTTGGGTCAGTACAAGGCACTTGTTAGTGCACTTATCAGTGCTGTAAGGCATTCCCTTAAGCTGGATAGTGCAGCTGAGGCATCCACTGAGGGCTTCAGTCTTTATGGGTCCCACAAGTCGGAACCGCTCTGTGAAGTTTTTTCCTTATGTGCCCTTTTTTGACAAGTTCATTGATGAGGAATGGGAACAGCCTTTAGTTCCTCAGCGCCTGGCGGTCCGGTACCCTTTTCTCCTATCACCTTCCAGACGGCACATGAGATGATGGCTCCTCCCCACAGGAAACACAATCGCTTGACCTTTTTTATAAGACCCCACCCTTCCCCTTGATCCTCAGTATTGATTGTGTTTCTCCCCGAACACAACGTCACGTTTGTTTTTTTAAAAACCTAGAGACCCGGGGAGGGTCGAAGGTACCCCTGTTGAGACAGGTTCTAGTGAGGCAGGGGAGGTCTGAACTAACCTGTAGGCTGGGTCCCAACTCACAGGTCGCCCCAGGCGCGCACCAGCGCTCTGAGCTGCGGGAGGCTAGCCATCGCTAAGGTGCAGAAGAAACGCTGCCATTTGAATAGCTCTCTCTTCTCGGGTATTGCTTCCTATTTTGAACATGTGCGCTCCAAGCCTCTCTGAGTGAAATGGGAACCGCGTCAAAGAAGTGGGCTTTTGCCTCACAGCGCAACCCGGAAGGAACGCCGAGAGAAGCGTGGCGGTGGAAGGGTCGGCTTGCGGATAGCCCTTACAAGAGGTACCGACAGCCGGGGACCCAGCCAAACCTCCTCATGGAACAGGAGGAGAGGAAGGCAAATGTGACTGCAGGCAGATCCAGGTCGGGGCGCAGTGAGTACAAATCCATCCCCCTTGGAAAGGGAGGAGGAAAGGGAGTGAGAGTCCTGGTCTTCAGGGTCTGAGATTCTGGAGCCAGCCAGAACAGGACTGATTTTACTTCTCACCTTACCCTTTCCCCTCCCCAGTACAAACCTGCAGTCCTGGGGGAAGACAAAGTAATATTATGCATATATGTATATCTCTTGTCTTGCAGAAACCCCCCAGCGAATCCCAGGAGACCCCAAATAAACAGTCTCCTGCTGCTACAGGGTATAGCTCCTCTGAAAATAAATATGTGGGTAGATAAACTCCCACTCAAAGGCCCTGTTTCTAAGAATGCATTAATAACTTAGCAGAGAAAAGAACTCCTGCAATAATGGTGTATCTCTCATCTATGCAGACGGAAAGGCCGGCAACTAAAAACTTTCCATTAAGCTGCCAGGCAGTCAGTAACCTAAGGTCTGACATAGAAAAGCTTATCCCTAGAGAAGACATATCCTCCAAGAAGGCCTAGTCCGAATAGAATCTAGTGCCCTTCCCCCGCTTTCACAGTCATTACCTCTAGTCCAGGTAGAGGAAGCTAAGGAGGACAGGAGGATATGGAAAGCCAAGCTGAACAGGACGCCCCTTCACCCTAGAGGGTCTGGTTGGACTCCTGCAGGCCTCTGAGGAGATTATAAAATCCCTAGAATAATCTCATAGAGGGGGCTGAGCAAGGCTCAATCCAGGGTGTTTGTTTTTCACTTCATTAATCCCTAAATGATTAGGGCCAGCCTGCCATGAATCTGACAGGCAGATCACTATGGTGCTGTTAGAGTTTTTTGGCTCCAAAAAACTTACCTCCTAAACTCTTAGGATAGGCCAACAAGGGGGCATCTTAGTGTGTATATTACCCTTGTGGGGGTTGTTGATTGGTTGCAACATCTTCCCAGGTTCCAACCGATCACTTCCTCCCTACACTGCTGCTATATCTGTCAGTGTGTAGGAGTTAATCTAAACCTCTTGTGGCTCAGGCAACAAACCATTTAGGGTGTGTGAGAAGCATAAAATGCTAGCCTGCAACCCTTAATTGGGAGTTTCTCTGGTGCAAACCTCTGTGCTAAAGCTATGAAAATCTGCCATATAGGTGTCTGATTGCCTCCAGCCTAAGATTATGGTCACCTCTTCATGAGAGACCTAATTGATTTCTGAGTCTGTGCTCATTAAGACCTTAAAGGCTTGGACTCGCTCCACCTGTGTGTGTGGACCAGCTACACCTACTCAGACCTATGCAATAATAGAATAGCAGCTACCACTACTGTGGTATAGTCGCACACCTCAGATGTCCATTATTTGGAACTACCATGTTCCTTCACTGGGATGAAGGATCAATATCTGAAACTCAGGTTATGCTAGGATAGAGTGTTGGTCTGTCCGCACATCAGAAATGCACAACGTGGTTTTTTATCTTGGGTCATTTCTGATATATAGAGAGATAGAGAGATAGAGAGATAGATATCCTATGACTCACCAGAAATGCCTAAAATTGATTAGGTAACGGTACTCTGTTCCTTATCAAACGCATAACACTGAATGGTGGGTGATGCCTCTATTATATATCCGCACACGATTGTTATTCAGAAACACACCACATTGAATTACTGTTGGTGTAAGTTCTGTCGGATACATGACTGTATATTATTGCTCATCAGAGAAGCATGACCTAGATCTGTCGGTGACAACTCTATTATATAACCGCACACTATTGTTATTCAGAAACATACCACATTGAGTTAAATTTTCTGGAGGTTACATGTTTGTACACTATTACTTATCAGAAACGCATGACGCTGAGTTACTGATAGCGACATTTCTGCTGGTTATATGACTGTACAATTTTGCTGATCAGAAACGCATAGCATTGTATTATTGGGAATGATATTTATGAATTCAGATATGCACTGCTTTAAGGGCCCTTTTTTGCTAGTGACATTTCTGCTGATTAGATGACCCGACAAGGTTGCATTAAGTAACACATTGGGTTGTCGGCAACATTCTGTTGGTCATATAAACTTTCCAAGTTTTTCTAATCAAAATAATGCACAACTGGTATTGTGGGATGACGGTATACTGTTACTATCCAGAAACGCACAGCATTGAGTTTTCTTGCTAGTGGCGTTTCTATCAGGTATACGACTGTGGGTGTTGGTAATCAGGAATATACATTGTTACTGTCTGTAACATTTCGGTCCCTTGTCCTATACCCTATTGTTTATCTGAAGTATGCTAATACCACTCTCTGCTAGTTATGACTGCAGGTAGTATAACACCAGCAAAACAGGCCGAATATGTCCTTTTCTTGTTGTCATACTGGCCATGCGACT
Source organism: Rana temporaria (assembly GCF_905171775.1). NCBI lineage: Eukaryota > Metazoa > Chordata > Amphibia > Anura > Ranidae > Rana > Rana temporaria. The sequence continues at coordinate 67,402,937 of NC_053494.1, forward strand.
GCATTTTTATGATCATTAGAGATATACTATAGGTGCTAGTATTATTTTCTGTTGATTAAGAAGACCGTACTGCGGTCAGAGTCAGGAATAGACAACACTAAAGTTGTTCTTGCCCTCCTGTCTTGAATCTATTACCTTGGGTCGCTGCACATAAATAAAACACAGCAGTAGAAAATGTCTGTGTCCTCTGCGTATAATTACTCAGAAAAACACCATATTGGCTACAATGGCTAGTGGCCTCTGTTGAATGTAGGACCTATAACCTATTAAGCATCAGAAGCTCACATTTGGAGCTTCTGTCCTTTCTCTGGGCTTAGGTTATATGGTATCTTACTACATATGAGAAATACACACCTAAGGTTGGTGGTGTCCTCTCTATCCTACAGGTGTCTATATATCAGAAAACACAGCAGTGGAGGCTGGGGGTGTCTCCCTGTTTTTGTGTTCCATATTAAGTCTGAGCTTACTGTCCTTCGGAAATACAAGATCTAGGACCTGTATATCTGGGATATTTCGGTCACTTTATTTCAGACCTTATTTTCCATGTACATGGAAGGAACAGGATTTCTGATTGCGGGTCTTTACTTCTTCTTTTTTTTTTTTTTTTAATTCTTTATTTTATTTTCATTCTACATAAATCCTCTTACAAATCTTTATGGCATTATATACACGTTTGTACAGTTTTAACACTTTTTTAACATTATCTTTTAACATGTAATTCTTCTTAACAAGCTCTCCACAATCCCCCCTGCTTACAACCATATATTATTTCTTAATGTACTTCCTTTCCCCCAAGCCCTCCCTTTTCCTACCCACCCCCACAAAAAAAAAGACCCCCTCCCTTCCCTCCTCCCACCTCAAGGGCCTCGCTCTCTATATCTGTCGTACGGGGTCCATATCTGTCTATATTTCTCCTCCTGCTCGCTTACTCCCATCGTCAATTTTTCCATCAGCTGAATTTCCGTTACTCTATCTAACCATTGTTGTCTAGTTGGCGTAGATGTACTTTTCCACAGAATTGGGATACATGCCCTTGCTGCTGTCAGCAGATGTCTAAGCAGGGAATTTTTAAACTTTGCTGTAGAAATTGGAAAGTCATATAATAGGAGGCTGGGTTGTCACCCAACTCCATCTCTGTAATTTCTTCTACCGTGTCCTCAATCCTTTTCCAAAATTCTTTCAATTTTTTACATTCCCAAAATATGAGTAGCATTGTACCCTCCTCTTCTCCACACCGCCAGCACTGATCTGAAACTTCTGAAAAAAAATGTTTTAATATAGCGGGGGTCTTGTACCATCTGGTTAAAATCTTATAGCCTCCTTCCTGATATATAGTGGCTAAAGAGGCCTTATGTGTGAAAGAGAATTTTTCTGGGTCTCTGAGAATTTAATCCCCAGATCTTTCCCATGCTTGTATAAATGGTAATTCTTTCGGGGCTTCTAAGTCTACCAACAGGCTATACATTATCGACAGACCATGTCTCAGCGGTTCCCCCTTCAGGCATATTTCCTCAAACCCTGAGAGCTCTCTGGACGGACTACCTTGTGGTTTCATTGCTCTAATCGCTGCTCTCAGTTGGATTTGTCTCAATGGGTCCAATTCACTTCTAAAGACCTCGTCCATGTCTCCCCTCCTTTGGTTTTCAGTCTCAAAGTGTATTAACCTTCTCATTCCTGAGCGTCTTAAATTATTGAAATGTAGACCTAATTGGAATCTAGGATTTCCAAAACTGGTAAAAGTGGACTTCCATACTCCGAAATTTTTGTTTTCCTAAACTTTCTTTTTATAACTCGTATTGTGGCACCTATTGTAGGATGTTTTTTAACCTCTTGTGGAATATCTACCTCTTGAATCCACGCCAATCCCTCCAAAGTGATCTTCATGTTTTTATGTTCCATAAGAATCCAAGGTTTTGTCCTCTGGAGGGCACACCATTCTACCACCCTTGCTAGGTGGGCTGCTTCATAGTAACTGACTGGATCTGGTAGTACCACCCCTCCCCTTTCCATTGGTAACGTCAGGATATCTCGTCGTAGTCTCGCCGATTTTCCTGCCCAGATAAACTTAGTAAATCTGGATCTTAAATCCCACAGAAATCCTAAGGGAATCTTTACAGGTAGGGTCTGCAATAAATACAGTAATCTTGGCATAATGTTCATTTTTATAATATTGATTCTGCCTAACCATGTAAAGATTTCCTTGTCCCATCTTGAAAATCTGCCTTGATCTGTCTCACCAGGGGTAACAAAATTTAATTAAAAAATTCTATTCAAATTATTAGTTTTTTTTGTCCCCAAATAAGGTATATGGGAGTCTGTCCACCTAAAGGGAAAGTTTGCCGCTAGTTGTTGCTGTGTCTGCCTATTTATTTCTACTCCCATCGCCTCCGATTTACTATAGTTCATCTTAAAATTGGACAGTTTTCCATATTCCCCTATCTCCTTCAATAGGGCTGGTAAAGACAGCTCTGGGGCTGTTATTGAGAATAAGAGATCATCTGCAAATGCGGCTACTCAGTTCATTTTATCCGAAACCCTCTTATGTCTGTGTTTGCCCGTACGGTTTTAAAAAACGGTTCGAGAGTGAGAATAAAAATTATTGGGGAGAGTGGACATCCTTGTCTCGTTCCATTCTTTATTGGTAAGGGTTCAGATATTGCCTCATTGACCTTCACCCTAGCCGTCGGGCAGGAGTAGAGGCTAGCTATCCAATTTAGCATCCCTTCCCCCAACCCAATATGTTGTAATGTAGCTCTCAAAAATCCCCAGTCCACTCTATCAAACGCTTTCTCTGCGTCGGTTGATATTATTACTGTTGGCCTTTGATAGAGTTGTGACATATAGATAGTACTTGACACTCTCTGTGTGTTCTCCCTCCCTTCTCGCCCCGGGGTAAAACCCACCTGGTCTGGATGTATTAGGGTTGGTATATATGATAATCTGTTGGCAATTATTTTTGAAAATATCTTCAGATCTACGTTCAGTAGAGATATTGGTTCGATAACTAGGACATAAAGTAGGATCTTTTCCTTCCTAGTGTTTCTCTACGCATCGGCTGACCCTCTTTTAACGAGTTAAAGGCCTCTAAAAATTTAGGTGCCAATTTTTCATAGAAAGTTTTATAATATAATAAAGTATCCATCTGGGGATTTACCTGGTTTAATTTCTTAAATTGCTTCCGTAAGTTCCTCTAATGTAATCGGCCCCTCCATATTGGAAATTTCTTCCAGGATTTTGGGCATTCCTGACTCCTTAAGATATTCTTTTACTCTCTCCTTTCTTCTGAGTCTTTGCTAGTGTGGATTGGGTGTCTAATTGATACAGACCACTATAATATTCTTTAAAAGCTTTCGCTATTTGCTGCGATGAGCTGACTAACTTATCTCCTTGAGTTTTTATTTTTTCAATGTATTTTTTTGCTCTTGTTTCTCTCAATGCATTCGCCAGCAATCCTGCTTGGCTTGTTCCCATATTCATAGTATCCCCTCCTGCATCTACTTAATTTGGCCTTCGCCTTCTCCATGAGTAATACGTTTAATTTATCTCGGAGGGACGTTAATCTCTTTTCGATATGTACTTTTTGCGATATTTTATGTTCATTTTCAGCTATTCGGATCTCCCCGAGCAGGCGGTCTAACTTTGCATTGAGAGACCTCTTTCGATGTGCCCCAAGTGAGATAAGGATTCCTCTCAAATAGCACTTATGTGCTTCCCATTTACATAGCGGCGATGTTTCATCATTTTTATTTAATTCAAAGAACTTTTCTATTTCCTGATTTATCTTGCTCTCATATTCTGGGTCTTTAATTAGTGATTTGTTAATCTTCCAAATCCACTCTCTGGGACCTGTTACCCCCCAATCAATGGTACAATGAACTGAGGCATGGTCTGAAATCGTAAATGAGCCAATTGAAGTTTCTCTTAAGTTTAAGAACATATTTTGGTCCAGAAATATATAGTCAATTCTTGTATATATTTTGGTGAATAAAAACTATAATCTTTCTCGTGGACATGCAAGGTCCTCCAACTATCTACTACCTGTAGGTCTTGAAAAATTTTCCTTGCCCTTCTCAATTTGGTATTAGATATATTATAGGACCCCCTGGAGGAATCCAATCTCGGATCGAATACCATGTTCATGTCCCCTCCCAAGATCAGAGCCCCCTCCCTGTCCCGGATTATCACCTCCGCAAATCTTTCCAAAGCAGAGATCGGGTCTCCATTAGGGAGATAGACATTCACCAGAGTGACCTTTTGCTCGTTTAGTGTCCCCTTCACCATGAGGAATCTTCCTTCCTCATCGGCAATCACTTTAGACTCTTTCCATGCTATACTTTTAGCCAGCAAAATTGCTACTCCATTAGCTTTTGAGGTCTGGGAAGCCCCCATGTATACTACTGGGAATCTTTGACACTTCATCTTGGGTATCTTATCTTTTCTAAAATGCGTTTCTTGTAAAAAAAACTATTTGTGATTTTAACCTCCCTAATTCCGTTAGTAATTTAGATCTTTTTTCTGGAATGTTTAGCCCTTTTACATTGTAAGTGGTAATATTTATTCTATTCATCCTGAATCCTTCTCCTCCCTTCTCGTATTTTCTCCTAAAGACTCCTGAGTCAATAGGCACCTCGGGGCCTCAGGAGGTAAAAGGAGAGGAAGAGAGATCGGGAGAGACACGGAGAGAAAGAGAAAAAAAAACCCGCCCCCCCCCCCCTTGTATCTCGGACTCTAGTCCTCTGTCCAAGTATCCGAGTATTATAGTTGGCCCTGTCCCGTGGGGCACTCTAATCTGGTGCTCTCCCACGGTTACTATAAGGCACAACAAAAAACAACCAAAAAAAACAACCCACGAGCGTCTCCGACTTCCCTCCACTTGGAGGAGAGGCGCTCTAGTAGGGAAAAGTGTAGAAGCATTGCGGAGAGTCCTTACTTCTGCCCGGGCGTGTGTGCCCCTCTATTTTTATTGAACCATCCCCCCCCCAAGAGGCAAAAAAGAAAAAAATATAATCAATATAAAATAGAAACAAGGGGATGGGAGGCCAGGGAGAGTCAATCCCCCCCCCCCCTGAACTTCTAAACCACCCAAGATAAAGCAGATCAGAACAGATAAGATCCTTTACCAATATATCAATTGCAAAGTCATGAAACCAAAAAAAACACGGAGTTACACATAGAACTTCATCGGGAAGATACCTCCCCCTTAACTACAATATGGATACCACATAAACCAACATAAACCAGTCAAACATGCCTTCCCGTGGGAGGCTATGATCTATAGGGATCCTCCCTTATTACGAAACAAAACCTTCCTTTCCTCTATAATAATCTTATAGTACTGCCTACTTTTATAACAGGGTTATATTGGTTCTCCTTTTTATCCCCTCTTATATCTCAGTCCCCTTCCCTCCCCCAATACTCAACTCCCCTCTCATTCCTCCGTTCCCTCCCCTCACATTACCTCACACTCAGCACATTCATCTTCCCACCATTTCAACCTTAATTTTTTTTCTTTTCGTTCCCCTTCTTTTCTCCTAGGTCCCCCTCCCCTCTTTCCTATTCCCTCCCCCCTCCCTTTATCTACCTCAAAACGCACACTCAAAGAAAAAAGAATATATAAAAAAAGGAATATCCCTTAGAGACCTCTGACCGGTCACTAATATCGTGTATTATTATTACTATAAATTACTATATTTTTACTATTCAAATCAAAATCGTGTATAATATGTGCTATATCTAACTTTAATGTTAAATAATATTATTAAGGTGGCTGTGTATGTATGTATGTGTGTGTGTTTGTGTATTTGTGAGTTCTTTACCTATCTATATAAATTATAAAATTCTACTGTGTCATTCTATGTGGAAAATTAGGTATATATATATATATATATATATATATATATATATATATATATATATATATATATATATATATATATATATATATATATATATATATATATATATATATATATATATATATATATATATATATATATATATATATATATATATATATGTATGTATGTATGTCCTTTTATACTTGTCCCTAATGGAAGCAAAAAAAAAGGGCTTAGAAAAAAATAAAATACATTTTTTTTTAACTATTACCAACCCCTAACTATCTCACACCCACTTAACTACCCCCCATTGCCACTTCCCACTCCAAACAAATCTCCCTCAAAAAGAAACCCCAGCCCCCTATAACCCCCCCGCCCCCCTCCCCTGGGCTTTAGGAGAAATACATCCATCTTGGGTCATCTTATACAACTAAACATATTACGGCTTATACATATTATACGACTAGGCATATTACATTATGCTATGTGCTGCGTTATACTACCCCAAGTATCAATCCTGCTATGTATACTATCTATACAGTGGAAAAAAAAAAAAAAGATAGAGGGAAAAAAAAGGGAGAAGAGATCCGAGAAAGTCAGAGAACTTCAAAAAAAAAAAAAAAAAAAAAAATATTTATATTTTCCCTGTTTTCTCTCCCCCCCCCCCCCCTCCCCAAACCACCGCACCCCTACACAACTTTCTATAAGCATATCCACATATTTTTCAGAAGATAGAAACCTAGTCACTAAATATCTCTAAGTGCCAGTGAGGGGGAGAGGAAAAGGAAAAAAAAAAAGATCACAATTATCCAGTCTCATCCATAGTGAAGGTCCTAAAAAAAAAAAAAAAAAGAGTTGCTCCATCACAGGGTATATTGAGTAGCAACCATCCAATCTAAATCCCTTCGCTATCAACCCATGATTTTATCGCAACTGATTCACTTAGGGGGTCTCTCCATTACTACCGATTATGTCCAGCCAGTTAGGGACCTCTATTGGCTCCGAACCCAAAAATTAAAAAAATGATGGGAGCTGCGAGGGATCCCTCAGATGATGGCTCTTCCCTTCCTTTTTCACATTTAAGGCCAGTGGGAACCCCCCAACGATATATGGCTCCATTATTACGTATATAGTCCAACAGAGGTTTTAAGACGCGCCGTCTGGATTTAGTTTGCCAAGACAAGTCTGGGAATATTTGTATTTCAGCGCCCTCCCATACCCCTATTGTGCCTTCCTTCCATGCTGTCCTCAGTATCTCTTCCTTCATTCTATAAAAGTGAACCCTACACAGCACATCTCGGGGGTTACTCTGGTCATGATACTGTATTGTAGGGACTTTATGAACTCTATCCAATTCAAGCATGGTATCTGGGGGATTTTTTTGAATTTTATTGAAGATGGTGGTAACCACTTCCCTTAACGCCTGGCCCTCACAGTTTTCTGGAATGCCCTTGATACGTAGGTTGTTAATCCTACTTCTATCAGCGACTTCTTCTGACTGCAATTGCAGCCTAGTCATATGCTGCTGCTGGTGAACTAGCTTTTCCTCCAAAGCCGACAGTCTGGCGTCTGTGGTATTTTGTTTTTCCAGACCCACCACCTTTTGGTCAACCTCCCCCACTTTAATACGTACTTCTTCAATCTTGGCCCTGATTGTGCCTGTGATATTTGTTAATATGTCCTGAATATCTTCTTTAGTTGGAAGAGCCTGAATAAGCCTGCTAAGTTGCCTAATATCTGGGGATCCTTCTTGTACTCCAGTGCATGTTTCTTGAATATTTTGCTTATATGGACTTTGTTTTTCCTGAGAGCCCTCCCGTGGTCTGGGCACTTCTTTATCCTGCTCATTATTCATTGTCTCTATGTCAGGGATAATATGTTGAGATACTACCCCCAGTGCCTGCTGTAACTGATCACCAAATAAATGCCGTGCTCCTAGTGGAGAGATAAGGGTTAACGTGCTCGGTACCTTGATTATAGGTTGATCAAATGTTACCTCCAAGACCCCCGTCGGTTTTGAACTCTCCCGCATCAAACCTCCGGCGTGTTGCACTCTCTCCTCCGCAACTTTGTTCGCAACTTTGACCGGAGGAATGCCAGGTATGCTAGATATGCTGGGTATGCAGGTTGTAGAGCTGGTTATTGCGGGTGCCGGTAAAATATGCTCTGTGAGTGATTTCCTCCTTATCTCCCCAAGATCTCCAGAGTCCGTCTGCAGCGCTTGGAACTCGTCTCTTCTCACCGTCATAACGTGTGATATACGAGTGAGCTGGCTGGCTGGACGCTCCTCTGCTGTTTTTTGCGGCGTTCTGTCCTCGCCGCGACATCAGCTGCCACACACCGCTCTCCTCTAGGTCACGTGGGGGGCGATGGAGTGGGACCCAGGTTCTGTTTTTTTCGCCGCTCTCCTACACACATGCCGCTCCGGCTCCGCTAGACTCCCCTAGCGCACGTGCTTACTCCGCCATACTTCCGACACTCCCCCCCCGGAAACGGAGGTCTGAATATTTCCACTATGGGCCTTTACTTCTAGGCATGCCAGAGACATTCCCTAGACCTGAACCCAGTAGGGTCATAGGACACTGGAAGGAGGTCATAAAATCACCGATCATGATTTTTTAGTAGGAAAGGGGTTACGCCGTTAGGAGCTGTTTGCCTTTTAAATTCTGATGCTGAAATTTTTTTATTTTTTTTTATCTGACTGGTTCTCCCGATCCGATGGATTTATAGCTCGGCATATGTCCTTAATGTCACCCCCTTGGACGAACTGGATGTGAATAACCAATATTCGTCTTTTACTCCTACTATAGCATGGGTCCCTTGTGGTAGGGATCTGCTTAACTTAACACTCCTTGGGGCTTGGAGTGGATCATGACCTCAAACATTGGATATTTACAGAATTTCTGTATTTTGTTGGCGTGTGGCACTCATGTGTTTACCCTGAGAATATAGGGTAAAATGTGTCTGCGTGTTTTACACAGTGGGCGGTGAAAAGTTTTTCATTCCCCGACACCTTTGTTCTTTTCTGTTATATACCAATGAATGCAGTGGTTACTCACAATTTCGTAACAGGCTTCTTTTCTGCGTAGTTTAATGTATCGACTCGCAGGGTTATAAGGAGCCTGGGGGATATAGAACAATTTCACATCTGACATGTCCGTATTCAGATGGGAAGGAACCCAGAAATGGGGAATGACCAGGATGGGACCTGCTTGTCAACCGGCTTGCAGAGCAGCTGTTTTGACTGGTCTAGCAGGGTACGTTGGAGACAGGAGTTTGTCCACGCGTATTGGCGGACGCATGAATGAGCCACGCCAAGGCATCCTGTGGTCCTGACACTGACCAAGAAGTGTCCTCGCTATAGAGTCACATGCATTCCAATGAATGGAGGTGGACAGGTGGACTGAAGGGAGTGCAGGAGCACACCAAACGCCTTGCTTGGTCACATACCTGTCCAGTCATTTGAGTCAAGGGAGTAGACTTCCCTTAATCTAGTATCCTTGAGTGGGTTTATTTCCGTGTTTCACCATGACTATGGCAAACAAAAAGGGGACCCACAAGGATTGTCCGTCAGGAGACCTTTTTTCTTTCTAAACCATTCTCCTGTACAGATTAGTGGCTTAAAACCAGATGTTTTCTTGGTTGATCAAAGTAGGTCTTTGTTTCACAGAACAAATCTCTGACTAAACTTTGGATGGTCCTATGCAGCATTGCAGACATTATCAACCACGATGGATGGCTAGAAGATTGGCGCAGCCAACCTTTCTATCCTAAAAAATACTCAAGCTCTCAGAATATTTTTCTTTAAGAGCACGTGCCACCTAGACCCTGCATCCATAGAGGAGACAAGGGCATAGGTGGAGCAGACCTGCAGGTCAATTACATGATCCAGCTAGGATACCTTCACCACACACTAGGGAGTGGAGGTGGTGAAATAAAGTCAGGTTCTGACCTTTAGCAGAAAGACCTTGCAGGCAAGGGTCCCACCCTAAAGTAGGCCTGTTGGTTACTTGATTATCCTCTCATATGCCGTCCTGGAAGGTGATAGGAGAAAACCTACGTTAGACTTACCGGTAACGGTATTTCTGCGAACCTTCCAGGACGGCAGGCCTACTTCCCGCCCTATGTGGAGGGGAAAAAAGATAAGCTAAACGCTAGGTGGTAAGTACCTATAAGGAACAATGTCCCTTGTGAACCAGTTCAGGATTACTTTAATTCATACTGAGGATCAAGGGAAAGGGCGGGGTCTTATAAAAAAGGTCAAGTGATTGTGTTTCCTGTGGGGAGGAGCCATCATCTCATGTGCCGTCCTGGAAGGTTCGTAGAAATACAGTTACCGGTAAGTCTAACGTAGGTTTTTAAGGACAGCCTTTTGAAAAAATGGGCTTCTCCTCTGGTAGTTGACCCCCCCCCCGGTTGCCCGGTTAAATAAGGTGACCACTCTTCCTATAGATGGGACCCCTGCCTTCCAGGACCATACTGATAGGAGGTCCGTGGCGCTGACCCGCTCCATGTTTACCATATTGTGACTGCAACCTTGGTGTCTGACATTCATTGAATGGGCAAAGGTTTTGCACCAGACTGTGGAGGAGCACCTACTCCCTCCTGAATTTATTAGACTGGCTGACCAGTTGGTCCAGGGCCTTGTATATGTTTGTGATGCTACACTGGATGCAGCCCCCTTGATGTCCAGAGCTTCTGTTTCGGCTGTGATTTTGCGGAGGCTTTTTGGTACCTTGCTGGACAACATTATCAAGCATGTCACTGGGGGTAAAAGCACTCTCCTCCCTCAGTCCACCAAGGAGAAGGAGCCGCGCCATAAGCCGGGTCCTTTGTTTCCCACTCAGCGTTTTTTTTCCGTCAGTCAGGGCCCGCTGGGAAACCCTCCCAGGCCGACAAAGGCTTGGCTGGGGGACAGACATCCCTGGGTGCGTAAGCCGAAAAGCCGGCATCCAAACCTGCCACTGCATGAAGTATTGCCCCCCGCCAGACTCATGGGTGAGGGGATGGCTTCGCAGGTTCAGAGCTTGGTGAACCTCACTGCGCTTCGACCGGTGGGTCTGCGAGGTGGTCTCTTCGGGGATAGTTTCTTTCCTATCCACTGAACAGATTCTTTCCCTCAAGCCTTCCTCTCCTTCCGGCTCGTCGGTCTGCCCTACTAGGGGCAGTGCAGGACTTGCTAAGTTGCGGGGTCATTTTACCCGTTCCGCAGGACGAGAGGTTTCAGGGTTTTTATTTAAATCTGTTTGTGGTCCCGAAGGACGAGGTCCGTCCAATTTTGGACCTCAAAGCTCTAAATGCCTTTGTTAGAGTAAGGAAGTTCCGCATGGAATCCATTCGCTGGGTGGTGGCTGCGCTCTATCCGGGGGACTTTCTGGCGCCCTTGGACATCAAGGACGCATACTTGAATGTCCCAATTTGCACAAGTCATCCGAGGTTTCTGCGCTTTGCGATAGGGAAGGACCTCTATCAGTTTGTGGCCCTTCCTTTTAGACTAGCGTCGGTACCACCGATCCTAGCTTTGCTGAGACAGCGAGGCATTGCCATCGTGGGCTACTTAGACGGTCTTCTAAGAGCAGCTTCTGGCTCAGAATTAGAGGTGGATGTGTCTATAGCCAGCCAGAACCTCCAAGAATTTGGGTGGGTGTTGAACATTCAGAAGTCGGTCCTGGTACCGACTTGGCGTTTGGAGTACCTAGGGTTCATTCTGGACTCCTTGGAAGCGAGAGTCTTTCTTCCCCATGAAAAAAATGCAGACTCTTCAGTCTGCGGTGAAGTTGTTGGCATCCTGAAAATAGTCATCTCTCCGTTCTTGCATGCGAGTCCTGGGACTGATGGTAGCCTCCTTCGAGGCAGTACCACATGCCCAGTTCCACACGTGTATTGCAGAGGGAGATCCTGCCCAAATGGAACATATCTCCATTGTCTCTGGATCGTCAGATTCGGGTAAGCCTCCTGGTCAGTCTCTCTGAATTGGTGGCCGAGATCCCCGGCTCTTCAGTCCAGGAAATCATTTCTTCCCTTTCAGTGGACGGTGATTACAACTGATGCCAGCCTCATGGCTTGGGGGGGCGTCTGGGGGGTCCAGTCGGCCCAGGGTCGCTGGACTTTAGAAGAATCCCGTCTGCCGATCAATGTCCTGGAACTTTGGGCGATCAGGCTATGCCTCTCCTCGTGGTCGAGGAAGTTGCATGGTCACCCAATCAGGATTCAGTCGGACAGCTCCACGGCGGTGGCTTATGTCCACAATCAGGGGGGAACACGGAGCTCGGTTGCAGCGTCCAAGGTCGCTCACATCCTAAGGTGGATGGAAAGAAGCGTGCCGGCTCTGTTGGTTGTCTACATTTAAGGCGTAGAAAACTGGCAGGAAGACTACCTGAGTCGCCAGATGCTGGACCAGGGGGAATGGTCATTGAAGCCGGAGGTGTTTCAACTCCTTTGCAGGAGGTGGGGCACACCGGACATGGATCTACTGGCCTCTCGCCTCAACTGCAAGGTGTCGAGGTTTGTGGCCAGGTCCAGAGATCCCTGGGCAGACGCGTTGGTAAACCCGGAGGGGTCAGTATCGATTGCTTTATGCCTTTCTCCCATTGAAGTTGCTTCCTCGGCTGCTCTGCAGAGTGGAGGGCGAGGGGATCCCGATGATTCGAATTGCTCCAGATTGGCCTCTGCATCCTGGTATGCTGATCTTGTGTGCCTGGTGCGGATGTACCCTGGCGCTGCCAATGCGGGAGGACCTTCTGTCTCAAGGTCCCATACTTCATCCTGCTTTACAGTCGCTGGCTTTAACGGCATGGCTATTGAAAGCCAGGTTTTAAGAGACCGGGCGATTAAGTTCGCATGTGCTGCACTATATAAGTTTTCATTCATTCATTCATTCATTCATTTCCCACTCGGTCATCTCCACCATGCTGAGGGCACGGAAGTCTTCTTCTAGAAAAGATCTACCATCGCACCTGGAAGGCCTACATCTTTGTGCAAAGAGAATGGGGTGGCATCCACAGATGTTTTCGTATTCCAGGGACCACGTTGTAAAAACAGCAGGAGTGGATCAGAAACTTGCCTTAAGCACCATTAAGGGACAGATTTCAGCCTTGGTTGTGTTCTTTCAGCGGCCTTTGGCGGACCATTCTCTAGTGGGTACCTTTATGCAGGAGGTTCGTCCTATACTTCCCCCTATCAAACCACCTCTTTCTCCATGGGATTTGAATCTGGTGCTCTGTTCTTCAGGAACCTCCCTTTGAAAACAGAGAGATTCCTCTCTTGACACCATCTTAGAAGGTGGCCTTTTTGGTGGCCATTACTTCTGTCAGAAGGGTTTCTGAGTTGGCGGCCTTGTCTTGCAAGTCACCATACTTTATCCTCTATAAGGATAAGGCAGTGTTGCGCCCGCAACCTTCCTTTCTTCCGAAGGTGGTTTCGGCCTTTCACCTGAATGAGCACATTGTTCTTCCATCCTTATGTCCTTGGGAGTTTGTGCTTCATACTTTAGACGTGGTTCGCGCTTTGTAGGTGTACCTGTCTGCTACGGCTCCGTTTCAGAGATCTGACTCATTTGTGTCTGGTCCACAAAAGGGCCTGGCGGTCTCGTCGGCCACCATTTCTCGGATCAGGCAGACCGTCATACAGGCCTATGCTCTTAAGGGGCGGGCGCCCCCCTTTCCGGTCACGGCAAATTCGACCAGGGCAGTTGTCTTTTATTATACATGTACCAATTGTCATTTTATATGTATGTTGTTTTACAAATGGCCACTGTTGATAGCATCTGTGCATGCATTGCATTACTCTTATCTGAATAAACACATCTACTTTATACTGCATTTACTGCTACTATGTTTATTGGCCCAATGGTGTCCAACTCATTTAAAGTCCCAAAAGGGACTCGGGGAGGTCAAACAACGCTTGGTCGGATCAATGATCCGCTAAAGGGAAGCCCGGATGTTCTCTAGTGACTGCAAATGGCGTGTATCAGAAGGCTCGCAATAGATCAGGAAGTAGTGTAAAAAGACCATCAATGGAACTCTATGCCAGGGTGTGTATGAAACCTAAAACTCCATAGTACATTACTGTTTCAACATCCGACTTATTAAAAAGTAGCGAACTTGCATTCAAATAGTAGGGTTCAGGCATGTAAGCATATCGGAATCCAAACCGATCAGTTTTCCTTCTGAAAAATGGCCGAACAGCGATCGTGCATTCGCAGTAGAGTGTTACGTGACCCCCTACCGACGCACTTTGTTATAGGTGATGTCATCTGGGGTCCACCTTTTCATTGCACAAGCATATTTGATTGCACTTTAATCACATATATTTGAGATTTGTGGTCTCCATTTTTGTATTGCTCACACAGATTGCATTTAATTTGCTTAGCGCTGCACTTTTATTTATATATTGTTACTGTGCCTGGTATCTAGGTTATAGTGTACAGCTGCTGTTTGTTTAGTTCCTAGCGCAGATATATCTGGCTCTTAAAGCGGTAGTTCCCCCTCCAAAATTTTTTTACCCTTAGTCTGATGCTCATTTTGTCTAGGGGAATCGGCTAGTTTTAAAATCGACGCTGTACTTACCGTTGTAGAGAGCGATGTTCTCCGCCGCTTCCGGGTATGGGTCTTCGGGAGTGGGCGTTCCTTCTTGATTGACAGGCTTTCGACGGTCGCATCCATCGCGTCACGAGTAGCCGAACGTCGGCGTGGCTCTATATGGCGCCTGCGCACCGACGTTCGGCTACTTTCGGAAAATCGTGACGCGATGGATGCGACCGTTGGAAGCCTGTCGGAAGACTGTCAATCAAGAAGGAACGCCCATCCCCGAAGACCAAACCCGGAAGCGGCAGAGAAGATCGCTCTCTACAACGGTAAGTACAGCGTCAATTTTAAAACTAGCCGATTCCCCTAGACAAAATGAGCATCTACAGCATTTACCGGTCTCTTGCAAACCTGCATGCTCGGGCTGCCCCATGCAGCCTCTGTCTCCCAGAGACCTGTTTTCTTTTGGGTGGAGCCCTGAGGTATTCCTAAACTTCAATTTTATAAGAGCTGTGTGCACCTGAGCTCGCACCCTGCTGATCCTCCACAAAACCTGGACACTGGGTTAAAAATTCTGCTTCACCCAAAACACTATTGGAATCTCCAACTACAAAGCCCCATCCAGGAATACCCAAACCTGGAGAAAGTTGCAAAAGCAGTTTTCTTCACTCAATATCTATGCTCTGTAATCCTGCACTGAGCACACCCATAGTGCATAGTCCATTATAGTGACAGCGTCTTGTCCTGTCGCTATAATATGCATTTCTAATTTATTTTTAAATGAAATTGCACCTCTTTTGGTTGTGCAATTGGTTGAATTCGGTCTGACTACCTTGAGATTCTGTGAGTCGTGTGTGTTGTGTTTTTTTTTTTTGGAACTGCCCACTTTGACCGCTTCTGATGTTTCCCAAGAGCCATCAAGTAGGTCTGTGCCGGCTTATCTCACTGTGGAATTTTATTTCCCTCCTATTGAAGGTTTTGTGTTGCAATTAGAGGTCGACCGATATGGGTTTTTCTCTGGCCGATGCCGATTTTTTTTTTTTTTTTGGGCCAATATGTTAATCCGATTTTTCAGGCGCTTTTGAGCTAAACAGTAAAGTTGGCCCATATTTTTTTTTTTTCGTACAAAAGTTTTCATTACCTGTTTTTGTGTATTACATTTTATATATATAATAGTGTGTGTATGTGTATGTATGTATGTGTGTGTGTGTGTATGTGTGTGTATATATATATATATATATATATATATATATATATATATATATATATATATATATATATATATATACACAATAAAAAAAAAATATATATGTGTGTGTGTATATATATATATATGTGTGTGTGTGTGTGTGTGTGTGTGTGTGTGTGTGTTTATATGTAAAATGTAATACACAAAAACAGGTAATGAAAACTTTTGGACGAAAAAAAAAAATATGGGCTAACTTTACTGTTAAGTTATTTTTTTTTATTTGTTAAAGTATATTTTTTCCCCAAAAAATGTGTTTGAAAGACCGCTGCGCAAATACCGTGTAACATTAAATATTGCAGCAATCGCTATTTTATTTCCTAGGGTCTCTGCTAAAAAAAAAATAATATATAATGTTTGGGGGTTCCAAGTAATTTTCTAGCAGAAAATACAGGATTTTTACTTGTAAGCAACAAGTGTCAAAAAAGAATTAGCCTTTAAATGGTTAAACTGAGAACTCTCCTACATGGAGTTCAGTTCATTGACAAGTAGCAACATTGTATATCTTTCTCAAAACTTGGCAGGCTGCCCAGGAGAGAGAAGTCTTCTAGGTAACTTGCATTGACTTCTATTACAGAAGCTTTTTGCAAGTCACGGTGCTGAAGTTTAAATCGGCTTTTTTAAAGCACAAATCGGCCGATGCCGATTAATTAAAAAACGTAAAATATCGGCCAGCCGATATATCGGTCGACTTCTAGTTGCAATATGCTTAGTTTGATGTTCTGACTGCAGGGCTGCACCCCCCCCCCCCCTGTCCCTGTCCCTGTCCCATGCCAGTGAAAGTCTAAAATAAGGCAGACTGTTTAACCCCTGATGCACGTTGGCTATCTTTCACATCTGTGAAAAAAACATTTTTAAACTGGCTTCAATTATATACATCACCAAACTTGGTACTGGCAATTTTGGGAACTTCTTCAGACCCGGCGGACCTTGGCGAGCAGCCTCCTGAAATATCAACTGATCTAAATGCCTACTAAAATCCTGATCCAGTGCTCCTCTATCTGTCATGCAGAAAGCCTGGCTGCAGTAAGGTAGATCCCATACATATTTGGATTGGCACAACAGTACGGGCCTGTGGCGTTGTCTGTGGTATAACTGTTGTGTAAAAACAGTCTATAAAAACAATAAGGCAAACTGTCAGCGCAAAAGACTAGTGCATAAAAACTATAAATGAATATGGACAAAGGATAGATCTAAAAAAAGTCAGTTCCATAGTCCAGGGCTCGACAAAATCTGGGCGCCCGGTCGCAATTGCAACAAATTGTGACCTGGCGCCCGCCAGTAATTGAGGCTGCGGCTTTGCAGCCTACAAGGTCGCAAAGCCACGGCCTCAATTACCGGCTGTCGCGGTCCTGTGTCTCTGTGTGCCCCCACCGCGTGATCGCGGCAGGCCCGCAACGGCCGGTAATTAAGGTTGCGGCTTTGCTTCCTTCTGTGACTTGGCGCCATCTGGTATTGGCCGTTGGCATTACAAGTTAAACAGCAGCTCTAATTTGTTTTTCTTTATCGTACATCACGGGACACAGAGCAGCATAGCCATTACATATGGGTTATATAGTGCACCTTCAGGTGATGGACACTGGCACTCTCCGACAGGAAGTTCCCTCCCTATATAACCCCCACCCATAGTGGGAGTACCTCAGTTTTTTCGCCAGTGTCTTAGGTGTTGGTGCACATTGAAGAGCTCTGCCTATAGTTGTCCTCTGGACCAGGGCAAGCCGACCGGATCCGTCCAAGGTGCTTCATAGCCAAAGTGGACGGTACCCGGGCCCCCAAGTCGTGGAGGGGGTTTTGCCTATAACGCTTCTCCTTTGTGGGAGCTGGACTCTGGGTTCCAGGACTGGTTTCTTGCGACCAAGTAATACCTGTTGCCAGCAGTGCTATATAGGTCCAGGAGTGTGGTGTTCCTAATCTGGACCCCGGTCCCTGAAGGTCTATGACTATACCCACGGTGAAGGGGGAAGATTGGGCCTCTTGCATGGCAATACCCTGCGGCGTGGAGAAGGTAAGAGGGGGCCTGCGGAACTTGGTTTGTCAGCAGGCCCCCACAGGGGACTCTGGGTTTAGCCCACTTTATGCCTCTGCGCATGGGCACCTCATTCCACAAAGTCTGTTTGACAGGATGGTTTTATGTACCCATTGATGGTTCCCCTGGCTGGTTCTGGTAGACGGCTGCATGACCATAAGGTTTAAAGGAAAATAGCTGCTATTGCTCTTGGGGGCACTTATGTAGTATGGAAGGACTTACCATCCGCGCAGCTACATGTGTTTCCCGGTAAACCTGTTCGGGTGTCTCTCCCCTGCAGCTCCACGTGTGTCCCTGCTTCCTCCAGCAGCGTCTGGAGCGGGGGCGCGCGCGCATGCGCTGTAAATAGACGCGGCGACGCTGCGTGGGGGAGGCGGATTTGTTTCGGGGCGGTCCCTCTACTTGCTCTGAGAGCGTATATTATTCTGTCAGTCGAGCAGGGTCGCCGTGGGACACGGAGCAGCGGCGCTGTTGGCTGCACGAATAGCAGAGGGTTGGAACACCTAAAAGCTTTCGGAGGGAGAGTGACACCCGGTGGTGGTTTTGGTGAAGTACACGTTTCTAAAGAGCCTGCGGCTCAATACTTTGTTAAAAGCCGGTGTACTTTGCAGTAGTCTGAGCCTTTAACCCACGGCTCTATCCCAGACCAGCATTGAAGGTGGCTTTACTTAGCTCATTTAGCGTGGGTTACAAGCCCTTGGGGCATTGTATTGTCCATCTTCCTTAGGTTATGGGAAAGTTTAGTTTATCTAACAGTACCCTAACCTATTAATTTTCTGACACTATTTCAAGGGGTGTTTTTTCTCTGCCGACTAAGACAGTCAGTTGTGTTTAGCGGAGTACCTTGGGTTTGTATAGATGGCTCCTAAGGGCGCGGGAAGCACCAAAAATGTTAAAGCTACAAAAAAGCAGAAGGGTTCCCCATCGGGTTCGGAGGATCTTGGCCAGGCTTTTTCGGTGCCTTCCTCCCCGGACAGACCAGAGGTCGTTGCCCCGGATGAGCCATTGGGGTTGCTAGGTGCTACATCTGGGCCTACCCAACCAACTCCCACCTTTGTTTTGGAGGAGATGTTAGCCGCCACCTTGGATGGATTTGAGCGGAGGATGACTGCTTTATTGGCATCCTCATTACCCGGGAAGAAACGGACTAGGTCCCCATCCCCTAGGGTTGAGTCTCCAGATGAGGAGGTCCTTTCCCAAGAAGAATCGGATTTCTTGGCGGAACAGGGGGACGACCCCCTGGAGCAGGGTTCTGAGAAATCCACAATAGAGGAACCATTCTCAGCCTCTCATGCAGAGAAACTATGGATCCAGTCCCTAGCGGACATGGTACGGACGGCATTTAAATTGCCCCTGCCTGAACCTCAGGCTGCCGTATCCTCCCTTGGTTCCTTAAAAGCTCCTCAGTCCAATGCGGTATTTCCGGTCCATCCCCTACTGAGGGACCTAATTTTTCAGTATTGGGCCAAACCAGATAGGATTTTTCTTCCTCCTAAGAGATTCTCAGTGTTATATCCTTTAAAAGAAAGTTTTTCTAAGAAATGGACTGTCCCTACTGTGGACGCAGCCATTTCATGTGTTAACAAGGCCTTGACGTGTCCAGTAGACAACATTCACATGTTCAAGAATCCTGTCGATAAAAGGCTTGAAACTCTGCTAAAGGCCTCCTTTGCCACCGCAGGTGCTGTAGTTCAACCAGCTGTAGCCGCCATTGGAGTATGCCAGGCATTGAAAGACCAGGCCAAACAGGTTCTAAGAGACCTTCCGGCACAACAGGCTCAGGACTTGGCTGATCTGCCTAGAGGTTTATGCTTTGCCGTAGATGCCATTAAGGATTCCATCCAGCAAGCTTCTCGGCTATCCTTATTTCTGGTTCATATGAGAAGGCTTTTATGGCTAAAAAAACTGGTCTGCCGAGACTCCCTGAAAGAAACTCTTAACTGTTTTTTTGTTCCAGGGGGAAAGATTGTTTGGGGACGATCTGAATATACTTATCCAGAAGATCTCCAGCGGCAAGAGCACTCTCTTGCCTGTTAAGAGGTTTCGGGGGCCAACCTTTAAACGCCCAACCTCTCCAGTTCCAGGTCCCTCATCCTCCAGGCAGTATCGACGGCCTGCTGGCCGTTCGCCCGCAAACAGATCGCAAGGACAAGCTTCGGGTAACAAGAAGCCGTGGTTTCGCAAGCCAGTTAAAGCTGCCCCTAAAGCAAATCTGTGAAGGGACGCCCCCACTCTCTCGGGTGGGGGGAAGACTCCGTTTTTTCTCGGAGCTTTGGGAGGCCAGAATCTCCGACCAATGGGTTCTGTCCTCAGTGGCTCAGGGGTACAAGCTGGAGTTTTGGGGGTTTCCCCCTCCTCACTTCCAGGAGTCCAGGCTCCCAAGCGATCCACAAAAAGGAGTCTCGCTACTAGCAGCCCTAGATCGCCTCTTAAATCAACGAGTGATTATGGAAGTACCATCTCAGGAGCGCGGACAAGGATTTTATTCAAATCTATTTATAGTCCCAAAGCCCAACGGCGATGTAAGACCAATATTGGATCTAAAAGCCCTAAACCGTTTTTTAAAGGTTCGCTCCTTCCGAATGGAGTCCATTCGTTCGGTGGTGGCCGCCCTGCAGGGGAAAGAATTTCTCGCATCCATCGACATCAAGGATGCATACCTGCACGTACCAATCTACCCCGGCCATTTCAAGTACCTTCGGTTTGCTCTAGGCCATCGGCATTTTCAATTCATGGCCTTGCCCCTCGGGCTAGCCACGGCTCCCCGGGTCTTCACCAAAATGTTGGCCCCGGTATTGGCCAACCTAAGATCACAGGGGATCCTGGTTATGGCTTATCTAGACGATCTGCTAGTCATCGATCTCTCAGCGGCCAGCCTGAATCGGGCAGTGTGCTTAGTGGTAAATTACCTAGAATCCCTTGGTTGGGTTCTAAACCGGGACAAGTCGGCCTTGCAGCCCACAAGAAGGTTGGAATATCTTGGATTGATTCTAGATACTATGCAGCAGAAAATCTTTCTTCCCCAGTCCAGGGTGGATTCTATAAGGGAGTTGGTTCAAGTGATTCTAAGCAGCGCAAGGCCAACTGTTCGCCTGTGTATGCGCCTCTTGGGCAAGCTAGTGGCCACCTTCGAGGCGGTGCCCTACGCCCAAATCCACTCTCGAAAACTGCAGAGAGCAATTCTCGCAGCCTGGGACAAGAGAATCCAGGCCCTGGATCTTCCCATATCCCTGTCACATGCGGCACGTCGGTCTGTGCTGGTGGCTTGTCCCACAAAACCTTTTGAAGGGAAGGTCGTTCAGTCCCATCTCATGGAGGATTGTGACTACAGACGCGAGTCTATCGGGGTGGGGCGCAGTTCTGGAAGGATTGACCCAGCAGGGGAAGTGGTCGAGAGCAGAATCGGTTCTATCGATAAATGTTCTGGAAATACGAGCAGCCTGGTTGGCTCTAGTTGCATGGACGGATGTATTACAGGACTCCCCTGTGAGGATACAGTCCGACAACGCCACGGCTGTGGCTTACATAAACCACCAGGGCGGCACCAAAAGTCAGGCAGCCCAGAAGGAGGTGGACCGGATCTTTTCTTGGGCAGAGACCCATGTTCCCTGCATCTCAGCAGTGTTTATCCCCGGGGTGGACAATTGGCAGGCGGATTTCCTCAGCCGCCAACAGATGTCTCCGGGAGAATGGTCTCTCCATCCCGAAGTATTTCAGGCCATCTGCCAGAGATGGGGAGCCCCGGAGGTGGATATAATGGCCTCCAGATTCAATACGAAACTAACCAAGTTCGTGTCTCGGACAAGGGACCCATTAGCCTGTGGGACGGACGCCCTGGTATGTCCTTGGCATCAGTTTGCGCTGATCTCCGCCTTCCCTCCGTTACGGATGCTACCCCGTCTTCTTCACAGAATTCAGGTGGAGCACAAGCCAACGATTCTAGTAGCCCCCGCGTGGCCCCGAAGGCCTTGGTACTCCTTAATAATAAGGATGGCAATAGAAGAACCTTGGGTCCTCCCGTTGCGGCCGGACCTCCTCTCACAAGGACCGTTCTTCCATCCTGCCTTATAGGCCCTAAATTTGACGGCCTGGCGGCTGAATCCCTAATTCTTAGGAACAGGGGCCTCTCTGGCCAGGTCATTTCCACCCTAATTAATGCTAGAAAGCCAGTCTCTAGGCTTATATACTATAGGGTGTGGAAGGCTTACATTGCATGGTGCGAGGCTAAGAAATGGCATCCCCGCAAGTATGTCATTGGGAGAATCTTGGAATTCCTACAGTTAGGAGTAGAGAAAGGTCAAGGGACAGGTGTCGGCCCTATCGGTCTTATTTCAGAGACCTTTGGCCTCTCACTCCTTAATGAAATCTTTTTTACAGGGGGTTATTCTGATTAGTCCTCCAATTAAAGCTCCCCTGTATCCTTGGGATCTAAATTTGGTTCTGTCGGCCTTACAAGGTCAGCCCTTTGAACCCTTGTCTGAAATCCCGCTGGTCTTGTTGACTAGGAAAGTAGTTTTTCTGGTAGCTATGGCTTCCGCCAGAAGGGTATCAGAACTGGCAGCCTTGTCATGCAAGACACCCTATTTGATACTACATAAAGACAGGGTCGTTCTTCGGCCACATCCGTCTTTTCTTCCGAAGGTGGTATCTAGTTTACATTTGAATCAGGACTTGATTCTTCCGTCCTTTTTTCCTAAACCTTCTTCAAAGAAGGAGAGACTCCTGCATTCCTTAGATGTGGTCAGGGCTGTTAAGATTTATTTAAAAGCCACAGCCCAGATTCGCAAGACTGACGTCTTGTTTATTCTGCCGGAAGGACCTAAGAAAGGTCAGGCAGCGTCTAAGGCCACCATTTCCAAGTGGATTAGACAAGTGATTGTACAGGCCTACGGCCTGAAAGGGAAGAGCCCGCCTTTGTCGATCAAGGCTCATTCCACTAGAGCTGTGAGCGCCTCTTGGGCAGCGTATCACCAGGTCTCTATGGCTCAAGTCTGCAAGGCAGCGACCTGGTCGTCGGTTCATACGTTTGCTAAATCTTATCAAATGGACATTAGGAGGAACGCCGATTCAGCCTTTGGGCAGGCGGTTCTGCAGGCCGCAGTATAGGATCCTCTTGTCCTATGGCACCCGCTGTTTTTTTCTTTGCCTGGTTGCTTTCCCTCCCCTCATTTGCATTGCTTGGGGACATCCCATATGTAATGGCTATGCTGCTCTGTGTCCCGGGATGTACGATAAAGAAAAAGGGATTTTTAATAACAGCTTACCTGTAAAATCATTTTCTTGTAGTACATCACGGGACACAGAGCTCCCACCCCTCTTATGGGGAATTTTGGGATGCATATTGCTTGCTACAAAACTGAGGTACTCCCACTATGGGTGGGGGTTATATAGGGAGGGAACTTCCTGTCGGAGAGTGCCAGTGTCCATCACCTGAAGGTGCACTATATAACCCATATGTAATGGCTATGCTGCTCTGTGTCCCGTGATGTACTACAAGAAAAGGATTTTACAGGTAAGCTGTTATTAAAATCCCTTTTTTCGTTTTTACTGCCGTCTCCTTCCCTCTAATTAGAACCCCCAAAACATTATATATAATGTTATATATTATATATAATGTTATATGTATATATATATATATATATTTTTATTCTAACACCCTAGAGCAGGGATCCTCAAACTACGGCCCTCCAGCTGTTGAACTACGCATCCCATGAGGCATTGTAACACACTGACATTTACAGACATGACTAGGCATGATGGGAATTGTAGTTCCTGAACAACTGGAGGGCCGTGGTTTGAAGACTCATGCCCTAGAGAAAAAAATGGCGATCGTTGCAATACATTGTCAAACCGTATTTGGGCAGCGATCTTACAAGCGCACTTTTTTGGGGAAAGAATACACTTTTTTTTAATTAAAAAAAAAAAATAAGACAACAGTAAAGTTACCCCAATTTTTTTTTTTATATTGTGGAAGATAACGTTGCGCGAGTAAATTGATACCCAACATGTCACGCTTCAAAATTGCATCCGCTCGTGGAATGCCGACCAACATTTACCCTTTAAAATCTCCATAGGCGACGTTTAAAAAATTCTACAGGTTGCATGTTTTGAGTTAGAGGAGGTCTAGAGCTAGAATTATTGCTCTTGATCGAACGATCGCGGCGATACCTCATGTGTGGTTTGAATACCGTTTTTACTGGCTCCTAACTTTTTTAGCTGGCTCCTAGATTCCAAGCAAATTTGTCAAACCCTGCTTTAGTCCGTATCTTAGTTTGTGGTAATAACCAATCCTTTAAAGGAGGAAATTGGGAGAGGGGAGGGATAGGAGGATGGTAGGCGGCAGCTGTCCTCAGCTGTCCTCAGAGAAAGTCGGCTCTGTAAGGGAAAGACAGGGGAACAAAACAGGAAGCGCCACCTAAGTGCAATATGTTAATCAATGAGAATCAATTCTCAGTGGTTTGCCTCATACTGTCCTTCCACCGATGCTCTCTCTGGTTCCGCTTCCTGTGACGTCATCGTTCTATGCTGGCTTCCTGATTACAACAGGATGCATTTCCACACTCTCCAGCCTACCCGTGAGCCTATATTTTTTATTTATTTTTGTTTATGTAAGGAGTCCTTCCTCCTTCGGAAAGATCAGGTAGTTTTCTGCCCAATATTGTATCCGTTTTCCAACTTGATGAGGCATGGTTCATTTTTGTTTCTTCCTAGGCCATACCTGGACTCTATATACTATATTGTGGTCATTATTTGTTTGTTTTGGGCACTGGATCTGGTATTGGGTGCAATTCATCAAGGAAATCACTGAAGGGAAAATAAACTCTACCACATTGGAAAAAGCTCATGTCCCTCAATCCCACAGCTACTAATTCTGCTCTGTGAAGGGAACATTTTTTACTCTCCCCAGACATCCACTTAAAAATAAAGAATTGCCACTTTTGTCAAAAGCCTTGGCCCATGAAGTCCACCAAGTCATTATACCAGTAACATCAGGGATGAAGAGGTTAATTCTTACTGTCAACCTACATTCCAACTTTACCTTGCCCAGAGTGCCTGGAGTGATTCAATTCAGTCACACACTGGATCATGAAAAAGCAGAACGATTTTATTCAATGCGTCACTTTTATTTTAAGTATACAAAGACAGTGCGGAGGGACATATGTATGCCCTGAGAGAAACTAAATTCACTCCTGAATGAAAATTTACATTCCAGCACAATCTTCATCCCCGGTGTGCACAATTAGCAGGTAGACTTCCTAAGCCATAGACCAGGGGAGTGGTGTCTGCACCCTGAAATCATCCAAAAAAACGTCACTGGTGAGGGGACCCAGATGTGTGGACATCCTTGCCTTCAGATACAACAAAAACTGCAGATTTGTAGCCTGGGCAAAAAATAGTTTCCTTGGACTCTCTCCAAGCTAAAGTATGCCTTTCCTCCGGTAAAGATTTTCCCTCAACTGCTGTGCAAGGAGAAAACAGTTGGCTGAGAAGGATGTGGATACAGACCTCCTCGGACTTCTAGAGGAAGGGCCTTGGCCTCTTTCAAAGATGTCAGATTTACTGGTAAAAGGCCCATATTCCATCCTACTTCTCAGTCACTGGCTTTAACAGCATGGCTGCTGAAACCCAGGTCTTGAAGGGTAGAAAAATGATATACTTTTATTTTTGTACAAATGCAAAATTGTTGTTTTGTGCTACAATCCACCTTGTCCTGCGACTATGCACAAATACACTGCATTATAATACACTTCCAGCCACAATTAGACATTCACTAAAAGGGTAGAGGTGTATTTTATTGAGTCATTTCCATGTTGCTCAGTGCAAGATAATCTACCTCCTGCAAGATCCATATCGGATATAAACACTCAAGAGAACGGTCCTTACCCCAGACAAATTAGTAGATTGCACATGGAAGGCCTACTTTGCCTGGGGTGAGGACCGTTGTCTTGAGTTTGGGTGGGTGTGTTTTTTTATTTATTTATTTATTTATTTTTATTATCTGATTTTCGCCTGAAGTACCTTCAAAGGATATGTTTCTGCCATATACCGAACTTTCCAGAATCCTTTTCGCTCCAGTCCTTAAGACCCTATCCTTCATGGAGTTGTGCATATTAATCTCCATATTTAACCTGTGTCACTGGGAATCTGAACCTATTACTCTTGGCACTCTAGAGACCCAGCTCCCCATTTTGAGCCATTCAGAGATAAACTATATTGCCAAAAGTATTGGGACGCGTGTGTGTATATATTAATGGCATCCCAATCTAAGTTTATAGGGTTCAAAATTGAGTTGGCCCACTCTTTGCAGCTATAACAGCTTCAACTCTTCTAGAAAGGCTGTCCACATGGTTTGAGTGTCTATGGAAATGTTTGACCATTCTTACAGAAGCGCATTTGTGAGGTCATTCAAAATGTGTTCTATAGTAAAGTTATTAGTCTCCAATCACCTGAAGGTAGCCTGCCTAGAATCTCATGGACGACAACTGCAAACTTGTACTGTACTGAAATCCCCCCCCCCCCCAACCTATGCTAGCTAAGCATTTTACCTTTTTTCTAGGTTTGGAAACAAGCTGATTGTGTCAGACCTGTACAGATTAACAGACACTGTTACTATCCGTGACCAGGGGAGTGGAAGACTGGTCTGTCTGCTACCGAGTTTTCAGGCAAGACAAAGTCCTTTGGGGTCTTCTCAGTCACATGATGGCTCGTCCTCCACCTGCAGTCCTGTGGTCTTTGAAGAACTGGAGTACCATGAACCAGTCTGCAGACAGCATTGCACCAATAGAAAATTCAGGTACAGATGTTTTAAAAATTTGCAGTTGGTGTGTCTGAGGGTTTAGTTGTTATCTGCTTACTTGTCACTATGAATTGATTAACTTTCTGTGTAAGCCTTATGTTTTCTTAGTCTGCAGTAGTGACATTACAGAATTGTTTGGCAAGAAGTAGAATAAGTGTTATGCGTATCTTTTGTAGCATCAATTAGTAGTATTTATTTTATTTATTAGTGCCATACATTTATATAGTGCCAACATATTGTGCAGCGCTTTACAAAAATTAGGGTAAACTGTACAGGATGAGCCAACAGTTGTTAGGCAGGGGCAAGATATTTCTCTCTGATGAGAAGGGTGTTTTCAGGGATCATCTAAAAGTGGACAGAGCACGAGAAAGTCCAAAAAGATTAGGGTTGGGAGGTCCATAGGATTGGAGAGGCTTGGGTGACATCCTGGAGGCAAGCATGGGAGGAGGTGACATGGGAGCTAGTGATCAGGAGTGTGGGGTTTGTTGCTGTTACAAATGTTTGGTTCCGTGGAGACAGGCTCTGAGTGTTGTCAACATCTGAGATGTGATACTTTAGGGTGAAGTCTTATCACGCTTGGAGCAGTATGTGAAATATCAGGCATCCCAAACGTTTGGCATGGGATTTGGGGGTGAGATGAGATGGTGTGCTAGGGAAAGTGAAGAGTTGGACAGGCCATAGATTGTGCGACTTTCTTTCCTGCAACCACGCAGTGCAGGAAAGAAGTTTACACAAATCCCCCATCAACATACAGTGCTGACAGGGGGAGTTCCCCCTGCCGAGACATTGTCATTGACTAATCTTTGCTAGCGGCTATAAGCGATAATCGCACCTAAAATCCGGCAGGCTAAGCAGAGAGACAGCTTATAAGGTCCTCATGTTCTGGTATAGGACTCCAGAGGTTATCCATAAGTACGATCCCTCTATGTCCCAGACATGCTTATGGGATATAGGAACACACTACCATATCTTCTGGGAATGCCCGTTTAATTTTGTCATATATTCTCTTAGCCGCCAAGAGCAATGCCTACCCATTGGTTATCACCTAAACAATCCCAGTTGATCTTGGCTATAGCACAGATTTGTAGAATGGAACATACGACAGCGGTGATTCACGATTCTTTGCCTCAATTCTCAGATATGGGATCCTTGGGACAACTCCTCCTTCAATCCTGAATCGCTTTCCTGAACTACTATTAAAGGTCTCTTAGGCAACCAGATCCTGCATGTTCGAATGATTAGCCTGAATACCATTATTACTATATATATACTATAACTACATATATTCTATGACAAGTTCCATGGTGTACCCCCCCCCCCCCCCCATTTTCTTTTGATTATAACATCCCCCACTAAGACGCTTCTCTTCTTCTGTACAAGATGATGATACTTTTCTGTATTATGTTTGCCTTTTTTTGTATGTTTATTTAATTTTTTTTACAAAAACAATTACAAAAAAATCCGGCAGGCTGGTTGTACCCAAGTTGGTACATTCAGCCTGCCCATACACTGTTTAAACCATCTATGGCTGGTGTTTTTTCCATGGGATCTGCATTCTCGGAGCTACTTGTTCATCTTACCTCTGCACGCTGTAAACCTTGCCATTCAGCTAAGTGAGGAATCTTGAATTTGTCAGAAGTTATCAGGCTGATAACAGCAGAACAGTTTAGGAGAGAGCTATGGGACTTGGCTCACTGAAGAGAGATAAAATACTGCAGATATGTGCCCAGCTCAAATTTCATAATTCAGGTTTACATCCACTTTTAGCAGATTGTGGCAAAAGTAACTTTTTTTGTCCTTTAAACAAGCATATTGTAGCTTGCTAGTCCTTAGATAAGCTGCCTCTATTTCTCTTCTGTTCATGGACGGACACAGCAGCATTGACCTTAGGGTTATATATCCTTCCCTTCAGGAGAGACTAGGCAGAAAATAACAGCACTTCAAGTGTTAAAACACTTTTCTCAGTACAGCACCGCACAGGGGGCGGGTCCCCCGGGTACATCCCACTCTCTTGCATCATGCAGCCTCCGTTTTATTCTGCCTAGCGTTAGGAGAAGACATGGCCCTTCTGGAGCCCATGTGCTCTGGAGTTTTTTTGCGATTTTTATTTTATTTTTTTATTTGGATTTTTCCTGAATTTTTGGATCCTGGAATCTACAATCAACTGCCGACTGGTTGACAGGCTGGATCTTGATCCTTGTAGTCCCCCCCATGTTTGGCCATCGAGTGTGTGCCGGCCTTTAGCTAGGCCGTCCACGACATGGTGAGCTATATGCTACAGGGCACACATATGACCGGTCTCTATGGCTTTGTCACAGTGTTTCCCGGGCCGACAGCCATGCCGTATCTACCTGTGGACGTTGGGTCTGTCTGGAATGCCTCCAGCCGGTGGTCGCAGGACGGGTAAGTAGTATCCCCTTGCCTTGGCAGGGTGATTGGGCTGGTGCATTCCTGGGGAGGTTTATTGAGGGTTCGCCCTGCTTTCCTCTCTCCCTTCCTCTACGTCTTTCCCCGTTCTGGGTGGCGGCTGTGAGGTGGGGGGTCCACTTGGGGGGCTCCGTTACTGCTGGGGGGCTGTGCTGCTGTGAGGTGCTATTTTTTATTACGTTTTTGGTGCTGGTGTGTGCTGGACTGTGTTCTGCTGTGTTACTCGGGCTTTAAAACATGCGTATGGCCGCCATTTTAGCGGGGTCGCAGTTCTATGTATCGGCGGACATTTTCTTGTAGCCCACATGCTGTTTTTCTGCATGTCGGTGGCCATCTTGAAAACATTTTTGGCCTTTAGTGCCTGAAATAACAGCGCCAAAGCCCGCAGAATACTTCCTGAGGGACGGCACAGCACGGACAGCGCTCGCAGCACTGCACTCTGGTCAGGGTAGTGAGTCTCCTGGGGGGTCCCCTGCTCTCTGTTGTGGCCGGGAGGGTGCCTGTGGGTCCTGCCTTGCAGTACTAGGGTGGCATATATAGGTGGGTCAGCATGGAGTCTGAACCAGAGGCTTCTACCCCAACCATGACAGAGTTAACCCTTAGTGCCCCTGCGACCTCGGTGGATGCTATGGCGGCAGTCCTTGAGGTGTTTGTTGCCAGGATTGAAGCGGCAAGTGGCCAGAAGGGGGGTAAAAAGCTCCCTGCGCCTGCTTCTGGGGATGTCTCTGACACAGAATCAGGCCCTGCTATTGCATCTGGCTCTGGTTCCGTTATGTCAGATGATGCAGGCCTAGCCCACACGAACAGTGAGGATGACTCTGCTTCAGGGTCAGCGCATAAGGAATTTGTTGGAGCTCTTATCACTGCGGTGCGGGATACTCAGAAACTTGAGCATTTTGCGGAGGCATCAGACATGCCGGTCCCTTTTGGGGTAACGCAAGCCACCCCGCACCGTAAAAGTGTTTCCTTGTGTTCCATATCTGGACAAATTGTTGTACAAGGAATGGGATCGGCCGCAGAAAGTTTTTTTCTGTTCCAAAATACTTTGCGGTCCGTTATCCTTTTGAGGACTTTTTAAAAAAGTGGGTCTCTCCTCCGTCGGTGGACCCCCCTGTGTCCAGGCTGAACAAGGCTACCACGTTACCTGTGGAAGGGGCTCCCACTTTTAAGGATCCCGCAGATAGGAGAGTTGAGGCTGTGGCCCGCTTCATGTTCACAGTAGTGGGGTCGGCGGTGAGGCCGGTTTTGGCCGGGGCTCTGGTGTCGCAGACACTTACCGAACGGGCAAAGTCCTTGCTGCTGGGACTGGAGGCGCAGAATGCTTCTGACCTCTGTGTGGACCTGGCCGAACAGTTGGTACAGGGACTAAAGTTTGTCTGTGAGTCGGCACTGTATATGCTCCCCTTGCTCTCCAGGGCCTCCGCCTACGCGGTGGTACTACTCCGCCGCGTGTGGCTGAAGTGTTAGTCCTGCGGACTTCAAAAAAGGCCTTGGTGGACTTACCCTTTAAGGGTGAACGGCTTTTTGGGGCGTCCCTGGATGACATCATAAAGGATGCCACAGGCGGTAAAGGCACTCTGCCCCCACAATCTGGGAAGGGTAAGGAGCCTCTCTGTAAGCAAGGACCCTCCTTTACTGCCCCCAAACGTTTTTTCGCCCGCCAAGTGCGGCAAGAAAACATTTTCTGGTATCGCAAGTCGGACAAGCCTGCTTTTGCATGAAGGTCTGCCCCCACCTGCATCTCAGGTGGGGGGCCGGCTTCGCAAATTTGCGGCTCGGTGGAGGTCTCTTCTGTCTGACCATTGGGTTTGTGAAGTTGTTTCCTCGGGGTACAAGATGGTTTCTCTCTTGTCCACCAAATAGATTTTTTCCGCTTCCTCCGGGTCGCTGGAAGGGTCTGTCAGGAGCTGTCCAGGATCTGCTGGTCAGGGGGGTGTTTGCATCGGTTCCCTCGACGAAACGGTTTCAGGGGTTTTACTCCAATCTGTTTGTACTCCCCAAGAAGGAAGGGATCCGACCAATCCTGTACCTCAAGGCCCTCGAATGTTTTGTCAAAGTGCAAAAATTCAGGATGGAGTCGATTCGCTCAGTCGTCGCAGCGCTCCATCAGTGGGATTTCCTAGCATCCTTGGATATCAAGGACGCATACCTGCATATCCCCATATGCGCAAAACACCAGAGATTTCTGCGTTTTGCGATCGGAGAGGACCACTTTCAATTTGTTGCCCTCCCGTTCGGCCTGGCCTCGGCACCATGGGTTTTCACCAAGGTGCTCGCTCCGATCCTGGCCCTGCTGAGGCAACACAGGATCGCTATCGTAGAATACCTGGACGACCTTCTTCTGAGAGCTTCCTGAAGCTCAGAATTAGGACGTGTCTATCACCTGTCAAACCCTCCGAGAATTTGGTTGGCTATTGAATACCCAAAAATCGGTACTGGTACCGTCTCAGCGGCTGGAATACCTGGGGTTAGTCCTGGACTCAGGCGAGAGTTTTCCTCCCGAAGGAAAAACTACAGACATTGCAGTCTGCGGTGCAGCGGCTGACGACCCAGAAATGGGCGTCGCTTCGCTTTTGCATGAGAGTGCTGGGTCTGATGGCCTCTTTTAAGGCAGTGCCGTATGCCCAATTTCACACTCGAGCATTGCAAAAAGAGATTCTGTCACGTTGGGACAAGCTCCCTTCGTCTCTGGATATCCAGATTCGGGTGAGTCGCCTGGTCAGGTCCTCCCTAGTGTGGTGGCTGACATCTCCGGCACTTTGGGCCGGAAAATCTTTTTTGCCGTGCCATTGGACAGTGATCACGACGGATGCCAGCCTCTCCGGCTGGGGGGGTGTCTGGGGTGTCCAGTCAGTCCAGGGGCGCTGGACTTGGGAGGAGTCCCGCCTACCAATCAATGTACTGGAGCTCCGCGCGAGCAAGTTGTCTCTCCAAGTCTACAGGACCAACCGGTCAGGATCCAGTCCGACAACGCCACGGCCGTGGCGTACATCAATCATCAGGGGGGGCACGCGGAGCTCGGCTGCAGCGACGAAGTCGCGCACATCCTCCGGTGGGCTGACAGGTACGTTCTGGCTGTCGGCTGTGTACATTCCGGGGGTGCTGGTATGGCAAGCCGACTACCTAAGTCGCCAAACGCTAGACCAAGGAGAATGGTCGCTACACCCGGAAGTGTTTCAGTGTCTGTGTCAAAGATAGGGCATTCCAGACGTGGACCTTCTGGCGTCCTGTCTCAATCGGAAGGTGTCGCGGTTCGTGGCCAGGTCAAGGGATCCATGGGCAGACGCGTTGGTGGCACCATGGGGTCACTATTGCCTAATCTACGCCTTCCCTCCTCTCTGCGTAGCAGGCGAGGAAAAAGCTTCAGAGTGGAAGCCGAGGGGATACCAACAATCCTGATCGCTCCGGATTGGCCGCGCCGTCCCTGATACGCGGACCTGGTGCGTCTGGTGGCAGACGTCCCCTGGCGTCTACCCCTGAGAGAAGATCTTCTTTCGCTGATCTTCTTTACAGTCGCTGGCTTTAACGGCGTGGCTGTTGAGAGTCAGGTGCTGAAGGATCGAGGCCAGTCGGGCTCGGTGGTCTCTACCATGTTACAATCACGGAAGTCTACTTCACAAAAGATTTACCATCGTACGTGGAAGGCCTATGTGTGAAGAGATGAAATGGCATCCCCGTACATACGTGATGTCCCGGATTTTGCTGTTCTTACAGCGTAGAGTGGATTAGTACGGTTAAGAGTCAGATTTTGTCTCTAGCCGTCTACTTTCAGCGACCCTTGGTGGCGCACTTCCTAGTGCGTACGTTTGTGCAGGGGGTTCGGCATGTGGCCCCTCCTGTGCGTCCTCCACTGCCTCCATGGGACTTTATTTTAGTCCTTTCATCACTTCAAGAAGCTCCGTTTGAGGACATTCGGAAGATTCCTTTGTTGACTCTGTCCCAGAAGGTGGTTTTTCTGGTGGCAATTACCTCGGTCAGGCGAGTATCTGAACTGGCGGCCTTGTCCTGCAAGGCTCCTTACTTGGTCATCCACAAGGATAAGGTGGTGCTGCGGCCGCAGCCGTCTTTCCTTCCAAAGGTGGTTTTCGGCTTTTCACATTAATGAGGACATTGTCTTACCATCCTTATGTCCTCGGCCGAAATACCCGAAGGAGGCCACTTTACATTCCTTGGACGTGGTTCGGGCCCTACGGGTGTACTTGTCTGCTACGGCTCCGCTTCGGAAGTCGGACTCACTGTTCGTGTCGGTGACTGGTCCTAAGAAGGGTCTGGCGGTCTCGTCGGCCACCATTTCTAGGTGGATCAGACAGGTCGTGCTCCAGGCCTATGCCCTAAAGGGGTGGGCGCCTCCCTTTCAGGTTACGGCGCATTCGACCAAGGCGATTGGTGCCTCTTGGGCTTTCCGCCATCAAGCGTCTGTTTTACAGGTGTGTAAGGCAGCGACCTGGTAGTCAATCCACACCTTTTCAAAGTTTTACAAGGTGGATGTGAGTGCATCTTCGGATGCCTCCTTTGGCCGCAAAGTTTTACAGGCGTCAGTTTAGAAGTTCCTTCGTTGAGGAACTCTGGTTTGTTTGGGGGTGAAGCTTGGTTTGCTGTGTTTTTCTCACCCCTCAAAATTTTTGGACACTGCTTGGGGACGTCCCCAAGGTCAATGCTGCTGTGTCCGTCCATG
This sequence comes from Rana temporaria, assembly GCF_905171775.1. Taxonomy (NCBI): domain Eukaryota; kingdom Metazoa; phylum Chordata; class Amphibia; order Anura; family Ranidae; genus Rana; species Rana temporaria. Next base: position 67,436,470 of record NC_053494.1, read on the forward strand.
AACGGAATAGAAAATAGAATTTTTGTACTCACCGTAAAATCCATTTCTCTGAGTTCATGGACGGACACAGCACCCACCCCTCCTTTGTTTGTACTACTTGTTTACGAACTGAGGCTGCATGATGCAAGAGAGTGGGATGTACCCGGGGGACCCACCCCCTGGGAGTTGCTGTACTGAGAAAAGTGTTTTAACACTTGAAGTGCTGTTTTTTTCTGCCTAGTCTCTCCTGAAGGGAAGGATATATAACCCTAAGGTCAATGCTGCTGTGTCCGTCCATGAACTCAGAGAAATGGATTTTACGGTGAGTACAAAAATCCAATTTTTTTCTTCAAGTTTTCCCATTCCCTAGTAATCCCTGCAAATACCCTCCTATCATAAGTGGCTATGCTCACTCACCTAGGTTGGATTCCCAACATATCTGTTTTTGTTCATTTTGCTTGCATGGGAATAATTGGGTTTCCAAAATTAAGAAGAAAAAAAATAAGTGGGGGGTGTGTTGTCCCTTGATCCGGAACATTAGAGGTATTGGTGAGGGAGCCATGATGCTCAGTTACTGCTGGATGAGTGAGCGGTTTGAGAAAACAACCTGTTGCTAGCGCGTCTTGGGGGGTGGGGGCGGTTCTGAAAGGAGGACTTCTGAGCAATGCAGAATTGTGCAATTCTAGCTGCAAATCCAAATTGTGCCAAAATCGTGTCAAAATAGCAGTGCACGGTTGGGTGCCATTTATTAACCACTTGCTTACTGGGCACATATACCCCCCTCCTGCCCAAGTGAAATTTCAGCTTCCGGCACTGCGTCGCTTTAACTGACAATTGCGCGGTCGTACGACGTGGCTCCCAAACAAAATTGACGTCTTTTTTTTCCCCACAAGTAGAGCTTTCTTTTGGTGGTATTTGATCGCCTGTGCGGTTTTTATTTTTTGCGCTATAAACAAAAAAAAGCGTAAATTTTGAAAAAAAAAAATACAATATTTTTTACTTGTTGCTATAATAAATAGCCCAATTTAAAAAAAAAAAAGGCCTAGGCCGATACGTATTCTACATATTTTTGGTAAAAAAAAAGAAAACCGCAATAAGCGTCTGGTTTGCGCAAAAGTTATAGCGCCTACAAAATAGGGGACAGAATTGTGTTTTTTTTTTTTTTTTTTTTTTTTACTAGTAATGGCGATCTGCGATTTTTATTGGGACGGCGACATTATGGCGGACACATCGGACACATTTTTGGCGCCATTCACATTTATACTGCGATCAGTGCTATAAATATGCACTAATTACTGTATAAATGTGACTGCCATTGAAGGGGTTAACACTAGGGGGTGAGGAAGGGGTTAAATATGTTCCCTGTATAGTGTTCTAACTGTAGGTGGAGGGGGGTTACTGGGGGAGGTTACCGATCTGTGTCCCTATGTACAAGGGACACAGATCGGTCTCCTTTCCAGAGACAGGACGCTGTCTCTGCGTGAGCCAGTAATGAGAGATGATCTCAAATGTTTACATTTGAGATCATCTCTCATTGGCCGCACAGATCGCATAGCAAACGGGCACTCTGATTGTCCGTTCGCCGCGATCTGTGATTGGCTGTGTCCAAGGGAGTTTCCCCGCTGCGCGCTCAGGAGCGCGCCCGGGGATTGCAAAAAGGGGCGGACGTCAATTGACGTCCAGTTGGATTTTCAGGTCCGCGCTGTAGCCGTCATTCGGCTATAGCGCGGGCCTCAGGTGGTTAATAATGCACGATATTCGGCCTTGGCTTTAATCCAGGTCATATGGAGATTTGAAGTCGTCTCGAACAAACTTTTAAGGCCACCATCATTGGCGATCTCAAGCAGTTGATCCTCTTCTAGCACGAACAAAGATTCACCTGGCTTATTCACAAATGGGTCATGGATCCCTTCCTTCTCAGTTCTGGGGGTCTTTTGGGGTTGGGGTAATGCTCAAAATCATTTGAAAGCTGAGATAGGTGATGATGCACCAGCTGGGTGAACATGTTAAAAATGTCAATGTTCCACGATGGCTACACTAGTTTAGACTATATATTTTCCTCCCCTATTGTCCTCGCAAACTCCACGACAGCCTCCTTCTTACAGCAGAATTCATTAGGCCTGCCCCCACACCTTTCACATGGAATTAAATGAAGCACTTCGCTCCGATGTGGCAATTGAGTCAGGAGTCTCTCAGGCCATAGAGGATTATTTTTCTCTCAATGCCCTACCAGAGACTCCAATCTCTACGGTATGGGTCGCCCATAAAGCGGTACTACAAGGTAAACACATTAGGATAACTACAGCCTGCAACTAAATAGGCAAAACATTTTTTGCTCACGACCAAGCTGGACAAACTATACAAAAACACTGTAGCCCTGACCTTAGAATCTACCAGAGTATCCATCGAGCAAAAGCGCCTCTAACGAGACTCTACTTTCAGCTAAGGTTGAGAAGACCCCTAGATGGTCCAAAGCTAAATTCTTACTACATAGCAACACCACCTCAACCATGTTTGCAAGAAAACTAAACCAGTCTCTCTGCCCTCCGCATATTTTATAAATTAGCTACTCCCTTCTGGCCTGACTACGTCTTACCCGCAGGAAGTCCTAAATCTTCAAAAATTTCTACTCTTTGCTTGCGCCTCCGCAATCTGAGCCCTCAAATGAGGATTCGGCCTGGTTAAATTAATTCCAGTCCCCTCTCTCACCACCACTTAATTGGAGAAATGTAATTCACCAATCACTCCAGCAGAAGTGCTGAATCTTATCCAAGCACTAAAGACAGGCTCAGCTCCCCTACCGATGGTTTGGTTTCTCCTATATATTATAAAAAATTCTCCTTGACTATCCCCCAGACTTGTTCGGCTTTTCAGTAATTAACAATTACATAAAAATCTTCAGTAGGATCTTGGCAGATAGACTAGCAGGGGTAATCTCCTCGTTGATATCTCTTTACCAGGCAGGTTTTATTCCTCATCGACTTATAACAGACAATATTTGCCTAGCCACAGATATTGTACTGGATGCAAAACTATTCTCCAGGAAGGTATTCATGCTAAGCCTAGACATTCACAAGGCTTTTGACAGTGTGTCTTGGAGCTATGTGACTTTTGTTGCAGCGCTTTGGTTTTCAGGGAGAATTCCTGGTTGAACTAGATGGACATGTCTTTTTTCAACCTGGCTAACTATGTAATTCCTACAGGCTTTTCAAGCTCTTTATCAGAATCCCAAATGTGTCAAAATGCCAGGTTGTAGTTCAGAGTTCTGACTGGGCAGGGGCGCCCATTATCTCCACTCATATATTCGCGTTGGCAATTGCACCCCTGGCCATAGCGACACTGCAGCATACAGATATTTCTAGGTATAGCAAAGCAGAATCGTCTGCAAACCTTATCTGTTTTTGCTAACATTTCCGGCCTTCTTAAAAGCTCCTTCTCTTTCACATGGTTTGAATCTTCCATCCCCCTATTTGGGTGTTAACCTGACCGGGGATTACAACAAGTTTTTTGATAATTATCCCCAAATGGTTTCAAAATTAAAACGATTGCTTAAATCCTGGTCCCCCATCCGCATCTCCTTGGGTAAAAGAGCAATCAAGATGACCACCCTCTCCAAATTGCTATACTTGTTTTGCGCTCTGCCAGTTAGGCTCTCTAAATTGTACCTGCTCAGAATTCAAGCCCACTTTTACAGGTTCATCTGGAATAAGCCCCTGAGATTCTCTAGGGAAGTATTGTATCGTTCTTCTAAAAGGGGGGTCTGGGTTTCCCTCAGATATGCCCAGGAGATTCACGCAACAAGCCCAATGGAATATCAAAAATGACAGAGTCCTGTGGGTCAGATTCGAACAAGATTCAATCGCGCCACTCTATATTCTGGGGCTCTTATGGTCTTCTAAACCCCGAGCGTCGGAACTAGGCTCCAGGAACCAAAAAGTAGCCATGGGACCTCTACAAAGAAAAGTATAACCTTTTTTCACAGATCCCCCCCCCCATGTGCCTCATTTCTGGGGCATCCCAGACTCTCCTCTGCCTTTTGAGCACCCCGAGGCATTCCAGGACTGGATTGACCAGGGACTAACCACATTGGAGGATTTTGTGCCGGACTCCAATTCGTCTTTCTCCCAATTTACAAAACCAATATAATCCGGATAGAGAATTTTACCATTGCCTCCAAATCTGATTTTTTTTATTTTTTTTTCAAACACATTATGCAGGGGCCCCCTCAGATTAAATTACTTTTTTTGAATGCCTGTGCCAGATGGCCCCTCGACAGAGGTCTAATCTCTGGACTGTACAAGTCACTGGAAACAGTAGGAGATGGCCCCCTACTGAGATATAGTTATGAGATATAGGAACAAGAATTAAACATGGAAGTGAGGACCTAGACTGGGAGGCAGGCTGGCACAACATGTGGAAATGCACTAAACCCCTGATGGTAAGGGAAACTGCATCAAATTGCTTACTCGCTGGTATTGCACCCCTTTGCGTTTAAGGAAGTTATACCCGCAGGCCTCCTCCTCCTGCTTCAGATGCGCTCACCAGGGCTCCTTTTTTTTACACCTGTTCTGGGACTTTGTACATCTGTAACCTACTTGAAAAGAGGCCTCGGGGCTGATGGACAAATAAACACATGGCTCTGACACGTACTTGCTGTCTCTTATTTGAAAAACTCCCAGATACCCTGAAAACCCTCATGAAACACTATCTGCATTGAAATACATTTCAATAGCACTGTAAATATTAACGCTGTCCCATTCTCGCTAGTTCTCTCGGGTGGATCAAATGTTATCAGAAAAAATATTTCACATCCTGCATGACTCCATCCCTATACACTATGCTTAGTGGAACCCTTGGTTCTTATTTCGACTCCAAGAATGACCCAAGTTATTCTTGTTTTTTATTTATCCTGCTATGTTATTATTTTACCTTTCATAGTTCTGTCATGTTTTATATGTCACAGATACTTGCATACGGATATTTTTCCTTCTGTCATGACAACAGACTTCTGTACTACTCAATGTATATCTGTTAGTCCATGTAAGTCACATGCTACCTTGAAATGTTTTGTTTAAGTCACAGATCAATACAGTTGTATGCAAAAGTTTAGGAACCCCTGACAATTTCCATGATTGTCATTTGCAAATATTTGGGTGTTTGGATCAGCAATTTAATTTTGATCTGTCAAATAACTGAAGGACACAGTAATATTTCAGTAGTGAAATGAGGTTTATTGGATTAACATAAAATGTGCAATATGCATCAAAACGAAATTGGACGGGTGTATACATTTGGGCACCCCAACAGAAAAATCACATCAAGATTTAGTAGAGCCTCCTTTAGCAGAAATAACAGCCTCCTAGATGTTTCCTAGAGCCTGTAATGAGTGTCTGGATTCTGTATGAATGTATTTTGGACCATTCCTCCTTGGAAAACATCTCCAGTTCAGTTAGGTTTGATGGTTGCCGAGCAAGGACAGCCTGCTTGAAATCACCCCACAGATGTTCAATGATATTCAGGTCTGGGGACTGGGATGGCCATTCCAGAACAGTGTACTAGTTCCTCTGCATAAATGCCCGAGTAGATTTTGAGCAGTGTTTTAGGTCGTTGTCTTGAAATATCCAGCCCCGGCGTAACTTCAACTTAAATTCCTTTAATTCCTCAACATCTGCTGTTATTGAGTAGAATCCATGCAATCCGCAACTGTAACCAGATTCCCAGTAACGGCACTGGTCACACAACCCCCACAGCATGATGGAACCTCCACCAAATTTTACTGTGTGTAGCAAGTGTTTTTCTTGGAATGCTGTGTTTTTGCCGCTATGCATAACGCCCCTTGTTATGACCAAATAACTCCATCTTTGTTTCATCAGTCCACAGCACCTTATTCCAAATTGCTGGCTTTTCCAAATGTGCGTTTGCATACCTCAAGCGACTCTGTTTGTGGCGTGTGTGCAGAAAAGTCTTCTTTCGCATCTCTTTCCCATACAGCTTCTCCCTGTGCAATGTGTGCTAAATTGTTGAAGGATGCACAGTGACACCATCTGCAGAAAATTGATGTTGTTGGTCCGTGGGCTGTTTTTGACCATTCTCACCATCTTTCGCTTCGCCAATATTTTATGTGACCTGCCACTTCTGGCCTTAATAACTGTGCCTGTGGTCTTCCATTTCCTCACTATGTTCCTCACAGTGGACACTGACTGCTTACATCTCTGCGCTAACTTTTTGTAGCCTTCCCCTAAACCATAATGTAGAACAATCTTTGTTTTCAGGTCATTTGAGAGTTGTTTTGAGGCCCCCATGTTGCCGCTCAGAGGAGAGTCAAAGAACAACAGCTTGCAATTGGACACCTTAACCACTTCCATACCGGGCCTATTTTGGCACTCCTCTCCTACATGCAAAAATCATAATTTTTTTGCTAGAAAATTACTCAGAACCCCCAAACACTATATATGTTTTTTTAGCAAACACCCTAGGGAATAAAATGTCCGTCATTGCAACTTTTTATCTTGCACGGTACTTGCGCAATATTTTTTCAAACGCCCTTTTTTTGGAAAGAAAACAGTTTCATGAATTAAAAAATAACAAAACCGTAAAGTTAGCCCAATTTTTTTGTATAATGTGAAAGATGAAGTTACGCCAGGTAAAAAGATACCTAACATGCCACGCTTTAAAATTGCACACACTCGTGGAATGGCGCAAATTTTCAGTACTTAAAAATCTCTATAGGCGTTGCTTAATTTTTTTTTTTTACAGGTTACCAGTTTAGAGTTACAAAGGAGGTCTAGTGCTAGAATTGTTGCTGGCGCTCTAACACACGCGGCGATACCTCACATGTGTGGTTTGAACGGCGTTTACATTTGTGGGCGGGAATTGCGTGTGTGTTCGCTTCTGAGCGCACGCTACTGGGGATAGGGGCGTTTAAAAAAATATATATATATTTTTATTTTACTTTTTTTTTATTTATTTTTTTATTACTTTTATTCCTATTACAAGGAATGTAAACATCCCTTTTAATAGGGATGGTTCGTGACCGGTACTCTTTATGGAGAGATGCGGGGTCAATAAGACCCCACATCTCTCCTCCAGGCTGGAAAGCATAAGATTGTGAAAAAAAATTCACCAATCTCATGCTTTCAGCCGCGATTGCGGCTTTGTTTACATTCCGGTACCTGGGCGTGACGTCATAATAACATCGCGCCTGGGCCGCTGACAATCGTAGAGATGACTGGTGACCATCTGGTCAGTGCCTCTGTTCTGTGTTCCACCTATCACGGACGTCTTATCTCGTCCAAGGATGAGAAGGCATCTGTGATAGGAGGAACACAGAACAGAGGCGCTGCTGGGAAGATTTGTGTTCCGGCTATCACAGGACACTCTGAGGAGAAGGAGCGGCTTTTAAATTATTGACGCTCGCAGCACGGAGACCGTCACCGGCGTATAAGTTGACCCCAACATTGGATGCATTATACGCTGGAAAATACGGTATTCAAGTCTTGGAGTGATTAAGCAAGTGTGTGTGTTGGTGTTTGGCAACTAAAGTAAAAAATATATTGCACAAAAACAAGCATTGTTGCCTGTGAACATCAGTAGACTTGTCAACCTGGATTGCATACCACAGTGACTCCCCAATCCTCTAACAAATTATGCCTCAATATTTTCTGCCATTTTGTCAGTTCGTCTAGTTGCAGAGCTAGCCAAAAGAGGAACACGTGCCACCTTTTCAACTGCAGCCTCTCCTAAAATATCACAGCAAATGTCCTTGGCAGCAGGCAAGATACTCTTTTCCAAAAGTAAAGGGTTTTCTTGGCTTTAGCAATGCGGTTAGCCGCTAGGAATGAGTCTCTCGGTGCAGACACATTTAATGAAGTGGTGGCCTTTAATAATTGCTTCTGCTGTTCGTATTGGCATTTATTTTTCCCTTATCGCCTTTCAGGACCTCACCTTGAGAGCGTGGCTCCACCCACTTGACAGAAAACACACCTCCACCAAACTTCTTAAAAGGGAGGCTCCTTCCACTTATCAGTTTTTGTGTTTCCTCCAGCCGGAACACATGTGGGGGTTAGGAGCTCTCAATGGAGAGAGATTTTATCTCCCTACTCCACCTGTTTTTCTTACCTCAGAGAGTCTGTTCCTCCCATTCACTGGTTAGAGAGCGCCTTGTGCATGGGCTTCTTGTACCTCATCGGTGCTCAGTGAGCCAGGACTGCTCCAGGATACTGCTCCTGGGCAAGGTAGAGGCGCGGACATCTTTTTTCCTGTCCAGGCAGCCAGACGCCGCCGCCATCTTGGGATGGTCAGTCAGGCTGCTTCCCCCGGAAGTGAGGTAACCAGAAGGGGCGGCATCCTACGAGCAGGCGAGGGGAATGGACGTCATTTCCGCCAGGAAGCGCTGAGGGAGGAGGGAGGAACAGGTCTGGTGCCTTGTTAGCTGGTTCTGGTCCGGTGCAGCGGCACTAGTGGAGTCCGGAACTGGCAGTTTGGTCACCAGCATCACGCTGCTGCCTCAGCATGGTCGCAGGATCCGCAGCGAGTGGAACAGGCACTGGCACCAGCAAGACCCAGGTAAGGGGTAGACTGAGGTTCTACCCTCATTTACTATGGGGTCTCTCTCTAGCTCTCTTCTCCCTTAGGGGGGGTGTGAGTGTTTTTGGTTTTTTTTCCCCCTGGTGGCGGTGGCCTGTTAAGGCACATGAGTGTTAAGGATCTCTCACTGTGCACCTGTGGTGAGCATCTTGATGGGTTTCAGGCTGACTCATATGGATGGTTTGTTTTTTCTTCCTTTTTTCTTTTTTCCTTATCAGGCCAAGGGCTTTGAACCCGGAAATAAAAAGAAATGCCCTTCATGTAAGTCCAAACTTTCTGAAGGCTAGAGAAAAACGTTGTCAGTCATGAGAGAGTGGGTAACCGCTCAAAGAGAACCAGGTAATCTGATTCCTGTGGTCCGAGCCAAGGGTGCAGGCAGTGCAATCAAAATGCAGATTAGGATGAAGGAAAAAAGCTGGGACAGCCGCACTCCAAAAAAACTCCTCCTTTAATTAAAAATCACAAAATACATGCCACAGCAAAAAACAGCACAACAAAAGAAAAGCTGACGTTTCGCACTATGCCTTAGTGCTTCTTCATAGCTTTGTCAGTCATGTATTGACTTATTAGTGAAAGAGGAAACGTCTGCCGCTTGCAGCGACATAATCGCATCTGTTAAAAAGTTATTGGATGCTACGATTAAGTCTTTTAAATCCTCACTCACAAAACCATCCGTGAGACAAGCCTCTACCTCACAATCCTCACAAGACTCACTGTTAATTCCTGCAGTGGAGGCAGAAGACAGTCCTCTGAACCAGGAAGGTCCTTCCTCCTCACATTCCCAAGAATCAGATGAGGAGGACGACGAGCTGGAGAATGTGTCTTCTAAATATAAATTGTCTTTGGAACAAGTTGATGCCCTCCTAAAAGCTGTCCATGCAACTTTAGGATTAGAGGAGGAGCGTAAAGAATTATCTTTATTATCTTTACACGGCAGGATGCATGCAGGACTCGGTGAGCCCAAGTTGTGTACCTTTCCAGTCCATTCAGTAATTTCTGAGGCTATCAAGAAAGAATGGACTGTTCCTGAAAGGAAACCTTTCTTCGCTAAAGCACACAAAAGGTTTCCTTTTGATGAAGACCCAGCAGCTCCATGGAATAAAGTTCCAAAACTTGATGCAGCCTTTTCTCGTGGATAAAGGGCTTGGCAATCCATCATGGGCAACCTTAAGCCAGTAATGGTGACTACTTGTGTCTCCAGAAACATGGAGTATTGGCTGACCCAGCTTAAGGCTCATATAATAGCTGATTCGCCAAAGCAAGAAATCCTAGACTCCTTTTCAACCCTGTCAGCTGCTGTAGCCTATGTCTCAGATGCATCTGCAGAATCTATCAGAATGACAGCAAGGTCTTACTAATTCGGTTAGGAGGGCGCTGTGGTTAAAGACCTGGCCAGGGGACACGGCATCTAAAAACAAACTGTGTGGAGTACCCTTTCAGGGGTAGTTATTGTTTGGGCCAGAGTTAGATGCAGTGCTCGACAGGACTGCAGACAAAAAAAAAACTTTCCCTGTCAAAGAGAAAAATCAGTCAGGCAGAAAGTTTTTTTCGTCCTCAAAAGGCTCAACAACAAAGTAAGCCTCAAGAGAAGAAGAAAGGTTGGTCAGGAAAGGAAAAAGGCAAAAGTAATGTCCTTTTCCATCCTCCTGCGGCAACCAGCAAAACGCAATGACAACCGGTTGCAGGTAGGGGGAAGACTTCAACGTTTTCTCCCTTTTTGGGCAAGCATAACAGAGAATCAGTACATTCTCTCTATGCTGTCTCAAGGTTACAGAATAGAGTTCTCGGACCCTCCTCCGAAGAGGTATCTAGTGACAAATCTACCAAGAGATCTGGTCAAATCCCTAGCAATGAAGAATCTTTTAAAGGATCTGATGAACCAGGGGGTTGTAACTCTAGTACCAGAGGGGAAGCTTTATCAGGGGTTTTATTACCATGTGTTCATGATTAAAAAAAAACGTCCGGAAGTTTCAGACTCATTCTCAACCTAAAGCCATTGAACAGATCGGTCCTATACAAAAAATTCTGTATGGACTCAATCTTCACGGTCAAAAACCTTTTGACAAAGGATTGCTTTATGGCATCAATCGACCTGCGAGATGCCTATCTGCATATCCCCATAGCCCCCCAATCCCAAAAATTTCTAAGGTTGGCGGTAAACATGGGAAAAGAGGTTGTGCATCTCCAATTCAAAGCCCTCCCCTTTGGCCTTTCCTCGGCTCCGAGAATATTTACAAAGGTCATGGCAGAAGCCCTCGCTCCCCTTCGCTTACAGGGGGTAGCACTAATTCCATATCTGGACGACCTGCTCTTCTTTGCCCCCCTCCAAGGAGAAATTGTTGGAGGATCTTGAGAGAGCTCGCAGTCATCTAGAAGCATTGGGCTGGATCATAAATATGGAGAAGTCAAATTTCAACCCAACAAGCACAATTTCTGGGGTATCATATAAGCTCAGTGGAGCAAAAAGTTTTTCTCCCAGAAGACAAAAAAACTAAAAATGCTAAGGGTCGTAGCCTCTTTACAGACAAACCAAGAGTTATCAGTCAGACAAGTAATGTCAGCCCTGGGAACCATTACCTCATCTATGCCAGCGGTGCAGTGGGCAAGGCTTCACTTCAGACCGATTCAGAGTTTCCTTCTGAAAATTTGGGATCACAGGACAGAATCTCTGGAGGCAAAGGAGAAAATCCCCACCAGAGTAAAACGGTCGCTGTGGTGGTGGAGAAATCAGGCAAACCTTTCAGCAGGCCTGTTATGGTCATTCCAAATAGAGTGGTAACAGACGCCAGCCTATGGGGATGGGGGGCACACCTGGGTCAAAACTATGCTATGGGGGTTTGGTCCCGGTCAGAAGCGGAAAAGTCCTCCAATTGGAGAGAACTAAGGGCAGTAGCCTTAGCTTTGGATGCCTTCTCCGCAGACCTTCAAGGTGCCAATGTTCAAGTCTTCTCGGACAATGCCACTACCATAGCCTAATTAAACCGGCAAGGAGTCACAAGAAGCAGGTCACTTCAGCTTCTCGCCTCAAACATCCTAAAATGGGCAGAAAATCATTTGCTGTCCTTATCAGCGGTCCACCTCAAAGGCACTTTGAACACAGTGGCAGATTTTCTATGCGGAAAACGGATTTAGGAAGCAGAATGGACCCTAAATCCGGAAGTCTTCACATTGATTTTCTCTACTACAACTGATAAGTGGAAGGAGCTTCCCTTTTAAGAAGTTTGGTGGAGGTGTGTTTCCTGTCAAGTGGGTGGAGCCACGCTCTCAAGGTGCTGTCCTGAAAGACTCATGGAAAACAAGTTACCGGTAAGCCTAACTTGACTTTTTTCTTTTCTTTTGAAAAACTTAGAAGGCTTGTCTTTCAATGAATGGTGCTTGGTCTCCATGTGGCAAAGCAGTTTCGAAGATTTCATAGGTTCATTGGATAGCTGCTCACCACATATTGCACAAAGCAAGCTTCGCGAATGTGAATCTCCTGTTGCAATGAACCTGTAATTTAAAGTGGCGTTGCACCCAAAAGTGGAACTTCCGCTTTAAGTACTCCTTCCCCCCCTTACATGCCACATTTGACAGGTAATTTTTTTTGGGGGGGGGGGGAATGGGGGCTTTGTTTTGGAGTGGGACTTCCTGCTCTCCACCTAGGCAATCTTCTGGGACACGTGATGTGTCTCAGAAAATCGCCTGTCCACTCCAAAAGCACAGCGTGACTTGCGCAGTGCGTGCCTAGCCGTGACGCCAAAAGCTGTCATGGCAGGGTGCCCAGAGTATCAATGGAGCCACCAGTGCGGAGGAGGAGAGGAGCGACGCTCCGGGTGGCCGCATTGCTAGACCGTGGAAGAGTAAGTGTCTATTAAAAGGCAGCAGCTACACTTTTGGTAGTTGCTGACTTCTAATAAACCTAAAAAGCCTGGAACTTCGCTTTGTAGGACTTTTTTTTTGGCAGTTTTAGAGTCTTCTGCTGCCTTCCCCCCTTTTCAAAAAAAGCTCTTCAGCAACGTTTGTTTTTTACTCCTTTTGGCTGCTGTTGGCAGAGCCTGCCATCAGATGCAGCTTGTCATTGTCCTGCCATTGCATTTTGTAAGGGGGAGGGTGTTTTTATAAAAAAAACAGGGACCCTTAGTGGGGGCGGGCAGTGAGATGTAATCTCTCTGCTTGCTCGCGGCTGCACCTCTAGCAGAACAGCCTTAGCGGCTGTGAGGGCGGAACAGTGGTGGGGCGAGCAGTGAGAGAGGTCATCTCTCTGCTCACCTGCCATACCTGTGATAAGCAGCCTTTGCGGGCCTGCTGCCGAGAGGCCGCGGACCGGCACCATTGCATGGCCCAGGGGATTGAAACATAATAGAAGTAATGTTAGTCTGGTAGATCATAAGCGACAGAAGAGACCTTGCAGGATTTCGGATTTCCAGAATCTGGATCAAATAAACTAGGATTTGTTAAAAGGCCCTTGTGTTTTCAAATGGAGTTGGCCCCATGTTGCAGGCTTTGAAGTATTATGGGGTTGCTTACATACAGTATCTAGGTAAGATGCAGTTATTTCGGCTTCTCTCCAAAATATCAGTTTCCCGGATCATTAAGTTGTGTTGGAGGGCACGGATTTCAGTTTACTCTGAGGATGGCCACCATTTCTTTAACTGACAGATTAGAATAGCAAGAGGATTAAGGCATGCTGTTGATCAGTGGCGGTTCGTCCATAGAGGGCGCTGGAGCGCCGCCCCCTCTGGCTCTCACCGCCACTGAGTCTAATAACATAGATTCATGCATTGCATGAATCTGTTATTATCGCCGCTGTTCTATTCAGATGGTCGGCGCTCATGTCCGGCCATCTGAATAACGGCAGCTGGTTGGCTGTACGGAAGTGCCTATCAGAGCCAACGGCTCTGATAGGCTTTTCCGAGTACAGCCCTCGGGTCCCGGAAGCTTATACAAGGAATGCTCTAGGGATGCGCTCCTTGTATAAGACTGACAGGCGTCTCAGACAATCAGGTTCACCGGTTCTGGTAACCTGGTAACCTGATTGGCTGAAGCGTCATCGAGGGCGGGAGAAGACATCGAGGGACGGTGGAAGCAGGATGGCTGACCCCAAAAAGATAAGTGCCGGGCTGAAATGGGGAGGGGGCATTTTACAGGGCACAGTAGCAGAATTTAACAGGGCACAGTGGGGAGTACAATTGATGGGCACAGTGGCGAGTACAATTGATGGGCACAGTGGCGAGTACAATTGATGGGCACAGTAGCTGTGTATATGATGGGCACAGTGGCTGCCTTTGATGGGCACAGTGACTTCAATTGATGGGCACAGTAGCTGTGTATGATGGGCACTGTGAGGCTGCAATTGTTTTTTTTTTTTTTTTTGTTTGTTTGCGCCCCCCCAAAAATTTGGAGCACCAGCCGCCACTGCTGTTAACAATTGTAAAAAGCAGTCCAGCTTAGATACTGTTGGGTAGGTAAGCCCCTGTTTTCTTCTGGGAAATGTAGTTTGTTGCACCCATCCTAATGCCTAGATGAGTAATTTGTCCCTTAGCCACTGGGACCGGGGAGACTGAAGACCTAAGTGGATCGAGGTGCTTAGAGGGAGTTTCTCACTAAAAATGCATCCAGAGGCCCAAACATAACCAAACGTTGTCAAATAATTGTTTTATGGTGTTTATGTCCAAAAGGGGATCTAATGTGAAGATTTAAGTGGAAGTAAACTTGCAACAAATGTGCACATTTAGGAGATGTTTAGTGTTCATGCAGCCAGTGACATCACTAGCTCATGTGTTCTGAAGGTATGGCCTCCCGTGTCCTTCCTTCAGAGACCAGTTGCCTGAAGCGGCTCCCGCACATGTGGGAGTGACGTTATCGTGGCTCCGGCCAGTCAGAGCCAGAGTCCGTGAACCCAGAAGCAAGACTTGTGAGGATGAGAGGCCTCCAGCAATGCAATGTCTTAATTTTCAGGTAAGTTTCACATAAACATTATGGCTTTACCTTGCAGGTAAGCAACAAAAATCCAGTGGTTTACAACTGCTTTTGATGTCATCTATGAAGAGAACTATTCACTGTTCAATATTGCCTATTAGTATGCCATGCAGGTGCCCCATGTTGGCCAATTACCTGGAGAGGTGTTCTACTGTGAGAATAAATAGAAGGAAGGACAGCGGACCACCTATGTCTGGTCCCTTTGTGTAACCGTATGTTGTCAGATAAGAGGCCTGACAACATAGCTGTAGGCTACATGCTATTGCTGAAATGTGAAGAAGTTTGGAAAGAACTAAGGAGAGCCTTAGAAAACTCACTTTATTAAAGACTATATCTGCACCTAGGGTGATTCAGTAATTGCAGAGTTTCCAGAGGGGGTTGATTTTGCTTGTTCTAAGGCTGGGTTCACACTATTGCGAATTGGATGTGGATTTCTCCACATCCAATTCGCAAAGTATATTGTGACTGACCATCTATAAAGCCGGTTCACACTTCTCCGCAGCGGCTTCGGTGCAAATTACACGGGAGCCCTGTTCGTCTTCTGGTCTGTTTCAGGTTCGAGTTCAGCCCAAAATTTAGGCTGAAACCAGATCTGCAACTGTGAATGGAGACGCACCAAACTCCTGGTGTAAGCCGCTGCGATCCCAGCCTTAAACTGCTAGAACCTTGTATATTGTCAGGGCAGTCCTACCCTTGATAAAACCTGATTGAGCTGGATGTATCAAATCTGGCATTATATTCACTAGTCCAGTGATTATGGTTTTGGAAATATATTTTTACATAAACATTTAGAAATGAGGTAAGCGGGCGTTTGCCATGTTTGCTTTCGATCTGCTTTTGTGGTGAATTTAGTATTTTTGCAACTGTGTTTAATACTTTTTTTTTTCACACACTTCTATGCATTTTGCGAGTGGAAAATGAGGGCTGGCGAGAGTGGGCTGCCTGGAAGCGGAGGTGGGGGGGGGGGGGGGGGGGGGGGTGAGCACCGCCGGAAGGCGGGTTGTATGGGAGCCATTCTCCCAGCGATCGCTAAGCGGAGAAGAGCAGAGCTGGCGGCCAGATCAGCTTGCCGAGGAACATCATAGCTTTTCAATTGCTGTGTGTACCCTGCACTCACTGTGTCGCATACAGCCCCTCCTCTTAGTCTGGGGACTTTAATAGACCGATCACCCGTCCAAACCTGGGATGTGTGACATGTCAAAGGAGGCAGGGCTGTATGATGGCGAGCGGCGTGAACACGGCAATTGAAATGAAAGCTGTGGTCTTCCTTGGCGCTCCGATCATCTGGCCGGCAATTCCTTTACTCTTCCCCTGCACAGGCAGGCTGCATTGGTGGACACGGGCAGGGTTGTTAAATGTTTTTTTTATTTTTATGACTTAATTCTGCATAAAATATTTAAGTGTAATTTCATAAGATAATTTGAGGGTGTGATTTAGAGGTTGGGCCAACTGGTGGCAAGTAACCCTTGAGGCCTGGCTAGTATCGGCACTTGAAATTTTGAGGTGTATTTCTTTCTTTCTTTCTTTCTTTCTTTCTTTCTTTCAAAAACATATCTGATCTCAACGGGCAAAAATCTCATCCCTGATATCTATACTGATATGTATGACTGGGTAATGTGTTAGGAATGAAAGGATGGCAACTTTCATTGCAACAACTCAAAATGTTCCCCAGTAATTTGTATGGCCCCCAAGTGCTTGTATGCATGCCTGACAACATCAGGAAACGGATGGTTTCCTGGGGTATTTTCTTCCAGATCTGGATCAGAGCATCACTGAGCTCCTGAACAGACTGAGGTGCAACCGAAACGTAATGTCCCAGAGGTGTTCTTTTGGATTTAGGTCAGTTAAGAGTGGGGGGGGGGATTCAATAGTATCAATTTCTTCATCCTCCAGGAACTGGCTGTATGCTCTCGCCACATGAGGCTGCTCATTGTCGTGCACCAGGAGGAACCCAGGACCCACTGCACCAGCGTAGGGTCTGACAATGGGTCCAAGGATTTCATCCTTGGCAGGGTGCCATTGTATAGCCTGTAGAGGTCTGTGCGTCCCTCCATGGATATGCCTCCCCAGACCATCACTGACCCACCACCAAACTGGTCATGCCGAACGATGCTACAGGCAGCATAAAGTTCTCCGCGGCTTCTCCAGATCCTTTCACATCTGTCACATATGCTCAGGGTGAATCTGCTCTCATCTGTGAAAAGCATGGGACACCAGTGTCGGACCTGCCAATTCTGGTGTTCAATGGAAAATGCCAATCAAGCTCCACAGTGTCCAGCAGTGAGCACAGAGCACACTAGAGGACGTCAGGCCCTCAGGCCACTCCCATGAAGTCTGTTGCTGATTGTTTGGTCAGACATTCACACCAGTGGCCTACTGGAGGTCATTTTGTAGGGCTCTGGTAGTGCTCGTCCTGTTCCTCCTTTCACAAAGGAGCAGATACCGGTCCTGCTGATGGGTTAAGGACCTTCTACAGCTCTGTCCAGCTCTCTTAGGCCACGTACACATGGTCGGTCAAAACCGATGGAAACGGACTGAAGGTCAGTTTCATCGGTCCAAACCGATGGTGTGTGGGCCCCATTGGTCAGTTATCCTTTGGTCAAAAATGTTAGAACTTGCTTTAAAATTGAACCGATGGACGCCGAACAGATAATGCAAAAGCATTGGTTAAAAACCCACGCATTCTCAGAATCAAGTCAACGCATGCTTAAAAGCATTGAACTTCATTTTTCTCAGCACGTCGTTGTGTTTTTTTACGTCACTGCGTTGGACTTGATCGGTTTTTCAACTGATGGTTTGTAGGCACATCAGACCATCAGTCAGCTTCATCGGTTAACCGATGAGAACGGTCCAAAGGACCGTTCTCATTGGATGGACTGATCGTGTGTAAATGCGGCCTTAGAGTAACTGCCTGTCTCCTGGAATCTCCTCCATGCTCTTGAGACTGTGCTAGGAGACATGGCAAGCCTTCTGGCAATGACACGTATTGATGTGACATCCTGGAGAAGTTGGACTGACTGTGCAACCTCAATAGGGTGTGGAAAAATTGGGGGGGAAACTGCGCTAAGAAAATATTCCAAAAATCCTAAAATGAATTAGAATTTATTAGAAAGCTGCAAACCTGCTGAAAACAAAACTGTAATCAAAATATGGAAAAAATGAGGTTGCGCTAACTACAGTGGCACAACTAAGTGCATGAAAACGTGAACATCAGAATATATATGTGAATGGATGAAAAAACAGTGAATAAATGACTATTAGAAATGAAATACCTAAATAGGTAATAAGTGAAAAAAGAATTCCACATATACCACATAAATGCATAAATTACAAAAATGTATCTGGTCAAAGGACACAGTGAGATAAAAAATATAGTTGTTGTCTAAAATTGGTGAAAATAAATTTAAATACACCCGTGCAAAAAAATGTCTCTAATAAATTCTTCCATAGATTAAAGTTCTCTTGTTGTAGAAAAACCTTGAGATCCACCACCGAACTGAAAAAAGTGCCTGCTTACCAAATCTCCATGTTAAACCTTTATAGGGTCCAAGTATCGCCTTGTGCTTCCAGTAGTGACACTGACCCTAGCCAAATGCACAACGAGTGAAAAACGGTCAGAAAAGATGAGTAGGGGAAAAAAAATGTCAGACGCCTCCACCTGAAAAACCATTCCAGTTTTGGAGGTAGTCTCATTGTTGCCCATCTAGCACCTGTTGTTAATCAGTTTCAGCTGCTTTGCTGTGAATTAAAATGAAAACCCCCCTCTGTATACACCCCTCCGCTACTTAACTGACAAGATCAATATCCCAAGAGTTCCGATCCAAATGTATTACTTTTATTTATTTTTTTTAAGCAATATTTTAAATATATACCATATATACTCGAGTATAAGCCGACCCGAATATAAGCCGGGGCACCTAATTTAACAAAAAAAAAAAAATGGCAAAACGTATTGACTCAAGTATATGCCTAGGGTGTCCATCTGCATGCCTCACTTGCCTAGACTTGTAACATGGAAGTATATAAGGGGGGCCCCACTTTGAAAAATCGGTGCTCCCCGGCCAACAAACTTTGCACAAAAAGAGTAGGGTTATATGTGTGTCAAGTTTGGGGTCCAGGGGACCTACGGCCGGCACCGGGTCACCAAAGTCTGGGAGATTAGACGCAAAAAGGTGACTCGAGTATAAGCCGAGGGGGGCATTTTCAGCACAAAAAATGTGCTGAAAAACTTGGCTTATAGTATATACTGTGTGTGTGTGTGTGTGTGTGTGTGTCTGTGTGTGTGTGTGTGTGTGTGTATATGTATATATATATATATTTGCGCAGCAACTTATGTTAAATTGGTTTCTATACCCAATTGTCCTGTTGTCAACAGCTTATATTCATGTTTTAATTTAAAATTTTCTACCTGTGCTGTGTGTACACTTTGGCCTGGATTCAGATACATTGGTGTATCTTTCGGCGGGCGTAACGTATCTCAGATACGTTGCGCCCTATTTTCCGGAGGCGTAAGTTCCATATTAAGAAAGAACTTGCGCCCTAAGTTACGGTGGCGTAACGTCTGTGGTCCGGCGTAAGCCCGCCTAATTCAAATGGGGATGATGTGGGCGTGTTTTATATAAATGAATGGTGACCCCGCGTTTTTAAGTAGAAAGAATCCCAGTGCGCATGCTCGAAATTACGCCACAAATCGTCATTGCTTTAGACGTGAACGTAACTTACGTACAGCCCTATTCGCGAACGACTTGCGCAAACAACGTCAAATTTTCAAAACCCGACGCGGGAACGACGTCCATACTTAACATAGGATACCCCTCCTATAGCAGGGGTAACTTCACGCCGGAAAAAGCCGAAAGTAAACGACGTAAACAAATCTTTCTGAATCCGGGTATATATATATATAATATATATATTATAATTCTAATAATATTATTATTTATAAAAAAAATTATTAGTGTGTGTGTGTGTATACATTTTCTTTTTCATACATCATGGGACACAGTTGGGCTAATACAGTGGAACCTTGGTTAACAAGTGTTTTGAAAGGCGAGCAGCTTTAAAAAAACATCTTTACTCGGTTTGCGAGTGTCTCGCAAAACAAGCAGGCTTCAAGCAAATGGGGTGTGCAGTACCGCATTTGGCCAGAGGTGCGTGGGTGCTGGTGACATTCTGAACAGTTTAGAAATACTCGTAATCACTCAAAATACACTGTTCCCAAGTTCAGCGGAACTGTCACAGAGTATTTCCGAGGCTCTTAGCGCACCCCTCCCCACCTCTGACCATATGAGGTATTGCATGCAATAGAAGTCAATGCGGAGTGTATTTTCTTTTCAATTGATTCTCATGGAACAAATTATGCTCGTAATCCAAGGTTCTACTATATTCATTACCTACTGGGTGATACTTCATCTCCAGGTGAATGGACACTGATGGACCAAAGGTCTTCTAGACAGGAAGTGTTCCCCCATATAACCCCTCCCATACAGGAAGTAATTCAGTTTTTTTTTACCAGTGTCTGCAAGGTGGATGGCATGGTTGTTTGAGCTCTCTGAGCTCCAGGTCTCTAGTCCCGCAAACAGTTCTTAAATGAATCAAGGGATTGGATACATTTCACACATTCTCTATAAGCCATTCTCAACCAGGGTTCCGTGGAACCCTGGGGTTCCTCCAGAGGTTACTAGGGGTTCCTTGAGCTGTGGCTGATGAGCCACCTTTTTGATGGTCCCTACAGAGTTCAAGTTTCAGCATCACTTGGCAAAGCCAGAAGCATGACACCAAATATATTTGTCTGTCTTTAAGAGTGGCATTCTAAGCACCACTTTAAGGGGGGCATTTTTCCCATTGACCACCAGTATAAGGGGCATTGTTCCTATTGACCCATGATGAATTGGTTTTCATAAGGGTTCCTCGAGACCTGAAAATTATTTATAGGGTTCCTTTAGGGCCGAAAGGTTGAGAAAGGCTGCTCTATATGCTCAAATGGTACCCGAGCCTGGCAAAGAACACAAGATCCGGCAAGGTTTTGCCTGTAATGCGGCCTCCGTGTGACAGGAACCCGCTGTGATATGTAAAGATTGGTCTTTTAGTTTCTAAGCTGCCCTGTGCCTGTACGGGTAAGTGAAACCCCTTTTATTTACCAATTGTGGGGTGTCCCAGTGATTGTAACAATCAGTCAAGCTAGCTAGAGGCTGGACACCTGTGTGCGGTGACCATACAGGTGGAGTTTTGAGCTAGCTGTGGAGGTTTGCAATGGTGTACATTTTTTTGCTTGTCTGTTTTTTACCTGTATGATGGCACACGGAAGTGCGGCATTTTGCCTCTGTTCCCCATGGCGCACGTGCGTTCGCAATAACGCCGCTGTGCTCAGTTTGGTGTCTACGACGCGAAGCCACACAAGCACAGCTGCCTTTTATCTAGGCACATTAAGATTTGCGTCATACGCAAATACAGCCATGCCTGTTGGGGACTGCATGTGCAGAACGTTCTGGCGCACAGCCAGCTTATTTAAACTGTGTATGCCAAGCATGCGGTGCTTCCAGAAGGCAGCTGTGGGACAAAGAGCAGGCTCTGAATCGGGCATTTGCAGCGGCTCATTTCTCCTTACCCAGGTCACGTGAGTCACCAGGTGATGCTTGGCAGGCTAAAGGTGCTTAGCTGGATTGTTGCATAGGGGCTTGGCAAGCCCTATTAAAGGGCCTTTCTTTTGCGGTGTGCCAATATTACACCAAGGCACCCTTTTATCACCAAGGATGAACTGTCCTCTGCCCTAGCTGGGTTAGAGCACATGATTGCCTCCATCCCGCAGGTTACCAAAGAAGCATGACCGATGCCCCTGCCTGGAGCCTCCTAGTTTGGAGCAGGAATGGCTTGAGGATGGGAAAGAGCTAAAATCTCAGGATTCTGTGACGAGCCTGGCAGATGAGGTTGCTTCTGAGCAATCTGGACAAGATATCCAGTTGATGTCTGCCTCTCGGTCGCAGAGGCTTTTGATCCAGACTTTTTTTTTTTTAAAATCAAAAATAGGTTTTATTGAAACAATAAAGTCATACAGTACTTTTAGGATGCATACAAAGATAACGAAGATACATTCAGGAGGATTGAGAGCCATGCGAACAGATTCACTCAATAATGAATATTGACACTTAACCAATCGTCTCTAAGTCATTTTGGATTAATCAGTATGTATTACAACTAGGATGGACCTAGGTCCTCAAATCTATTCCCATACTAAAAACCAATGCATCCTTTGCAACAGAAGTACATAGCATAAAGGGCTCATTTGCACTTCACATATAAACATGTGGAACTTAACCTAAAGTGATCTCTACCTCTTCACCTCCTGTCTTATGGTCATAGTCAAATAATTCCATGCCTACCCCAGTGCCAACCACTCCACCCATTCAGCAGCACATTATCCCTGCAGTAGTCTCTCCATGATCAGCTGGGTCGGTCCCAATCCCGGGACATCTAGCCAGGGTTGCCACAGTGAGTAGAATTTTTTAAGAGCATTCCTATGTTGGTACGTGATCTTTTCTCTTATCAATGAACTGTTTACCATCTTAACCCATTGTCCCTCTGACGGTACTCTGGGGGTAACCCAATGCCTAGCTATGGCCTTTTGTGCCGCATAAAGCAGCCTCAATACCGCAGTATGGCCATTAGGAGAAAGTGATGGCACCTCAAGGGCACCTAGTAAACAGATCACTGGATCATGAGGCAACGAAAAGCCATATAACCCACCCTTCCCTACAAGGTAATGCTGACGCGTCGTGGGTAACATTCAGCAGTCTGGAATAGACTTGGGAAATCATGCCCTTCTTATCCTTGTTAAAAAGCAAAAAAAAAAAAAAAGCACATCATTATGGAGGGGGTGCTGCACTAGCGACATAGGAGAAAGCCTGACTTCCCTCTGAATAGCATGCCTTAATTGTAGGTACCTATAGAACTGTGTTCTATCCAGCCCAAACTCTTCCCTCAGGTTTATGAAGGATTTGAGGATCGGGCCAACAAACAATTGTGCAATGTACCGGATTCCTATATTAGCCCAAGGCCCAAAGCCCTTCAGTTTGAAAAGTTCCCTGAAGTAGGAGTTTTTCCATATTGGGGTAAATAAGCATACCCCCCTGACACTTAGACTGGATCGGATGTATTTCCATAATGTGTTAAGTAACACTACCGTAGGTAAAGTCTGGTCTAGGTGCGTGAATCCTGCTTCTAAGTGAGAAACCGCCGGGAGCACTGACTCTGAAGGAATCAGCGGGGCACGTACCGGGTCCCCCAGGTCTACCTCCCCCCAATGTCCCAGATGTTGGATTTGCGATGCTATGAAATAATAGCGGGCATGAGGGACGGCCAAGCCACCTTGGTCTTTGGCTAACTGCAATGTGGTAAGTTTTATGCGTGCTATCTTACCTCCCCAGATCAGGTCCCTAAACTGTGCGTCGATCTGAGCGAACCATCTGTGTGGAATCCAGGTCGGGGTATTATGAAAGACATACAGAAGCTGAGGGGCCCACACCATTTTTATCAGGTTCGCTCTGCCTGCCACTGATAGGGGAAGTTTCTTCCAGGCTGCACATTTCTGTCTAAATTTAAGTAACAGAGGAGCCAGGTTCAGAGAGAGATATTGGGCAGGGTCGGGAGTGACCTGTATTCCCAGGTATTTGAATTCGTTCACCACCACTATGTCCCTGGCACAGTCAGGTAATCGGTCAGTCAGGGGGTCCAAAGAATGAGCACCGATTTGTTCCAATTGATGCTGAAGCCTGATAATTCTCCGAAGTCTGCGATCAAAGTCATCGCATTCCTCAGAGAATCTTGAGTGTCTCCCAAATACAACAGTGTGTCATCTGCAAATAAGGAAATAACATCCCGCCTAGTCCCCCTAATAAATCCTGTAATGTCAGACGAGGATCTCATGTGTATAGCCAAGGGTTCAAGTGCTAGGGCAAACAGCAGGGGCGACAAAGGGCACCCCTGCCGTGTGCCCCTGAAAAGTCGGAACGAGTCAGATACCTCCCCATTAATCCTCATTCTTGCTGTTGGAGAGCTATATAGCACAATTGCACCCATTTTAGGAAAGATGGACCCACCCCAAATCTATTCAGTGTCTCCCAAAGGTACGGCCATTCAACACTATAAAATGCCTTTGATGCTTCGAGGAAAAATATAGCTCTATTGCCTGGATTATCTACCGGAATTTGTATGTTTAGGAATAGCCTACGCAGGTTCTGTGCTGTGGACCTAGCAGGTATGAAGCCGGACTGGTCCCTATGGACTATAAGGTGAATGCACTTAGAAAGCCTAGTGGCCAGGACTCTAGCCAGAAGTTTAACATCAAATGTCAGAAGAGAAATGGACCTATATGAGTCCGGGGAGAGAGGATCCTTCCCCGGTTTCAGTAGGACCACAATCAGGGCCTCATTCATAGACGGTGGTAGTACCCCCGTTTCAAAGGCTGTGTTAAAGGTTTTCAATAGAATGGGGATAATCTGGTCAGAGTATCTGCTATAAACCTCAGAAGGAAGACCGTCAGCCCCCGGCGCTCGCCCATTGTGTGCCTGCGCCATAGCCTCCAGGAGTTCCTCACTGGTGAGGGGGGCATTAAGTAAGGCAACCTCTGACATGGGAAGCCGTGGCAATTGATACTTATCTAAGAACAAGTTCAACTGTTCCGGGGTGGGATTAACTTTAGACGAGTAAACATTTTGGAAGAACACTTTAAAGCAGCTTATGATGGAACGTGTGGAGTGGCACAGCATCCCCCCCGCATCTGCGACTGCCGCGATGTGAGAAGGAGGCTGCTGTGATCTAGCCAGCATCGCCAGTAAGTGACCTGTATTTTCGCCTTCCTCGAAGTGTTTTTGTTGCAGAAAGAACCTCTTGTTTTCGGCCAGTTGAAACGAGAGATCCTTGAGCAAGGCCTGAGAAGCCAACTATTTTCTTTTTAAGTCATCACTAGAGGGGTCTGCCACATAATCTGCCTCAGAACTACTTACTTCCTGTAGTACTCTCGTCTCCCACTCTTTAGTGCCAGTTTTAATGTGGTTGATAATCCTAATAAATTGGCCTCGCATATAGGCTTTAGCCGCATCCCACACAATATGGATATCTGCCGTGTCTAAGTTAACCTGTAAAAATTCCGTGAGGAGCGGTGGGATTGGATCCGGCTCTGGGAAGAGAGATAACCAAAACGGATTGAGCTTCCAGAGACTTCTGTCTCTTATCTCTCCCAACCCTAAATCAACCGTGAGTGGAGAGTGATCGGAGGTGTGTCTCGGGTGGTATTCTGAGTCCCTCACCATAGGTAGCAAGAGGCCATTACCAAAACCCATGTCAATCCTAGACAAACCCCCCACTGAAGCTGACTTACATGAATAAATTCTGGCGTCAGGATTGCGCATTCTCCAGATATCAGTCAAGCCCAGTTCCCCCACCAGCCGAGCAAAAGGGGTGGGGCCCTTCTTAACTGTCCCCTCCGTCCCCGTGGTGAGCCTAAGTCTGTCCAGCCCGTATTCCATCAGGTTATTAAAGTCTCCCAGGACCATAACTGGAATGCCAGGAAGACAAGACATAAAATTGGCTAGTGTTTTCAGTACAGTAGAGGAGAACGGAGGGGGGATATACACTCCCGCCAACACACATTTAACCCCATAGAGTGAACAATATAAAAAGACATATCTTCCCTCAGGATCTATCTTGGCATCCATATATGTATATTGGGTTCCTCGACGGATCAGGACACTCACTCCCCTCGAGTAGACCGTGTGGGTCGAATGGTATTGGTAGCAAAATTGCCTGCACGACAGTTTTGGGGTGGAACCCGAGGGGAAATGAGTCTCCTGCAAACAGATTACTTCTGCACCCAGTCTCTTAATAGTGCGCAGCACCTCTAAGCGTTTAACAGAGCTATTCAGACCTCGCACATTCCAAGACAGACATCTAGTTATATTCGACATAGCATGCAGGCTTGGGTAACATCAGGAGAGTATAGCCATACCCAGCATATGAATAAAATTCTAAAGCAAAATTATAGAACATACTGACTTCAAGCAACACATTAAAGTCAAATATTGCATTACAATAGTGGGGCAGGCAGTCAATACTGAGAGAGCACCCTGTATCATGGTCATGGAGGCAGCAGGTCAGAGAGGACATGGACAGAACTAAAAAAAATAGAATGATAAAAAAAAACAGTGCAAAGGACGGGTTCCAGTATACAGGACATGGAGGGATCTTCACTCAACAGTACCATGCGTGGAGCAAAACCTTAGGCCTTAGCAAACAAAGCGAACAGTCACCGCCTGTCCATAGGCAACATAGAAAAAGGGGTATGTGAACTACACCGTATCATTAACCCGAGCTATCTCAATCAGCCGGTCGTCTCCCCCTGGCCTCTCTGATCGCCTGTTCTTCACGGTCAAGCCATTGTGCCGCGTTAGCATGGGAATCAAAAAATTGTACTGAGCCAAATACTTCCACTCTTAAGCGGGTTGGATATAACATGGCATATTTTAGATCAAGGGCTCTCAGACGACGTTTCACATCAATGAACTTGCCTCTATTCTTCTGTAATTCAGCAGAAAGTGTCAACCTTCAGGGCCGCCGGGTTAATTCTGGCATTATACAGCGTGGCATCCCTATCCCGGTAGTGCAGGAATTTGAATAAGAATGGTCTTGGTGGTGCTCCTGGCTGTGGGGGTCTGGAGGGCACCCTGTGAGCCCGTTCAATAGAAAACATGGGAGAGAATGCCTCCCGCCCAAAAGCTGCAATCAGCCACTTCTCAATGAACTCCACAGGATTCTTCCCTTCCATCTTTTCAGGGAGGCCTATAGCCCTTACGTTATTTCTCCTCATCCTGTTTTCTAATTCCTCCAAACGAGAAGAATGTTGATCTATCAAATGATTATTATAGGCAAGGTCTCTCTGCATGGGCCCCATGTCGTCCTCTATGGTGCTCACCCGCTCCTCCAGAGCGGAGGTTCTTTCTCTGATTTTTTTGGGCATCTTGTCTGAGAAATGAGATTTCAGATTTCATCCCTTTCACCTCCGTGGTCAGTGCTGCTAGGGACACATTACATGATGTTACTGCGGTGAATATGTCCCTTAGCGTGGGTTCCCCCTCTAATATAGGGCTCTCCGGCCCCTGAGGCCTAGCTGGAGCCGGGTTTGGAGTACTCGCTGTGTCCCACGTTAGACCGGCCTGCACCGCTTCTTCCAGGGGGACAGTATCGTCCGCTTCTGACCCACCACCTGGCGAGTCCTCCGGAGAGCTGGAGGATGCCACAGGCTCTTTCAGTAATGGCTGGGAGAACAGCTTTTCAGCCGCCTCGCGGTGCTTCTCTTTCGCGCTGCGGCCTGCATGCGCGCCATGTTGAGCCATCAGTTCTGCAGGTTTGTTTACCAGCTGGCGTTTACCGTGCGACATCGTGGGATGATTTCGCCGGGAGAGGTATGTATGTACTCCTCAGGTGGCAAGGAATCCTCCGGTGTGCTCAGGGGTGAACAAGGTTGTCTTTTGCAGGATGTTAGAGA
Organism: Rana temporaria; assembly: GCF_905171775.1. Classification (NCBI taxonomy): domain Eukaryota; kingdom Metazoa; phylum Chordata; class Amphibia; order Anura; family Ranidae; genus Rana; species Rana temporaria. The sequence continues at coordinate 67,463,528 of NC_053494.1, forward strand.
GGATTTTCGGCGGAGCTCGCTTAGGTTGCGTCTGGCTACATCCACTGCCTGGCCACGCCCCCTTGATCCAGACTCTTAACGCAATTGTTCGTTCTGCCTTTAAGTTGCCTCTTGCAGAAGTTACTGCGCTCCCCTGCTACTCTTTGGGGTCCCTGAGGCCTCTTCAGGCTGCACAGGCTTTCCCCTTACCCCCTCTGTTGGTACAGGCAGTGTATGCTGATTGGGAACATTCTAAGTCTTTTTTGTTCCTAAGAGGTTTTTCCTTTTTATATCCCATGGATGAAAAGTTTTAAAGCGGAGCTCCACCCTAAAATCATACTTTTCTTCAGTAGCTTCCTTTTTAATAGTGTTAAAGTTCTGTGTGAAAAAAATAGTTTTACTTGCCTGGAACACCCTGTTGCTAGGCAGAATTCCTAATCTGCCTTCTTCCTGCACCACGGTAGTTCTCCTATCCTACTTAAGCCGCACAGACTCCTGGGCTATGAGTGTCATTTCCCAGGACTGTGCGCTTGCCTGTGCTGATGTTTACGGTGCCATGTTCAAAAAGGGCACAAAGCCCTTCTCATATATAAGATGTATTGGAAAGGGGAGTCATTCAGAGTTTTATTCAAGCGTAATCACTGTTGCAACGGGGCGGGACGTTCCTCCGTCGCCGCCCGTTGCCATGACAAAAGAATAAACACACTGCGCTGCGAGCCCCGTTCTACAGGGCACGCGTGAGATGTAGGTTACCCAGCATGCACCGCAGGCAATCCAGGAAGGGAAACAAACTGGGCTTCGAATGCCCACACACATAATGGATTCGGCCAGATGAGGAGAAGAAGAAAATAAGGCAAGTGTGGACCAATATTAATTTAACGGCTGGGGAGCTATTGCCATCTTATGGGGGACTATGTTATGTGACAATTACAATCTTGCAAAAAAATAAATAAAAATTTTTGACCGGAGCTCCGCTTTAAGTGGAGCATGCAAGCCGTAGATGCAGCAGTCTCTTCCTTTTAAACAAGAACTTGCCTTGTCTGGTAGATAAACGCACAGGGCTTGAAAGACCCCGCTGACGAGAAATTGGAGTCGTTATTAACCACTTCCCTACCGGCCCATAGTAAAATGACGTCCACAAAGAACCTCTGCCGTTCAGAGTGGATGTCATATGACGTCCTGGGCTTTGTGGGGGGGATATCTGAATGATGCCTGCAGCTAGAGGCATCATTCAGATATCCTTCTCTTGTGCCGGCGATTCTGCACAACGTAAGAACGATCATAGCGGCGGTTCCGCCGCTAGATCGTTCTTACAGGCGGAGGGAGGGGACATCCCCCCCCTCCCGCCGCCATCCGGTGCTTCTCCGGGCTCTCCCGTGCCATCGGGGGCCCGGAGAAAAAATCGTCCGGCGCTCGCAGGAAGCATAGAGATGACTGGTGACCAGATGGTCACCAGTCATCTCTATGACCGTCGGAGGACCCGGGCGCGATGTGATGACGTCACGCCCGGGTCCCCGTAAGTAAACAAAGCCGCGATTGCGGCTGCTAAGCAACAGCAAGCATGAGATCGGTGAATTTTTTTTCACAGATTTCATGCTTTCCAGCCTGGAGGAGAGATGTGGGGTCTTATTGACCCCGCATCTCTCCATAAAGAGTACCTGTCACACACATTCCTATTACAAGGGATGTTTACATTCCTTGTAATAGGAATAAAAGTGATCAAAAAAAAAAAAAAAATTTAAAAAAAGAAATAAATATATATATAAAAAAAAAAAAAAGAAATAAAATGTATTTTTCTAACGCCCCTGTCCCCGGTAGCTTGCGCGCAGAAGCGAACGCACACGCAAGTCCCGCCGACATATGTAAACGCCGTTTAAACCACATATGTGAGGTATCGCCGCGTGTGTTAGAGTGCCAGCAACAATTCTAGCACTAGATCTCCTCTGTAAATCTAAACTGGTAACCTGTAAAAATTTTCAAATCGTTGCCTATGGAGATTTTTAAGTACCGAAGTTTGGCGCCATTCCATGTGTGTGCGCAATTTTAAAGCGTGACATGTTAGGTATCTATTTACTCGGTGTAACATCATCTTTCCTATTTTACAAAAAAATTGGGCTAACTTTACTGTTTTTTAATTTTTTTAATTCATGAAACAATTTTTTTCCAAAAAAAAGGCGTTTGAAAAATGATTGCGCAAATACCGTGCAAGATAAAAGGTTTCAATGACCGTCATTTTATTCCCTAGGGTGTCTGCTAAAAAAACATATATAATGTTTGGGGGTTCTGCGTAATTTTCTAGCAAAAAAATTATGATTTGTACATGTAGGAGAGAAGTGCCAGAATAGGCCTGTTATGGAAGTGTGTATAACTGCCCTGTATGGAAGAGGTTAAAGGCTTCCTTTTCTTTGGCCAGTTTCCCCTTTCATGGGGAACGTTTATTTGGTGATCATTTGGACAAATCTATCCAAAGGATTTATGTAGGTAAGAGTTCCCTACTTCATGTGAAGAAAAGCACCAGGCGTTCTTCGTTTAAAGCCTCAGAGACTGCTTCCTCAAATGTTTTGGCGCCAAGGCAGTTCCACCAACAGGCGCTTAAGCCAGGGCCATAAAAAGCCCTGGGTCCAAAGCGCTTTTTCCAAACCCAGCACCATGCCCTCCTTTTGAAGGTACGCCCCCACTCTATCGGGTGGGGAGGGGGGTTGCTGCACTTTGCGGACATTTTGGAGAACAATAATTCAGGACAAGTGGGTCACCTCCACTATATCCCGCGGTTACAAGCTGGAGTTGCTGGGGGGTTTGGCAAGCCCAGATCACAGGTTGCCGACCCGCAATCCCAGAGCATCAGTGTTGTAAATGAAGCCGGCGGTAGAGAAAGCAATCGGCTGCAGAGCAGAGCCGCATAGGTTGATGCTTCCTGTATAGCGCTGCCTCCTGTCACAATCGATACCAAATGCACTCTGCCTGGGACAGCAACAGCTGGGGAAAACTTATTAAAGGTAAGTTTATTACTGAAATCACAGTGTGTATATTTGGGCATATCTGTTCTGCAGTGGTTACTGGGCTGCTTTCAAACGAATATTGCACCTGTGGGTTACCTGCAGTGAGCCATAGACTTCTATTATATGCGGGTTTGGTATGCTTTCAGAAAGTGCACTATACCATCAGCGTATAATAAAGTCTATGGCAAAGTGCAGCTAACCTGCAGGAAAGCCACAGGTCCACGTGGCACATCAGTGTGAAATCAGCCTTAGGACCCAGTCAGACCCTCCATTTACCCCCTGATACCTCCAATACGCTAAAAAAATTAAAAATAAAATAAACAGAAGGGGGCCCATGGAGTAGCGTGGGCTGTGTCCTTATCTGTCCTGCATATGCAGCGTGGACACAAACCTGTCATCCTGTCATACAGTATTTGAAAAGCTTAGGCCGGATCATAAATACCTAAAAGTTAACTTTGAGTCCAGCTCAAAGTCTAAGGTATTTAGGTCTGATCCTATATATGGTGCAAGCAAGGGTAGTTTTTTTCACCTGTAAGGATCTGTACCCTGAAGGATAATGTGTGTCAAATAAGGAGAACCAGACAACCCTCCATTTGGCTGTCTGAGTCTTCTCAGGAGAATAGTGCCCTATGCCCAGTTCTATTCCAGGCCTATACAACAAGACATCTTGTCTGGCTTTGAACAGAAGAGGACAAGCCCTGGATTATGCAATGTTCTTATATCCTTGGGCACGCTTAAGCCTAGACTGGTGGTTGCAGGATCAGAACCTGCGAAGGGGAAAATCCTTCCTTCCTGCTAACTTGGAGAGTATGGACTACAGATGACAGGCTCAGTAGAAATGGTCAAGGACAGAACAGATCCTGCCCATCAACATCCTGGAGTTGCAGGCAGTATGTCTGGCCTTACAGTCCTGGAGGTGGAGCTTCAGGACTGCCCTATCAGGGTTTAGTCTGACAATGCCATTGCAGTGGCCTATATAAACCACCAAGGCGGTATCAGGGGTCTTTCAGCTCTGAAGGAGGTGAACCACATATTGGCCTGGGCAGAGGGACATGTGCTGATTTTATCAGCCGTCCATATCCTGGGAGTAGAGAATAGGAAGGCAGATTATCTCAGCCGCCAGCAGATCTGCCCGGAGGAATGGTCCCTACACCCAGGGGTGTTTCAGGAAATTTGGCAGTGTTGGTTGACCAGAAGTTGACCTGCTGGCATAGAGGTTCAACAAGCTACAGCAGTTTGTCCCGAATGAGATCCTCTGGTAATTGGAACACATGCTCTATTAGTTCCATGGAGCCAGTACTCCCTGGTTTATGCCCCCCCCCCCTCCCGATCCCTCTCCTTCCACATTTTGTTGCGCAGGATTCGGAGAGAGATGGGGGGGGGGGGGGGTTCCAGTTACTCTGGTGGCACCATATAGTAAATATAGGGGGGGCTGTGTAGAAACTGTTGTGCATCCCTACTACACCATATAATAGTGCTTGAATATATTGTGAACACATTGACATTTGCATCAATAAACCTCAGATGAAAAAAGTCCTGTTTGAAAGGTCATGTGTAAGTATTAACTGCTTGCCGACTGCCCACCGTCATATTACAGCGGCAAGTCGGCTCCCCTGCGCGAGAGCCCGTAGCTCTACGTCGGCTCTCGCGCAGGCCACTAGGGGCGCGAGTGCCCCCGACTCCTGTGCACGTGCCAGGCGGGTGCGATCGCCGCCGGGCACCCGCGATTGCTCGTTACAGAGCGGGGACCGGGAGCTGTGTGTGTGTAAACACACAGCTCCCGGTCCTGTCAGGGGGGGAAAAATGCTGATCTTCTGTTCATACCATGTATGAACAGAAGATCAGTCATTTCCCCTAGTGAGGCCACCCCCCCTACAGTTGGAACACACCCAGGGAACATACTTGACCCCTTTCCCGCCCCCTAGTGTTAACCCCTTCACTGCCAGTGGCATTTTTATAGTAATCCAATGCATTTTTATAGCACTGATCGCTCTAAAAATGCCAGTGGTCCCAAAAATGTGTCAAAAGTGCCCGAAGTGTCCGCCATAATGTCGCAGTACCGAAAAAAAAAACGCTAATCGCCACATTTACTAGTAAAAAAAAATATTAATAAAAATACCCCCTATTTTGTAAACGCTATAACATTTGCGCAAACCAATCAAACGCTTATTGCGTGTTTTTTTTTTTTTTTTTTTTACGAAAAATATGTAGAAGAATACGTATCGGCCTAAACTGAGGTAAAAAAAAAAGTTTTTTTTTATATATTTTTGGGGGATATTTATTATAGCAAAAAGTAAAAAATATTCATTTTTTTCAAAATTGTCGCTCTATTTTTGTTTATAGCGCAAAAGCCGCAAAGGTGATCAAATACCACCAAAAGAAAGCTCCATTTGTGGGAAAAAAAGGACGCCAATTTTGTTTGGGAGCCACGTCGCACAACCGCGCAATTATGAGTTAAAGCGGCGCAGTGCCGAATCGCAAAAAGTGCTCTGGTCAGCAATATGGTTAAGTGGTTAAAGAAACGTAGTCGCAAACGAAAAAAGTATGCAAAAAAGTCCAGTGACAAAATATTGATTACAAGGTGTTGTGATTCAAACAAATGATGAGATTAGTCCTTCACCAGATAAACGACGCCCAAAGTGAACGATGAGGTCTGCTTAGCAGATGTATTTGACTTCTTTGGTTACAAAGAAAGTCAAATGTCGCCTTGACAGGATAGTGCCTGCTCACATAAATGTATTTATAAAATGGAGGTTTTGCGCTAGGTGTGTGATGAAAAAACAAAATATTGAAATAAATCCGTGATGGAGATCCTGCAGCTCAACACTATAATCCTGATATGGGGAAAGAAAAAGAATGGAAAATAGAAAGTGTAGCGCTGGATAATAAAGATGTAATACAGAAATAATAAAATTAACCAATGTGCATAAACATGATGATCTTGATAGACACGTGTGAGCAATTCAAACGTGACTGTCCAGTGAAAAACACTGTATAAACATGAGTGAAGTCAATCAGATCTTATGCTGCCCGCCACCTCTGGTAAAACTGAAGGCTTACCGAAAAGCCTGCGACCACCCTTACTCAGGGTAGTCAATAAGGCTTAGCAGAATGGTGATATCCTCGCTGGATCATAAGATGCTCCTCTCACAGGAATCCAACTGCAAACGATCAGCCCGCGATCACAAACATATAGCAAAAGGTCAATCCATAAACCTCAATGTGTACACTCTCCTGTGGATGCGGGGGTAAATGTCAGGTAAATGGCCAATATGTTTTCAAAGACAAAAAAAAAAAGATCCAATAGTGTAGAAGTTCTTCCACTATTTATTGTAAAAAAATAAAAGGGGACCAAGTCCTCATACATATGAAATTCCTTGCAAGGATTAGAAAAACAGCTCTGTGTGTCAGATAGGTTCCGGTTCCATCCTTTGTCAAAAGTGGTGCCAGCCTTTCGTTTTAATCAGGACATTTTTTTGCCTGTTTTTTTTTTTTTCTCTCAGCCTCGTTCGGCAATAGAGAGACGGCTGCATCCTTTGGACATTGTCCGAGCAGTGGAGGTTTATTTGTCTAGATCTGCGGAGAGCCGAGGTTCCGACTCCTTTTTTTGTTTTACGAAAAAGACCCAAGAAGAGGCAGGCAGCTTTCAAGGCTTCCATTGCCAATTGGGTCCGTTAATTGGTCATTCAGGCCTATGGTCTGAAACGTAAAGCTCCTCCCTTTTAGGTTGAGAGCTCATTCTACCAGGGGTGTAGGAACTTCCTGGGCTTTTCGCCATCAGATTTGTAAGGCTTCTAACTGGTCTTCAGTGCATACGTTTACAAAATGTTATCAAGTGGATGTTCAAGCAGCCGAGGATTCGACTTTCAGCCGCAGTGGGCTGCTGTATAAGGTCTGATGGCTTTTGTTTGGCAGGGTGTCTCCCTCCCCTCAAGGCTATTGCTCTGGGACATCCCAGTAGGTAATGAATATTATCCCAACTCTGAGTCCCATTATGTATGAAAAACAGGATTTTTGTCGTCATACTACCAGTACATCATGGGACACAGAGATCCCTCCCCCCCCCCCTTTTTTTTTTTTTTTTTTGAGGATTCAGTGCTTGCTACAAAACTGAATTGCTTCCTGTATGGGAGGGGTTATTTATAGGATCACTTCCTGTCTAAAGACTTTGGTCTACCAGTGTCCATTCTGGAGATGGGAGTATAACCCAGTACGTAGTAAATATTCGCCTAACTCTGTGTCCCATAAATAAATCTCTCTATTGTATGGGTAAGCTCTTGCACGCTGGGGGAATTAAGTGAGCACTAACAGGTGACCGCAAAGAAAACAAAAATCTTTTAATATAAGTTTAGGGCAAATTTTCAGCTAAAGCTATATAGTTTTTAAAAATGCTCCCCCTGATGGAGACAGAGCATGCTGAAAATGGATGGGGATATATTATAATATATATTCTCTCTGTATTTATCCATCTATCTACTAAAGGCTCGCCTCCTGACCAAAGTCAAAAAGAGGAAGCAAGAGAAAATTGAGAAGGGTAAACCAATATTCCTGATGAATATATTGGTTGTAGTATCAGCCAACAGATTATCTATTGTTTAAAAAAAGATGAATGGTGTTGAGCCCCCCCCCCCAGGATGTATCGTACGAAGGGTGTGAATCCAGTAGGCCTCACATTGTAAAAGACGGTCATGGTCCACACGATGGCTAATCAATCTGTTGTGGCTGATGCTACCATTGTTGTATGTTCATCAGGGCCATTGGTTTACTTTTTTTTTTTCTTACATTTTTCTATTGATTTAACCACTTAACGGCCCGCCTATAGCCGAATAATGGCTACAAGGTGGTTCATTAACTCTGGGAGGACGTACATTGACGTCCTCCCAGAATCGCGCACACGGGAGCGTTTGTGACCGCCGGATCCAGAGGACCTGGCGCATCGGATCATAGTAAATGGCTGCTGAAATGACGGAGCGATCACTTGTAAAAAAAAAAGGTGTCATGTCCTCTGTGTACCGATCGGTACAGTGTGAGAGGGGACAGATCCCATCGATTCATGCTCAGCCATACTCTGCAATACCCAGCGCTTCCCAACCATATTAGCCATGCTTGACCATGCTCAGCCTCTGTATGTGGCCAGGCTGTGGAAGTCTCACACATAGTATCACCTTACTCAGGAGTAGGGGAATCTATTTTGGGGTGTCATTTTTGGTATGTACATGCCATTTGTTAGAAATATTGTATAAATGGACAACTTTGTGTAAACAAAAAAAAAAAAGAGCTTTAACCACTTCCCACCTGCCGGCCGTCATATGACTTCCTAGGACCTGTGATGCCATATTCCTATTGCAAGGGATGTTTACATTCCTTGTAATAGGAATAAAAGTGATCCAAAAAAATTATTTTTGGGGGGAAAAAGTGTCAAACTAAAATTTAAGTAAAATTAATGAAAAAAAATGTTTTTTTTTTTTATCTTAATGCATTAAAATAAAATAAAAACTTCTGCCTTTACAACCACTTTCAGTCTTTGGTTATTTCAAAGACCCCTGGCCTTCCTTTGTAACTTTGCCTGTTTAACCACCTGAGACTCCCATGGAATTTGAATATGGTTCTCTCTGCATTTTAGAAAGTGCCCTTTGAACCCATCAGATATTCCTTTTTCTACTCGCTCATAGTTGCCTTCATTGTCATTACCTCTACAAGGTATGTAATTAAGCAGGCAGTTTTGACTTCTACAGAATCATGTTTGGTTCTACAAAAAGACAAGGTAGTATTGAATCCTAGAGTCTCTCCTTTTCTAAGATGTTACCTGAACTAAGATATTATTCTTCAACCTCTGTCTGGCCCTAGTACATTAGAAGTAATTTTCCCTTCACTGCCTGAATGTGTAGTTTGCGCTGTGCTGGTTTACCTTTCATCCACTGATTCCATTATTCCATTTATTATTCCTGATGATGGGTCACCCGTGAAGATTTTCGCACCACCATTTCTCAGTGGCCCAAACAGATCATTACTTATCAAGGCTCATTGTGCTAGCAGACATCTCGTTTCTGCTGGGACGGGCTGATGGGCGGACGTGTGTGAGGACGTGTGTGAGGGCTCCTCCCCTCCCCTCTGAGTTCTCCCGGGTAATGAGCTGCACGAGGAGAGTGCTGTGCGAATGGACGGTCGGATGACCAAAGGCGGAAAGACCAGAGCAATACACGCCGCAGCAAGCCTCCCGCGGAAGCACCATTAAGTTGAAGCAGGAGAGGATCGTGTGATCACTTTCACCCCACCGCACCCTTTTCTATCCAGTACCCACCGGAGAAGCAGAAGCAACAATAGAGACATTCCATCTGTCCCCACAGCGTTGCCTCAGCGGGCTCCCTCCCCCCCCTCGGTGTAGCAGGCTTGTCAGCAGAGGGGATGCACACGCGGACGGCGTGTGGGAGGTAAGCTGAGGGGACGGCTATAGAGCCAGAGCTAGAGCCAGAGCTGGGGGAAAATACATAGTATCTGTGGAACAGGAGGAAGTACAGAAGAGGGACAAAGGACGATTGTTAAAAAATTAAATGCGGTTAAGTGATCAATGACTCCGGTGGGAGGAAGAGATGAAGTGTCTGTTTTTTTTGACTGGCTTTTAATAGCATAAAAATATATAAATTGCTTGGTGGAACGTGCTTGCCAATGGCTACATAGGAAGGAGAGAAAAAGAGGAGCGGGGATACGACCAGACAGTTTGCTGGAGTGTCTCAAACCGAAAGGGATATCAGACGAGGAACAGAGAAGGGAGGCACCACTGTAGAAAAAATTGTTGCAAGGACTATACCCAGAGTTTGTTTCCCTTTTTTCTGGACCTGGTCCGTGTTCGGAATCCAAGCAGGACTCGGTAAAGGGTTAAACTGAAGGCACAGCACAGCGATATGTCTATTTAATCTGCACTCATCTAAACCTGCCTTGCCAGGGTCTTAATCTGTGCCGGAGGGAGAGTGGAGGTAAAGGCAGAGCTTCCCTCCCAGTTTAATTACAGAACTGCAGCGGTTCTAACCCTGTTTCTCCTTTAGCCTGCATTCCAGGTATAGACACTGCAAGCCTAGTCTAGGCTGAATATCTTTTCTACCAACTTTTTAAAAATCTTGGATGCATGGGATTTGTATAATCAAGTGCAGAGATCGAAATTGGGTCTGTGACCATAGGACCCCCAAGTAAAATGCCCAAGTCAAAAAAATGAAACCATAGAATTAATTCTGCTAAATGGACTGACAGTATATGTGCATGTGAAGGTGATATAGGCACATACTGAAGCGTTCCTTTCTTTCTTCCTTTTTTTGTGGTACTGGTAGATTGGCAGGTCGGCGCACCTGTACATTTGTATCTACCATTTGTAACTATTATTGGGTCCATTTTTTTTTTTTTTTGGTCCCTCCTCTCCTTCTTGGATGAAGAGACTGGCTGACTTACCTATAAAGGAAACAGTCGGGTCCTTTAAAATACACACAAATATATAAACTGAAACGTGTGTACACATTTGAATGCAGGTTGAAATAGGGGATATCAGCGGAATGTCCATACGTCGCTGTGCGGCTAAGCAACTATCAGGTAGTGGGAAGAGCCAGGTAAACAGGCTCAGAGCCTATTTAACTGCACCAAATATGGATCAAGGCAACACCATAAACAGGACATTGGGGCATGAGGGATCGAAGCAGGGCTCCCCAGATCCAAAAAGTGGAGTAAAAGTGGCAGGACGGGACCCCCTAGTCCAGGGACGTGGACTAGGGAGAGGTAATATAACACCTGGCCGAGGACAATCCCCTTTAAACTTGAAGCAAAGTAGTAGGACACCTGGAGTAGACTCTAGGGGTGTAAGAGAGGTCACTGGGCTCAGTGACCTGGGGGCAGCTACCCCAGAAGTAGAACAGGCAGGGGAAAGTCTGAGCCCCACCAAACTTCAGGAAGAAGGCCGTAATAATAAGGATACCACCACAGAGACAACCAATGGGCAAATAGAGCTGAAATTGGACTGGGACTTAAGAGAACATATAAAGGCCCTACCAACAAAAAATGATATAATGGAACTCATAAATGCTGTTGTCTTCCTGTAAACAGGTGGTGGAGGAGATCAGAGAAGAAGTGGGAGCCCTGGGGAACAGAGTGGGAGATGGACCAGGAGGATACTAGACGGGCGGTTGTGGATCTTCAAGAAACAACAAAAAAAATGAAGTGTTGAATTCAATGCTGGATCAAATGTACAATTACGAAAACCGCGAGCGTAGGCAAAATATACGCATTAGGGGCCTACCAGAAATAGAGCAACGGAACGAACTTCAATCATTAGTTACTAGGCTATTCCGGTTAATTCTGGGGACATCTGCACCCGAAATGATCGAAATAGAGTACATCGGGCGCTCTTCCCAGCCCCTTAAGGTACAGAAAGACCAAGGGATGTAATTTGCAAAATGCACAGATACCCGGTAAAGGAAGCAATTATGAGAGCAGCACGAGAGAGAGCAGGAATTGAATTTGAGGGGGGTCAAATTGCACTATTTCCAGACATATCACGTAGAACACTCATGCAGCGAAGAACTATTAAGCCTTTGTTGGAAGCGTTAAGTGCGGTTGATGTGAGATATCGTTGGGGTACCCTTTTAAGGTCACAGCAACAAGAAATGGGAAGACAGCATCACTCCAAAATAAAGACGATCTGCAACATTTTTTAGATGTATTGGAACTACCACAGGTGGACTTTCCAGATTGGGGATTAAAGAACCAGGGGCCAATCATGCAAAGACCAGGAAGGTGGCAGCAAGTGCCGGGTGGGGACAAATAGGGAAAGTAGAGGGAAACATTGGAGATGTATCCTGATGGGAAAGGGGAGGGGGGGGGGGATTCGTTTTTTGTTTCTAATATAGGTACCAATCTGAGAGGGAAGGGGGGGATGACGGGAGAGGGATGGCTAGTGGTGGGGTTTTTTTTGTTTTTTGGGGTTGTTTTATTTTTTTCCCCCTGTGTTTCCCCCGTTATCCCTTCCCCCTCTTTTTTTTTTTTTTTCTTTTTTGGGGGAAAGAAATTGGTTGGATATCTCTGATGTAAATATTTAAAATTTAAGTAGAATGCAAAGGTAAAGTAAAATGTAGAAGGTCAACATGGTTAAAGGATATAATGTATGGGATTAATAGAAAGGGAAGCGTGGGGAGTGGGAGGGGCCCACTACATGTCGGTGGGAGAATTGTTCTCCCGTTAGGTAGGTCCCGAGGTAAGGGACTTGGTTCTCCGTTAGGGAGTGGAGGGGGTGGGGAGTCCGGACGGGGTTGTAAGGTCTCGAACGGACGGGACATCCTCTTAGGGGGTTACCCATATATAGATATGGTGGTTTATATGTTATTTGTGAGGTTGTTAAGTGTATGGTCTTTATGGATTTTTTTTTTATTTTTTTTATTTTTTTGCTGTCTCCTCTCTCTCTCGCCCGCCCGCGGTCCTGTTTCAGGGCCTGTCCGCTCTTATTTTCCCTCGGTTGGTGGGAGGAGGGAATAGAGTTTAGTGGGTAAGGATTAAAAAGATGGCAGATAAAATGAAAATTATATCATATAATTCAAGGGGTCTCAGTTCAGGCTGTAAGAGGGGGCGTCTCTGGCATGAACTGCGCCACCTGGGGGCGGAAATTGTTCTTCTACAGGAGACGCACTTTGTGGCAGGGTCGATCCCCCGGATGCCCCTTTTTTATATACAATCAGTGGTTTCATGCTCCCTCGCCTATTTCTGGGGCAAGAGGGGTTACAATGGCAATACATAAACAATGCCCTTTGATACCTACAGAAGTACAAAAGGACCCGGAAGGTCGATATCTTTTTGTGAAAGGAAAAATCCAGGGTCAATGTTATACTATAGCAACGATCTACGCTCCAAATAGTCAAACGGTTAAGTTTTTAATCAAAACCCTAGATAGGTTGGAGAAATTTAGAGACGGTCTGTTGATCTTGGGGGGAGATTTTAATATCACTATGGACCCGAGTTTAGATACTTCATCTGGGAAAACTTTTTTGTCACAGAAAGCGTTAAGATGTGTTAAGCGTCTACATTCCCTACATTTGGTCGATAGCTGGAGGGTATTACACGAGCAGGATAGAGATTATAGCTATTTCTCCAAAACACATAACATGTATTCAAGGATCGATATGTTCATGATCGACCAATATTATTTGAGTCTGGTGGACTATGCGGCTATTGAGTCGATCACCATATCGGATCACGCACCGATAAGTCTAGGGATGAGACCAGCTTTTGTCGGGAGTAGGGAATGAACTTGGAGACTGAATGAAGCTATATTGGACGATAAGTAAAATGTAGAATCCTTAACTTATTTTGAGATGAACACGTCAGAAGAGGTGTCGGAGCAGGTGGTCTGGGAGGCCCATAAGGCGGTAATGAGAGGGGAGTTAATCTCAATGGGATCACGTATTAAAAGAGATAGACAGAGGGAATTGACAGCACTTTTAGAGGAGATACATAAAATAGAAATTAAACATAAGGCTTGTTTAAAGCCAGGAGATGCGCAAAATTTAGAGAAGCTTCGGGCAGATCTTAAACAGCTTTTGGATCGAAAAACTCAAAATAAAAATAGATACTTTGCCCATCGTTTTTATGAGCAGGGAAATAAGAGTGGGAGGTTAATGGCCAGACAATTAAAGAAACAGCAGGAGGCGCGCCATGTACATACAATAAAGGCAGGGAGTAAACAGATAGTCGACTCCCAAGCAATAGCAGCTGAATTTCATCAGTTCTATACTTCTTTATACAACCTAGACCCACTCTCGGGGGAGGCTGATGGCGGGGGGGGGGGGGGACAGGAGGATAGGATTCGGGAATATTTGAAGGCTTCGGGACTACAAGCAATACCAACAGCAGCCCTGGAGGAAATGGGAAAAACCCATCTCCATAGAGGAGCCAGAGAGAGTGATATTGGAGGCAGCGCAGGGGAAAAGTCCAGGACCAGATGGTTGCACTAATATGTATTATAAAAAAGTTTTCCTCTACAATCCTGACCCCCTTTGTAGGTATCTCAACTCGGTGTCGATCTCGAGTCCATTATCGCCAGATGCCTTACTTGCTCATGTGACTGTCCTCCCGAAAGCGGGGAAGGACCCGCAGTGTTGTGCTAGTTACAGGCCCATCTCCCTCCTGAACTCCGATGTTAAGTTCCCAATTAAAATTCTAGCTTTGAGGCTACAGGATCACATTGTCAAGTTGATCCATCCGGATCAGACAGGATTTATGAAAGGCCGAGAGGCCAGAGATAATACAATACGGGCCCTCCATGTGTTGCACTGGATACATAAAGGCCCAAATCAAACTCCGGCAGTTGTGATCTCAATGGATGCTGAAAAGGCTTTTGGTAGGGTGGGGTGGGGATTTATGGTCGGAGTTCTGAGGGAGATGGGTCTGAGGGAGAGAATGATGGGATGGGTGATGGCATTGTATGCAGAACCCAGAGCAAGGGTTAAAGTTAACGGTAGACTATCAGATTATTTTGAAGTAAGGAATGGGACTAGGCAGGGGTGTCCACTATCCCCATTACTATCCCCATTACTATTCGCCATGGTACTGGAACCTTTTTTGTGTATGATTAGAGGGAATAGGGGGATTAAAGGGATAGTTATAGGATCAATGGAACATAAGATATCCGCATATGCGGATGATTTATTGTTGTATCTTTCCTCGCCTCAAGAGTCTCTGATGGAATTGATGAGAGAGATGGATAGGTTTGGCTGTATCTCCAACTTTAAAATAAATATAGAGAAATCGGTGTTGATGCCGAATCAGGTGCCCTTGGGGATGAAGAAAAAGCTGCAAAGATCCTTTCCTTTTGTGTGGCGTTCTGACTCTATTTTACTTGGGAACACACATAGCCCCAGATGTTAAACGTTTATATGAGTTGAATTATATACCCTTGCTATCGTCAATATTAAGAGATTTACAGAGATGGAGAAGTCACACACTGACATGGTTTGGGAGAGTAAGTGCCCTTAAAATGAGTATAATCCCAAGGCTTATCTATGTCCTGTATGCCATCCCTATAGCTCTCCCACAAATATTTTTTAAACAAATAAAGAAAGCTTTTAGGACTTTTGTTTGGGGGGATAAACATGCCAGGCTGGCATATGATATTTTGAAAAGATCAAAGAGGAAAGGGGGAGTAGGACTCCCAGATATGGTACTTTACTATAGAGCCATGGCCCTGGTTCGTATTATGAACTGGAGACATGACTCAAAGGGTAAAGTATGGGTGTCCCTGGAGAATACACTGGCAGGAAGGGATTTGGCGGGAGCACCCTGGATCCCGACCGTATATAGGGGGTTATCGGAATATGTGTCACCATTAACTACAACAACGTTGTCTATCTGGGATAGAATGAATAGGTCGGGAAAGTTTGCTCCTCCAATATCACCTATTACTCCTTAGGAGGGGTTTCCATGTTTCCCCTCCTGGGGCAGAGAAGGGTAGTTTAGAGGGGTGGGGAGGAAATTGTTCAGAGGTGGCCCCATTTGGGGAATTGCTTTCCTTAAGGGAGTTGGTGCAAAAGCAGGGGGAGGCATCAATGATGGAATGGAAATATCGGCAGTTGACAGACCTGTTTAATAAATGGAAACACCAAATTAGATCAGTAAACTCCATGACTACTTTTGAGGAGTGGTGTGTTAACCGCTTGGAACCAGGCCATATGTTCTCTCGGATGCACAGAATGGTTCAGAGTGCCAAAGATAAGAGAATACCATATTACATGCGTGAATGGGAAAGGGAGTTGGGCCTCAAATTTACAGCGGATCAATCGAATAGGTTGATGGAAATAACACACCAGTCCTCAATAAGTTCATATATACAGGAGATGTCGTATAAGTTTCTGACTAGATGGTACCATACACCGACCCGTCTGGCTCAGATTTATCCATCAATGAATGCCAACTGCTGGAGGGGGTGCAGTCAAAGAGGGTCATTTCTTCATATATGGTGGCAGTGTCCCAAGATTACGAGATTTTGGGAGGAGATATCCCCGTGGATAAAAAAACTGACATTAAGACCTATTGAGCAATCCCCATTGCATTTCCTGTTTCATGGAATGCCATCTATGAAGTTTTATAAAAGAAGTGTCACACCACACCTATTAAATGCAGCGAAGGCATTGATGCCTAGATACTGGAAACAACCTAAAGTCCCCAATATAATGGAATGGAAAATCGAGGTAGAGAGGATAATGGAGGCAGAGAGATGGGTACACACGGTCAAGGACCAACAGGACAAATTTAAGGATGTATGGGCAGGGTGGATATAATATTCTCCTGAAATAGGGAAGGATTAGTTTGGGGCGGAGAGGCTCGGGGGCGGGTGGAGAGGGAAGGGTGAGACAACGGATACATTTCCTTTTTTTTTTTTTTTTCTCCCTACCTTGGGGGCACCAGAGGGGGAGGAGATAGGGAGAGGGGAGACGCGGGCCTCCCCCTCCTTTCTTCCGTTTTTCTTTTTTTTCCCTCGCATCTTTCATTCACTATTATGTAAATATTTTACATGGAAATATATTTTTTCCCTTTTTTTTTTTTTTTTTCTCTCTTCACTATTCCCCCTCTTTTTCACAGCACTAATTCGAATCACTAAAGAGGAGGAATAATTAAGTCAACATAGGAGGATAAGTACAGAGGGCTCCCCTTAAGGAATTTTATTTGGGAGTCATAAGAATGGGAACTGGGGTTTTAAAGAAAGGTTACAGTCACAAAATAAAGGTCACTAAATTACAAAGAAAAATACACCCTATTTTTTTTTCTTTTGTCTTTTTGAGGTGGTTATGAAATTTCTCCCCTTCGCATGGTGGGGGGGGGGGGGTGATAAGGTGAAGGGAGTCAAAGAGGCACGAAACAAGTTTTTTTTTTTTTTCCTTTCTTTTCTTTTTTTCCCCCTGTCTCCGCCTTTTATCCTATTAAGGATTTAGGTGGAAGGGGGTTAAAAGAAGGAAGTGGGGTCCCAGGATTCACTACAGTCACGAAATTAAGGACTATTAAGTTCTGCACAAAACTTTTTTTTTAGGGTGGTATTGAGTTCCTCCTTTTTGTGCCGTAGGGAGGTCATAAGGTGACGGGATCTGGGGGATCACGGGGGAGGAAGAGGAGGGGAAAGGGTTTTTTTTTTTTCTCCCCCCCCCCCCCTCTTTCTTTCTCTCCCTAGCGTCCCTCCCTGCCTCTTGTGGGGGGGGGGGGGGGGACTGGAGGAGGGGGAGGCCGAAGGTGCTCATGGGGGGGGGGGGATGTAATGTATGTAGGTATTTTTATTTAAATATGTATGGAGATGTCTTTTTATATTTTTTCTTGTCATTGTTATTTGTTTTTGTGCATGTGGTGCAATTTGGAAAAAAATAAAGAAAATAAGTAATTATAAAAAAAAAGGCTCATTGTGCTAGGCCTGTGATTGCCTCTTGGGCTTTTTGGCAAAGACGATGGTTTCCCAAATTTACAAGGCTGCTTCTCTAATCTATTTATACATTCTCTTATGTTTACCAAGTGGCTTTTCAGGCCTCAGCTAAATGCCAGTTTCACGCATAGTCATACAGGCAGTTCTTGCCTCAGGTTCCTGTTTGTGGGCATTTTTAGTGTTTGTGTTTTTTGTCTCATTTGTACTTTGTACCTAGAGGGGATGTATCGGCTCCTTGTGTGAGAATGGGAATGCCTGTAAGCTGCTACTTGCACTGGACCTTGCAGGCTCTACCAGCACACAGATTTCAAATGGGAGAATTAACGTGTTTTTCAAAAGAAGAGGGTTCCAAGGCTTTGCCATCGCTCTGTCCTCCTAGGATGGTTCTTCTCAACCGGGGTGCCACTTATGGTCATCCTGAAAGAGGAAGGCATTCAGATCCGACTGAGCTCATTCTCCCTCCGAACTGTATATCAACACAGCGGGCGCTTGGTCAGGACCACGGAATGCAGTCAGAAAAGTAAAAGCTATGGAAAGAGGGTTGTCCTGAATACAGTACTGACATTTGCTGTGTGTGTGTGTGTGTGTGTTTGTATATCCTATCTACAGAATGTGTGTAAGATATTTTTTAATCCTGACCACTAAACCTTTACGATCAGAACTGCTTTAAGGGCAGTGACAATCGCGTTGAAGAGGTGATACTTCACTGCCTCAATGCTTCTTTTAACATGTATTAATGTAGCATTACCACCATTAGAGCTGCTGGGTTTTTGGGTGGTATGTTACCTCGTGGCTCCTCCGAATTCTGTAGGGGTGAGTGATGCGTATGTGCATAAACAGAAGTAAAGGACTGTCCACGACAGGTGTTCTTTTGCTGTGCTCTTTATTACCCAGCCGGGTAAAAACAATAAAACTTGCAGGGAGGAAAGTAAAGAGTGGGTTTAGTGTACCCGGACAGGCCTCTTACTGACCTGGCAGCCGGAGTATCATTCGGACAAGTATAGGAATAAGTCTCTGCCACAAGACCCTCCTTGGTGAGCTTGGGAGAAAGTCTCTACCACAGACCCTTATCAATGACTCCTTGGTTGAGTTAAGTCTGGATCTCCTTCAACTTGTCGCCCAGGTACCGACTGACAGGTGATCAGTCCCGCAGTGTCAGGCTACCTGTGATGTCCGGTGGTTTCGTCAAAGCCCTATTGGACCACGAGCCTCTCAATGGCGCTCCTCAGACCAACTCCCCACCGAACAGCACACAGCTTGGGATCTTCAAAAGAGGTAACCCAGTCGCTCACTGGATCCCCATCGCTGGTTCAGATGCTCCGGACCTACATGGTCCCGGAACCAGGAACACCCCATGGCACGCACGCCCCGGCCAGGTAGGCCATAGCGCCGGGGGGCAGTGATGTGGCCACCCTAAAGGTGGATGCCACACTGGACGAAGAAGCACAGAACAATGGCACCTGTCCCATAAATACCCCTCCCCAGCATGCACAGCGAGGACAAACCCTCATTATTGGCTGCTAGGAAGAGCACCCAAACCTTGACTCCACTGCTGCCATCTGCAGTACTTGGGTTGGAAGAACACCCCAGCACAACAGAACGGGCTCACAGCACAGCCAAGCTGAGACAGAGACCGCAATTTGCCACAAACAATCAGGATCAGAGTCTAACTATACTCTGATCTATACCTAAATTCTACTAGCGCCAGTACTACAAAGTACATGGGTGCTACATTAACTTGTTTTAACATCAATATGCTGCAGCCATGTGCACACAGTTTGCAGCAAGCTCCATTACCTAGGGATATACTTCAGCCACAGAATGTGTACGATCCTGCTTCCTGCAGCTAAAGGAGGAAAATTTGGGGATGTTAAAATGGCGCAGGTGTGTGTGTGTGTGTGCACAAACGCAATATACAGGGATATGGGAGTTATTGAAAAAAACACACCCACACAGGTTGAACTGGATAGACCGTTATCTTTGTTTAATCTTACCAACTATGTCTGCTAAATAGTGGCGCATTTGTCTGCGTATCAGGAATTTGCACACATTCCCTGACATAGTGATGTGATCCAAGCCTTAGACTGGGGTGCTTGGGGACTGAAAATGCTTTTCAAGGGCGCTGTGGCTGGAAAATTTTAAACGCTGTCCAAGGCATCCTAGCGAGATTGTGTCACTTTTTTGATGTGATTTTTGGTGAGTCTCCTTCTCTGCCACTGTTTTGTTTTTATCCTTCACTCTGATTTCCCCTCACTTTGTCAGTAGGTTTGTGAAAAGGTCAGGCAGTTTCACAATCCACCAATACTAGGTTGATCCACTTATTTAGGCTTGTTAGCCATTATTTGCTGAGTTGCCCAGTTATGCAAGGCTAGGGTTTCAGGTTTTGCCAGGATCCATTCAACTGAAGGTCCCGCATAACCCATTTGGTATAATTATCCATTCTAGTGATGTACTCCAGGAAGCGTTTTACAGGAAAGTAAATAAAATAAATCATTTTTTTTTACTTACTGTAAGATCTGTTTCTTAGAGTTCATTGAGCGACAGATTCCAGCCATCTGTTTTTTTGTGATCTACCCCTCATACCATTTCTGCAAAAAATGAAACCTAATTTGAGAGTGAGGGGGTGATGCCTATCTGGCCATAACTTTGTTGGCCAGTGTCTTAACTCCTCTAAAGCAGCAGTGTAACCCAGTTATCTAAATTGTGTATCTGCGTATATGATGTAAACCCTCGCCTTGTAAAATAGAAATGAAGGGCAAAACATTTGTGTTCAGAAAAACAAACATTTACACATCCCCCTTCTTTTTTTTTTTTTTTTATCGCATACCCTCTGCTCTCAGCTGCATAATGATTTTAGAGTGCTAAGAGGAGAAACTGCCCTTTAGAACTGACCACACTGTGCTCTCATGCTTAGTGTGGTCAGTTGTCAATAGCAGGGACAGCAGGGACTTTACACAAAGGAAGTAATACAAAGAACGGCATACTGTTTCATACAAGTATATGATGCAAGCAGGCACATATCAGAAATATATGTTTGCTTAACACGGTCATGTCCAAAGTCCGGTCCGGGGGCCAATTGCGGCCCACGTTTCGGTTTAATGCGGCCCCACTGGTAATTTGGATATATATCTCTTTTGTAGCCCCCAACTAATCCCTGAACGCCGCACATTGAGGCTGCATTCATGGCAATGGTGAGGCTGCAGATGGGCACTGATTAGACTGCATTGATGGGCACTTATTTTGCTTCACAGTTCTTTATTTAAATAAAAAAAAAAAAATCCTGAAATTTCCCTCTTAAAGTGAAGGTGCGTGTTATAAGTCTGTGCTTGTTATACGCAGATAAATACGGTATATCAAAATAAAATGCCAGAGCTCATCCTTAGACTCTTCAACACACATAGCCACAAAGGCAAGAGAATTCTTGTTGGGCTGTGTATTAGTTAATTTGCATTCAATTTGAATGGTTCAAAGAATGTCAGGCAAAATGGTCGGCCCTCACGCATGTTTACTTCATCAAATCTGGCCCTCTTTGAAAAAAGTTTGGACACCCCTGGCTTAAAGCGAAGGTTCATCCTAATTTACAAATCATCGTTAATCCCACTGGCTCAGTTTCAAAGTTAAAGTTGGCTATCAATTTTTTTTTAAATAAATCCCATACCTTGTTTATGATGTCTGAACCATGCACTTCCTGGTTTAGCTCCTGCGGGAGTGGGCTTGTCCGTCTAGCTGTGTTCCCCCCCCCCCCCAATGATTCTTGGGATTATTTTGCAATGTCTCCTGGGAGCACAGCGTGACGCTGCCCAGGAGATGATTCTCTAGCTAACAAGACGAACTATCGCGTGATTTCACACGTCACGTGACTCGGGCGGATACAATTCCACCATTTAAATTCAGGGCAAACAGGGGAAATCGCCAATACTGTGTAGTGTTGACGGCCCCGCTCGCCGTCAACACTGCACATGCGTGGGATAGAGCGGTGAATGCTGGGACATCAGCATTCACTGTACCCTGGAAGGATTTGCTTGTGGGCTTCAGAGTGCCCACAAGCAAGATGGAAGCGTTCAGGAAATGTTTTTATAAATCATCTTTTACGGCGGGACATGTGAGTACATGTGAGTACACTATTAAGTATATAAAGAGCAGCAGATGCATATAAAAAAAAAAAACATATTTTTTTTAACGAACTCCAAGAAATAGATTTTTCAGCAAGTAACACAATTCTGTGTTTCTGTACTTTGTTATGATGAAAAATATTGCAGCAGTTGCAGCCATTTTTTTTGTTTGTTTTTTTAAAGCCAGAGAACATCATGTTCTCTGGCTTTAAAAAAACAAACAAAAAAAATGGCTGCAACTGCTGCAATATTTTTAGTTATGTTAATTTGTAGATTACCCACAAACCTGCATATTTTTTTTGTGTTTGCATGTATGAATCTGTTTAATATTTTAATGTTTTATGTATGCAATGCCGTCTTAACAAAGTACTAAACTTTTTTTTTTTTTTTTTTAATACCTACATTTATAATATATATTTTTTCCCTTTTTATTCTAGCACACATGACTTTGATCCGGATTCATACGTAATCCCATATGTTAATCTTTCCTTAAAAACATTTGCTTCTCAAGTACACAGCCTCTTGCAGACACATGAGGGCACTGTTCCTCTCTATAGGTATGTAGACTTCTCAATGTTTATAACTTTCCTTTTTTGTTTTTAAAAACAAATTTAACCACTTACAGTACATGACCTATAACAATGAATGAGTGTGCGTAAGGGATATTGTACAAGTCCTGGTTATGATGGCGATGAAGGGGGTTCATTTACAGATGTGCTGGATAAGGGAGGTTAAAGTGGATCTAAAGGCTGAATGTTTTTTACCCTAATGAATTTTCTGCATTAAGGTAACACACACACACACACACACACACACACACACACACACACACACACACATATATATATGTGTATATATAATATTACTGTGGAGGGGTGAATGACATTTGAGGTGATTTTATTAGCACGGTTACTGGATTGTGCTGATGGTCTAGTGGCTCTTTTGATCATTTTATTGGCTGATGAGCAGTCCTGATGCATCGATCCATCCTGCATATTCTTTCTCAGATTTACAATGTGCGATCGAGATATTCTATTTACTAATTTCTGGATGAAGCTGCTATATGCAGAGGCACTAGTCTTTAACCTGTACCCAAATGCAAATAGGAAATCCACACTGCTAACGCACTCATCTGCACCCCGAATCTGTGCATTGTATTTAAGTAGAAAGCGCACATGCGCATGGCCATGTGATCCAGGGACCTGAAATGTGCCTCTGCACATGGAACTGGTCTTTCATTGAAACCAAAAATTTACGTTTCTCCTATCCCCTTCCGGGATGGCACACCTGAGAGATAAGGGCTGCTCCCTACAGGAAACAATCAATTGACAGCTTGCTGCAAGTCCCCACCCTTCCCCTTGATTCCCAGTATTGATTGTGTTTCTCCCGAACACAGCGACATGTTTGTTTTAGGACCAAATGACCGGGGAGGGTCTGATGGTACCCCTGTTGAGACAGATTTTAGGGAGGCCGGAGAGGGCTGAACTAACCAGTAGGCTTTGTCCTCACAGGTCGCCTCAAGTGTGCACCATCGCTCTGGCCTCAGGGAGTGCGCGCCATCACTGTATTGCATAAAACCACCACTGTTGGCCGCTCTCATCACTTCTGGGATTCCTCTTGCAGGAAGCACTGCACTCCAAGACTACCGCATCACAAAGTGGGTGGGGTCGGAGGTGCCGCACAACCCGGAAGTGTTAGAAACTCCAGGATACAGCCTGAAGAGCAGCGTGGAACAGAGCAAGGTGGATGAGAGTGGTCGGCTTTGCTGTACTAGCCTCTCTATCAGTACCAGCAGCCCAGGACCCATCCAACCTCCTCCATGGAGCAAGAGGAAGGAAAGACAACTACGACTGGGGGCAGATCCAGGTCGGGGCCCAGTGAGTACAAACCCCCCTTGGAAAGGGAGTGAGAGGTCTGGCTTCCAGGGGTCTGAGAATCCCTGGGGCAGCCAGAACAGGCTGGACTTCACCATTCACCTTACCCTTTCCCCCTCCCCTGTACAAACCCGCAGTTATGGGGAGGACAGAGTAATGTTATGTACATATGTACATCTCTTGTCTTGCAGAGTCCCCCAGCGGAGCCCAGGAGGCCTCAAATAAACAACCTCTTGCCGCTACAGGGCATAGCTCCTCACAAAAATGTGGGTACTCTAAGGATAAACTCCCAAAGTCCCACTTGGAGCCCTTTTTGCTATAAATGCATCAATAATTTAGCAATGAAGAAAACATATCTCATTTAAGCAAAGCTTTCCGTGATGCCGGCGGGCAGTCAGTAACCCAAGGTCCTGACATAGAGGAGCTTTACCCCCAGAGAAGGCACATCTTCCCAGGAAAGCCTCTTCGGAGTGGGACCTAGTGCCCTCCTCCCACCCTTGCAATCACTCCCTCTAGGTCAGGTAGAGGAAGAAGAGGATGACGGGGGGGATGTGGAAAGTCAGGCCAGGTCAAGCCACAGCTCAGAGGGGGAGTTGGAGCTAGACCTTTTAAGTCCGACTCGGGAGGATGCAAGATTAAGGAGACACCTCTTTGCCATAGAGGATCTGGATGGACTCCTGCAGGCGATATATGTCACAGAGGAGATTCCAGAAGCCTCTAAAGCAGGGATATGCAATTAGCGGACCTCCAGCTGTTGCAAAACTACAAGTCCCATCATGCCTCTGGGTGTCATTCTTGTGGCTGTCTGAGTTTTGCTATGCCTCATGGGACTTGTAGTTCTGCAACAGCTGGAGGTCCGCTAATTGCCTATCCCTGCTCTAAAGTAACCTCGGCACAGGACAAGGTTTATAGAGGGCTAAGCAAGTCTCAATCTAGAGTGTTGCCACTCCATCAATCCCTTAAACTAGTCCTACAGGATCCTACACGTCCCCTGCGGGGTGACTTTGTGTTCACAGCATCTCCCCGCAGTCATGTAGTCCCAAGGGAGGGGGCAAGCACGCTGACTTACCCCCAGCCTGAACTGGCTTGGATGATGGGGGCAAGCTTACTGAGGAGAAACAGGAAGTGAGAAATTCAGACAAAGAAAAAAAACATTTAGAAGGGAAATTGAAGGAAAAGGTAAGTGAACCAACAATGCACTAGCTTAAAGGAACCTATTTAGAAAATAAACTCCCCTTTACAACCCCTTTTAAGCTCCCAAGACTGGATGCGGCTCTCCTTTGAGGATGCAGGCAGTATTAAGGATCTGATGGACTTTACAGCAGAATCCCTTCTTAGAAAAGCTTGGGAGGCTAATACATCAGCAATGGTTCCAGCCTTAGCAGCAGCCTGTGTGGCCAGGAATACAGATTTCTGGGTGGAGATGCTGACCAAGCACCTGTCTTTGGGATCCAAATCGGATGACATCATTGATTCCCTAGCAGTGATAGGGAAAGCTGTCGCCTATTTTGCAGATGCTGCAGTTGAGTCTGCAAGAGCCTTGGCTAAAACGGCCGCATTAATCAACTCGGCTCAGAGAGCTGTCTAGATTAAGGCCTGGGAAGGAGATATCACATTTACTATGTGGTCTTCCCTTTCAGGGTTCATTGCTGTTTGGCCAGGGCCTGGATGACATTCTGTCTAGGTCCTCAGAAAAGGGTAAAAAGTTCCCAGTAAAGCCCAAAAAAGAAAGATTTTAAGAAACCACAGCATAGAACCAAAAAGGAGCCCAACAAACGGCGAGGCTATGGTAGGGTAAGGCAAAATAACAGTTTACTTTTTCCCTCCCCCAAGGTTGGCGCCAAAGAAACTATGTGACGCCAAGATCAGAGTGGGGGGACGACTGTCCCACTTTGTTCCTCAGTGAGAAATGATTTCGGACAGCATTTACATCTGCCAGATCCTGCGAGAAGGTTATCCTTTGGAGTTCTCGGCAAAACCCCCCTCTATGATCACCACCCTTACACATCCTCCCAGGGATGCCCTAAAAATCTGCCCACCTGGAGGATATCCAGGAATTGGTAGAACAGCAGGTGGTGGTACCAAAAGTACAACAATGCCAGGGATTCTATTCCCACGTATTTGGTGTTCGCAAGCCATCAGGGAAGTATTGGCTGATAGTAAACTTAAAGGAGTTGTAAAGGAAAAACATTATTGGCTGAAATTACGGTTTACATGGTATAGAGACATAATAGTTAACTGATTCCTTTTAAAAATGATTAAAAATAGATAAAAATCTATCATATAATGTACCTGTAGTTTCAGTTTCGTTTATGCATCTAGTTTCATGCTTCTGTGAAGTACAGAGACACAGAGCCAATAGAGGGCAGTGATGGTTTGTAAAACGAAAGTGATTGGTTCTGAGGGGTTTAAGACACACAGTAATCACACCTCCTTGATTAGTGCCACAGAGAAAGCTCCCATGAATTTGTTCAACAGGAAGCAGACTGTTCAGAACAGAGAAGGATTACAGCAACATCATAGCAAAAACGAACAATGAGGACATGAAATCAGGACTGTAGTAAGGTAAAGGAAGCCATTTAGCTAAAAAAAAAAAAAAAATTCTTTAGTGACCCTTTAAGGAACCTGAACAGGTATCTGGAATACAAAATGTTCACTATGGAAAGTATCTACTCGGTACGCAAAAACTTAATGAAGGAGGCCTTCATGACAACACTGGACCTCAAAGATGCCTACCTACACGTGCCAATTCGCGTGGAGTATCAGGCATACTTGAGGTTCGCAGTAGTAGTCAGAGAAGAGATTTTTCACTAGCAATTCAGAGCCCTACCAATCGGGTTAACAGCCAGTCCAAGGATTTTTACAAAAATCCTAGCAGAGGCAGTAGCCTCTCTGCATCTCCAGGGTATACTTCTAATTCCTTACCTGGACAATCTACTCTTTTCCGGACCATCAGTCCTCCAGGTCAGATCAGATACCAGCAAGGTATTGTCAGTCCTGGAAAACCTGGGGTGGATAATCTGTACAGGAAAATCCTCCCTGGAACCAGAACAGGTCAAGACATTTCTAGGCTACATAGTAGACACCAGACAACAGAGCTCTTCTTGCCAGAAGACAAGGTGGAAAAACTAGCTTCATCAGCGAGAGATCCGCTAAAGACCCCGTCACGCTCCAGAAGGAAGGTGCTAGGAACCCTCGGCCTGATGTCAGCAAGTATACCAGCAATAGTCTGGGCACAACTTCACTCAAGAGCCCTTCACTCTTTCTTCCTGTCCTTATGGGACAAAAAGGAGTCCTTGGATCAGGAGATACTACTAACCCCTCAGGTATTGTCCTCCTTGGCGTATTGGACAATACCCAGAAACCTAAAAGGGGGCAGACCATGGGCACAGTGGAATCCGGTAAAGGTTACCACAGATGCCAGTTCCTGGGGGTGGGGTGCCCACCTAGGAAAGAAAAAAGCCCAAGGGCAATGGAACAGCTTGCTAGGTCGGATGGCATCCAACTACAGGGAGCTCACAGCAGTGGGGGGAAGCCCTAAAAGCCTTTCAGAAGAACATCACGAACGAGGTTCAAGTGAGCTCCGACAACGCCACTGTCGTAGCCTACTGGAGGGTCCAGACCCCTGCTAGGACTATCCAAGGAGATCCTGGATTGGGCAGAGGGAAAAGTTCTCTCAATTTCTGCTTTCCACATAAAGGGGACAAGCAATACTTTGTCAGCCGATAAGACGGGGGGGGGGGGGAATGGGAACTGAACGCCGAGGTATTTCGAACCCTGGTGCAGCGCTTTGGAAATCCAGAAATAGATCTGTTTGCCAACTCCAAAGAGGAGTCAGAAGGTTTAGATGCACTGACACAAACCTGGCATATGGCTTCCCACCCCCACCCCTAGTCCTTCCGCGGGTTCTTCAGAAGCTCAGCCGGTCCCCAGGCAAGCTCCTCCTGATGGCCCCCTGGTGGCCAAGGAGAGCTTGGTTCGCAAGCTTAAGATATGTGGCAGTGGCAGTGGCAGAACCATGGAAGCTCCAAAACAGGATGGATCTTCTCACGCAGGGGCCAGTACTACACCCGAGGCTGGAATTTTTCCAGCTGACGGGCTGGTTAGTGAGCGCCAGACCCTAAAACATAAAGGCTGCTCAGAGTAATAAGTACCCTCCTGAGTAGAAAACCAGTGACTAGAAAGATCTACTCAAGTCTGGAAGACTTTCTGTTCCTGGGGTAGAGAAAGAAAGATGACCTCCACCACTGTTGCGGTTATCCTGGAGTTTCTCCAGGACGGAGTAAACAAAGGCCTAACAGTCAGTACCCTTTGGGTTCAAATAGCGGTCCTCTCGGTCTATCTTGATAGAAGACTGGCAAAAGAGGACCTCATTAAACTTTCTGTTGGCAAGGGAAAGGGTTTCCCTTGTCCCCAAAGGTAGTTTTCCACCCTTGACTAGGGTGTTAGAGGCGTTTATCTAAGCACCCATTTGAACCTATAAAAGAGGTTCCCTTTAAGTTTCTAACTTTAAAAAAAAAAATTTTGTAAGCATTTACAACGGCCAGGAGGGTAGGGGATTTGCAGGGGCTGTTCATGAAGGAACCCTTCCTATTGGTACAGCCAGACAGTCACCCTCAGGGCAGATTCCTTGTACCTACCAAAGGTAGCATCCTTATTTCATAGGACGCAAGACATATTGCCGTCCTTTTGTGATAAACCAAAAAAAACGAGAAAGAAATTTCATTGTCTGGATGTCAGAAGGTGTCTCCTTACCTATCTAGAGAGAGCAAAGAACTTTAGGAGGCCCAATCGCCTGCTAATTTTGTACGCTGGACCTAGGAAGGGACTTCAGGCTTCTAAAGCCTCAGTCTCCAGATGGATCAGGGAAACTATCTCCATAGCTTATGCGAGTTCTGGGGTTCCAGCACCAGCAAAGGTTAAAGCTCATTCAACCAGATCACTAGCAGCTCCTTGGGCTGAAAAAGCAGGGGCCTCCTGGGAACAAATCCGCAGCGCGGCCACCTGGTCCAGTCAACATACATTAATGAAGCACTACCGTGTGGAAGTGTTGTCACAGCAAGACTTGGCTTTCGGTCTGAAGGTCCTACAAGCTGTGGTCCCCCCGTGAAGGTAGGCCTGTGTTTACTTGATTATCCTCAGATGTGCCGTCCTGGAAGGTGATGGGAGAAAACCTACGTTGGACTTACTGTTAACTGTATTTCTACTTCCCGCCCTATGTGGAGGGAAATATAAGCCAAACGCTAGGTGTTAAGTACCTATGTGGAGTGATGCTTCTTGTGAACCAGTTTAGGATTATTTTATTACAAACTGGGGATCAAAGGGGATGGGTGGGGACATGTAACAAGCTGTCCATTGTGTCTGTAGGGAGGAACACTCATCTCT
Source organism: Rana temporaria (assembly GCF_905171775.1). Lineage (NCBI taxonomy): Eukaryota > Metazoa > Chordata > Amphibia > Anura > Ranidae > Rana > Rana temporaria. The sequence continues at coordinate 67,492,308 of NC_053494.1, forward strand.
CAGGTGTGCCGTCCTGGAAGGTTTGTAGAAATACCTCTGCGTCTACCTTAGGTTTTTATTGCAATCCAAAATTACATACAACTATGGCTTAATCACACCATCGCTTCAATGTGTGCAGCTGTCACCCTCACTCTTAAAGGGAAACTCAAATAACTAAACCCATGAAAGATAAAGGAGAAAAGAGTATTTTAAAATAAAAACGCAAGCCCTCAAATGTCAAAAAAATACTAAATTTATAATCCATGCATGAAAAATGACTAACGCTAATCAAAAAAGGAGTCGGTCAAGAGGAAGGAACTAGACAGGGGACACCACATTGGAAAGTGTAGTACAGTGACCCTAAAAATATTTAATAAATCCAAAGCCCTATGGTCATTCAATATATATCCATTTAAACAGCATATATTGCAATAGACCGATCTTTTTGACTTTCTGGAGAGACCCCCATGGTGTTGAGGCCGTTTAGGGCTGCTGTGTGCATAGAATGAATCCAAGAGGGCTCTTTGGAGAAGCATGCAATTTCTGTCACCACTCTTATTTGAACCATCAACATGGTGAGTGACCATGCCCTTAATATTATATTATATCGTTTCATGTTGCAACACTGCAGAATTTACCCTTTGCTATAATGTAAAGTAGTGAGTGTACAGCTTGTATAACAGTTTAAATTTGCTGTCCCCTCAAAAAAACTCAACGCACAGCCATTAATGGCTAAACCAAACCACTGCCAACAAAAGTTTTTGGATGAATTTGTCACAGTATTTAGTAACATGGCTGGTAAGGTTGAAGATGGACAGCAGTCCATCCAGTTCTACGTGTGTGTGTGTGTGTGTGTGTGTGTATCATATCCCCATATAATTTTGCGAAGATGCATGTTCTAGAGTCTTTTAAAATGATCCATACTGCCTGCCGACACCACCGATTTTTGTGGAAGAGGTTCCACGTCCTTGCGGCCCTGACAGTGAAATACCCCCTACGCACCTTAAGGTTAAACCACTTATTTTCTTGTCTCATCGTGTGGCCCTGTGTCCTCTTGCACTCCCTGGGACTGAAAAGTCTCATACTTATGCTGGGATCATGTTGCAATATTTGTATATCGCAATCATTTCTCCTCTTAAGCGTATCTCCAGGTAGAAGAAATTTTAGTGCTTGTAGTCGTTCCTCCATAATTGATGTCCTCCAGTCCCCATATTTAGTTGCTCTTCTCTGGACTCTCAGCTCCAGCACATCCTTTCGGAGGGTCGGTGACCAGAACTGGATGGAATACTCCAGATGTGGCTGAACCTGAGTTTTATAAAGTGGTAGAATAATAGTCTAATCTCTGGAATAAATTCCCTTTTTAATGCATGCTAATATTCTGGCTTTGTTAGCTGCAGCTTGACACTGCATGCTATTGCTCAGTCTGTCTTCTTACTAGGACCCCCTAGATCCTTCTCCATCCTGGAAGCCCCTAAGGATTCTCCCCCTAACGCTTAAAGGGGTTCTAAAGGAATTTTTTTTTTTCATAATAAGCATCCTTTACCTGCAGACATTCCTCTTTTCACTTCCTCATTGTTTGTTTTTGCTCAGAAGTTGCTCTATTTCTATTCTGTTCTGTTCACTTCCTGCTTGTCTGATTGTTACTCACCACCGTGAAGGGAGGCTTTACTGCGGTGGTCAGTGACGTGCTCGCCCCCTCCTGGGAACTACATCTGTGCGGCAGGACACTCTCTCTACGTGTTAGAGACTTCAAGGAGGTGTGAATTACTGGGCGTGCCGCAATGCATACTGGGAAATGTAGTTCTTACATGAACGAGCACCGCAAACCAGGAAGTGAATGAGAGAACAAAAACTAGAACGCCGGAGGTGATATAGATGAAGGAATTTAATAGGTATTTACTCGTTTTTTAACAGAATCATTACACTATTCTGTCTGTCTACCTTGCAGACAATTTTAGGCAAATTTTTTTTTTTCCTTTACAACTCCTTTAACTTGCTTTTTATATGGGGGCAGCTGACGGCAGCTGACACCCTCATGCACCGCAGGTCCTCTGGGGTGACTAGAGGAAGGGGTAAGAAGATTAATTTTCCCCCTACACCAGAGGAGACCGTCCTGGCCTCTGCTGACCGCGTGGGGACACGTGCAACTCTGTGACTGCAGTTCCCTGTCTTGCCTATATTGTGGCTGCTGGTGGAATCTAGTGGCTCTGCTGATAACTGCACAACATTCTGTTCTGTTACTATTGCTCAAGGGTGTGGTGTTTTTTTTTTTCCCTCCAAGTCAAGGTTGCAGTAGGAATTTTATTGTGGTTGCACATCCGGGTTTCCTGTCTCATGGGGAGCTACCCTCATCCGAAACAGTGCTATCTAACCAAATGTGTCTTGTTGCCCATACATTGCTTTCTTTTTTTCCCTTTCACGCAGGAGAAGCCTGGTTCTCATTTATTATTTGATCCTAATACAGTGGAGACTTAGTTTTTCTTTTTTCCAGCTGATGAACTACATCCACTACAAACTACACCCACTGGTCCACACCTCCTATCATTGGGTGTTGCATTGTTATGGGTATAAGCATTCCTTGGTTGGGGTGGGAGGGCAAGTTGTTTGTGGTCCTATTTGGGTTTTTTGTATGTTGGTTCTATAACATGAGCTGCTCTGCAATATACTTGTGTACGGTTTATTTGCCGTCTCCTTCTTGAGGGATAGGTTGCTGCACATACGAGCTGGTCTCTCACCTTGTATTGATGATATGCATTCCCGATGCCTCAATTCACGGTGATCTCCTGGAATGTTAGGGGCCTGAACTCTGGTTAAAAGATCCTTTTGTGTTGCGTTTCCTCCAAAAGCACAACCCACATATCTGTGTTCTGCAGGAGATGCATCTCCAAGGCTCCAAAACTATCTGTCTCAAGAAGTCGTAGGTGGGCTTACACTACCATGCCACATTCTCCACCTATGCTCGCGGGGGTCGGCATCCATGTTGTGAACACCCTACCGTTTCGGCTCCTTGAAGTAAAAACGGACCCAGACGGTAGATATGCAATTGTTCAAACAGTTCTACTTTGGTTTCATCTGACCATATGACATTCTCCCAATCCTCTTCTAGATCATCCAAATGCTCTCTAGCAAACCTCAAACGGGCCCGGACGTGTACTAGCTTAAGCAGGGGGACACATCTGGCACTGCAGGATCTGAGTCCCTGGCGGCGTAGTGTGTTACTGTTGGTAGCCTTTGTTACGTTTGTCCCAGCTCTCTGCAGGTCATTCACTAGGTCCCCCCGTGTGGTTCTGAGATTTTTGCTTACCGTTCTTGTGATCATTTTGACCCCACGGGGTGAGATCTTGTGTGAAGCCCCATATCTAGGGAGATTATCAGTGGTCTTTGTAGGTCTTCCATTTTCTAATTATTGCTCCCACAGTTGATTTCTTCACACCAACCTGCTTGCCTATTGCAGATTCAGTCTTCCCAGCCTGGTTCTGGTCTACAATTTTGTTTTTGGTGTCCTTCCACAGCTCTTTGATCATCAGCATAGTGGAGTTTGAAGTGTGACGGTTTGAAGTTGTGGACAGGTGTCTTTTTATACTGATAAGTTCAAACAGGTGCCATTAATACAGGTAATGAGTGGAGGACAGAGGAGCCTCTTAAAGAAGATGCATGTCTGTGAGAGCCAGAAATCTTGCTTGTTTGTAGGTTAACAAATACTTATTTTCCACCATAATTTGCAAATGAATTATTTTCAAATCTGGATTTGTTTCCACATTTTGTCTCTCATGGTTGAGGTATACCTATGATGACAATTACAGGCCTCTCATCTTTTTAAATGGGAGAACTTGCACAATTGGTGGCTGACTAAATACTTTTTTGTTCCACTGTATGTGCTTTCCAGGGGCATCTCTGACCATGCCCCCCTGTGCTTCTCCATTGCTATGACCGTCTTTGAGTCTCTAGGCTATGGAGACTGTCCAGATTGTGTGTGAATGATGAACGCCTACAAGAGACACTGACTTGCCTCTATTTGCAACTATTGGACAGACAACCAAGATACTGCCTCTGTCTGTGCTGTGGGACTCCTTTAAATCATGGGCTAGAGGGGAGTAGATATCTAAAATCTCACATCTCCAGAAGGCGGCTGCCCTTTTCCTGGAATAGAGGGTGACTAAGTTGGAGGCTGACTATGTTTGTGCCCTGGATAGTGACCATTATGAAACATATCCACCCACACAGCTCAGACTGACAAGGCTCTCCTGTACTCGGCCCAAAAGGTTTTTGAATTTGGTGGGAAGAATGGTAGACTGCTGGCCTGACTGGCCAAGGGAGATATCCCATCCACCCCCTATCTGCTGTATTGGGGATAAAGATGACCACATACTCACAGTGCCTGACCACATTAATGGTCGGTTCCTACAGTTTTTCCAGGACCTATACTCTTCCCGAGATGACTTCTCACCTTCCAATCTCTCCTCATTTCTTGAACCTATTTATTAACCAACACTAGCTGCAGTGAATAGAGAGAGGCTGGACTCAGACATCACTCTGGAGAAGGTTCAACCGGCCATGGGATGGTTAAAGGGTTGTGAGTCCCTTGGGGCTGATGGCTTGCCATCTGAGTTCTACAGCCACTTTATGGAACTTCTTGCTCCTAAATTGACCTCCCTTCTTTCGGACTATGGTTCCCTAGAGGCACTGTCTGACTCTATGAATGAAGCCGTGATTGTGTTGGTTCCTAAGCCTGACAAGGACTCGCAGGCTTGTGCGGCATATAAACCGATAGCCCCGCTAAATGTGGATACCAAGACTTTTGCAAAGGTCCTGGCTAACCGTTTGTCCCCGGTGATTGAGGACCTGGTTGAAATTTAAACATCAGGGGACTCTATCAGGGGACTCTCTGTTCCCCACAACAATCGAGGCTCTAGAGTGATTGCTGCTTTAGACGCCGAAAATTCTTTTGATTCTGCAGAATGGTCGTACCTATGGGAGGTCCTTTAGCGATTCGGGTTGGGCCCCAAATTCGTACATGGGATTAAATTACTATATAGTGTCCCTAGAGCGAGGGTCCATACAAATAACTGGCTTTCTGCTCCTTTTAATCTGTTCCGCTGTACATGGCAGGGTTACCTGCTCTACCCCAGTCTGTTTTCCCTGGCTCTGGAACCCCTGGCTATTTTGATCAGGTCTGCTCCAGATGTCATGGGCCTTTGGCTGGGAAAGTTAAAAGAGCGTCTCTCCTTGTATGTGTATGAAGCATTGCTGTATCTTGATGATGCTGGCACCTCTTTGTGGACCTGCCTACGTGTTTTTGATAACTTTGGTACGGTTTTGGGTATTAAAATAAACTGGTCTAAGTCAGTTCGCTTCCCTATAGATGCAGATGCTGCTAAGACGGCTGCCTCCGCCGCTCTACGATGGGTGGATGAATGCCGCTGCGAGTTATAGTGACAAAAAAGTTCCCCGTGGAATGTTGGATATAGGGGCCCGAGGGCGTACACAGAGGTCCCTAGCCCCACATGGGCTGCCTGGAGGGTGTGGGTGGCTGCTAGACGGAGGTTCGTGTGTCCCAACCAGTGGTCTCCGGCCCACCCACTTTGGGGTAATCCCAGTCTGCCACAGTTCAGTACCCTGCCGGATCCTCAGGTCTGGGCCAAACGTGTCGTCACCCTGGGGGATGTTGTGTCTCAGGGTGTCGTACTTCAGATTAATGACCTTGTAACAGAACGTCCCACACTCTGCTTGAGTGCTTCTGTCATATACTGTCATATACCGTCATATATCAGATATTCCAGCTGCTCTCAAGCACACAATGAGACGAGACTTGTTTTGTCTGCTGAACATGGAGTGTTTATTAGAACCAAGAATACAACCTTATATATAGTTAGAGGAGGTAACCAGAACATAATTAACATGAGCTAATTAACTAATCATTTACCCAGACTAGGTGACTCATAGATATGACCTTTGAGGGTAGACGTTGCGTCTCCTCGCTCACCTGCTATACAATACACATAAGTGTAAACACAGGACATCTTCACACAATATCAGGGTCAATTAGCACAGAGGACAGACAGATGGCTGGAGGTGACTGCATTCACATCTCCTTACACTGTATGTCCCAACAGTATGAATCAGTCACTCTAATATGACATATACAGGGTCCCCAGGCATACAGCTCACAAAGAGCACCATTCCCCCAAATGCCAGGGCCCATGATCACAAGGCAAAAGGCTAGCATTCAGTCCCCTCCAAAAACCTCTGTCCCGGGTGAGTCTGTCACATTTCTCCCCCATCAAAAGTTGACTAACAAGGTCCCAGACCTCCACCTGGTCTGGACATGCGTTAGTCGGTCAAAGTGAACTCATAGTCTGTCCGCATTACCTCAAATCTTGGCTGCAAGGAGTAGTTGACACCAGTAGGTGTGGGGCAGAGGTCATTTACTCTGTCTGGCTGCCAGCGCTCAAGCTGGGTGGTTTTTAACATTCCGGCACTTGGTCTGCTGCTGGGCAGAGGGGCCAACCAGCGGCGCTCTGCCCTTTTTTCCATCACTTCTGCTGGGGACTCCACATCATCCGATCTGCTTAACCGTTGGGGAAGGAGGCTGGATTCCTCCACACCCAAACTGTGTAGCTGCCATTGGGGAGGTGAGCTGGCTGCTTCCTTTTCCATTCCCTTATCTGGCTGCTGGGACATGTCTGTGGTACTGTCTTCCAGATGCACAGATCATTGCTGGGGAGGAAAGACTGCATTCTCCACCCTGGCCAACAGTTGGGGAGGGAAGATGAACACTTCCTCTCCCTTCTCCCCCTGTATCTGCTGCTGGGAAGTGATCGCCACCTTCTCGCCCTGAGCCTCCAGAACTGCCACAGGTGTGGGGCAGATGTCTTGAACCCTCTGTCTGGTGACCAGCGCTTCAGCTGGGGAAGTTCCTTGCAACTCCACAGATACTGCCCTTGGTGCTGGGCAGAGCACAGTGAAGTTTGGCCCTGATACCAGCTCTTCTGCTGGAGGCTCATCAGGTCGTTCTTCCTCAGCAGAAAAGTCTATTAATTCCCCTGTCTCTGCAACTGGTGTCTGGGGATAGAGGTTCACCATCTCCTGTCCATGGAACCCAGAATATGCTATAGGTACTGGGCAGAGGTTAGCAGCCCTCTGCTTTAGGAATGGCAATCTCCAGATTTTCCACTGCTGATTCTCTGGCATGCTGCTGGACAGGCACATTCGTCCATTCAAGATCATCCCATGCAGAATCATCAAGTCAGTCAGCACTTGCTGCATCCACCATAAAACCTCCGCGTCCATAGCTGCGGGGGCAGGTTGGCAAAGCACACTTTTACTCTGCCACATTGCCGACTCTTCCGCCAGGACTTCAGAGTTGTCAATTGGTATTTCCTGATGGTCCCAGGCAAAGGGAGCCTAGCAGCTGTCTCCAGCTCCCATTCCTGAACAGCCAGAAACTCTATCTTCCAGTGCACTTCCGAGACGTTCAGTAGCCCTTCTCTGAAATCCATGATTTCGTCCAACCGCCACTCCAAATCACTCCCAAAGTTAGAGTCCCCTGCCAGCTTCACATCCAACAGTCCCAGGCCGCCGTAGCTTAAGCCTACCATTGGGCTGTCATCCGCTATAAAGGGACATGCTTGGGATACATGCCACCAAAGGGCTCTGTAGCTCTCATCCAGCCGCATCTCTGCCCAGACCAGCCTGCTCAATTCAGCTGTCTGTTCCTTGTGCGTTTTTTCTCCCAACGGCACGCACAATCCATACTGCGACCAGTACCTTTCCCGTTTGGAGGGGAGAACATTTCCGTGGTGTCGCTGTAAACGGGCTAGCGCTTCCTTCCAGAGTTCGCAGCGGATCGAATCAAACCATCCCAGCAGGACCTGCTCTGATACTGGTCCTCTGTGCTGTATCTGCTTCTCTCGCAACCTCCTTTCGAATTCCTCTTCCATGACGGCTGGCATCTGTACCTCTCCTCTCCTGCTATCTGGATCCAGGTGGAGGTTGGATGTCCCAAACTGCAGGCAGTATCCCACTGCTGATTACCAATGTAACGGAACGGCCCACTCTCCGCTTGAGTGCTTCCGTCATATACCGCTTCCTATTCGTCTCGATATAGATATCAGATATTCCAACTTCTCTCAAGCACACAGCGAGACGAGACTTGTTTGTCTGCTGAACATGAAGTGTTTATTAGAACCAAGAATACAACCTTATATACAGTTAGAGGAGGTAACCAGAACATAAATTAACATGAGCTAATTAATCATTTACCCAGACTAGGTGACTCATAGATTTGACCTTTTAAGGGTAGACGTCACGTCTCCTTGCTCACCTTCTATACAATACACATTATCATAAGTGTAAACACATGACATCTTCACACAATAGCAGGGTAAATTAGCACAGAGAACAGACAGATGGCTGGATGTGACGGCATTAGCATCTCCTTACACTGTATGTCCTAACAGTATGAATCAGTCACTCGAAGGCCCCTTTCACACGGGCGGATCAGTAATGATCCGCCTTTGTATGCTCAGCGGGGATCGCTCCGTTGATCCCCGCTGAGCCCTATGGGGGGATCAGATGAACGCAGACCGTATGTCCGTGTTCATCCGATCCAATCCGCAGACTGAAGGAAATATATAGGGTTTTCTTCCGTCTGCAGAATCGGATCATTGCGGAGGCGGACAAGATCGGGTGTTGGCGGATGTTCATCCGCTGACACCCACAATCTCAAAGGGACCAATGTATGTCCCTTTTTCATCGGATGGATGAAAAAGCGCACATACGGTCCGCAGGTGTGAAAGGGGCCTAATATGACATATATAGGGTCCCCATGCATACAGCTCACAAAGAGCACCGTTCCCCCAAATGCCAGGGCCCATGATCACAAGGCAAGAGGCTAGCATTCAGTCCCCTCCAAAAGCCTCTGTCCCGGGTGAGTATGTCGCAGACCTATTTTACAAATTTCAGTTACCCCAATGTATACTGTTTTGGTACCGACAGCTGCGACATGTAGCTAGAGCAGTTTCCCCAGCCGCCACTCCTTCAGGCTGATCCTATTGAGGTATGTGTGTCCCCTGGAGATTTAGACACGCCTTTATTACCATATCCAAGTGTTTACTTGGTGTTTTGGCACTATTTGCACAGCCACAACTAGATCTTCTTGTCTCAGACAGATCTTCTTTCTTCTGTCATGCAGGTAGTTAGCGAAAACACAGTACTTCCAGGAAATATGTGCAGCAGCTACGGTGACATTTACCTTTCTTTTTTTTCTAGAAAATGGCTTATGCAGTTAATGAAAATATTCATTTGGTTTGTATTCATACCTGTAACAAGAAGGCACAGCATGAGGGTTGCTTGCGGAGTTTTTCATGCAGGCTTTTGGGGGACCCCCATGGCCTGCAGGCAATTAAAATAAAACTAATACAAATTTTACAAAACTTTGTGTTTTTTTTGTTTTTTACTACCAGGCCCACTTAACTGCATAGGCTATTTCTTGAAATGGTTAACTTGGCCCTTCACCCCTTGTCCTGGGGGAAAATGTTCTGCTAGCCGTGTAAACCGGGCTGCAATATTCTGAGGTATGTTCTTTTGTTGGTCTCAAACTTCACACCACGAGAGATGTAGTTCCTTCCACTGAACCCAAAGCAATCTAATAGTTTGTAGTATTTTAGTAGACTTTTAAACTTGGTTTGCTTAACCCCCACTGGGAGGCACACCAGCCACTTAAAGGCGTAAACGTTAAGCATATAGTTCTCTAAACGGGCTTCATCCTCCCAAGCACACTATTTTTTGTCAGGGTTTTGGAATCCCAGTTCATGACACGAGTGTGCTGTTCCTTTAAGAGGGCCTGTGTCGATGACCCCATCAACCGCTTCAAAGGTAAATGTCTCCTAAACAGTTCAAGTTTTAGGAGATATTATGACCCCTTTTACACTAAAGCGTTTTTACAGCGTTTTAGTGTTAAAAATAGCGCTATTTAAACGTATATAAAACGCTCTCCATGCATCTCAATGGCCCCATTCACACTGAATCCTGCAAGCAGCATCTTTGGAGCAGCTTTTGGGCGCTGAAAAAAATGCTCCAAAAACGCCCCTCTCCATTGAAATGAATTGAAAGCGCTGTAAAAAAACCTTGCCCTTTCACACTTGGGCACTGCAAAAACGCACTCTCCTGTGCTAGGAGGGGGAAATCTCCTCTCCTGTGCTAGGAGGGGGAAATCTCCTCTCCTGTGCTAGGAGGGGGAAATCTCCTCTCCTGTGCTAGGAGGGGGAAATCTCCTCTCCTGTGCTAGGAGGGGGAAATCTCCTCTCCTGTGCTAGGAGGGGGAAATCTCCTCTCCTGTGCTAGGAGGGGGAAATCTCCTCTCCTGTGCTAGGAGGGGGAAATCTCCTCTCCTGTGCTAGGAGGGGGAAATCTCCTCTCCTGTGCTAGGAGGGGGAAATCTCCTCTCCTGTGCTAGGAGGGGGAAATCTCCTCTCCTGTGCTAGGAGGGGGAAATCTCCTCTCCTGTGCTAGGAGGGGGAAATCTCCTCTCCTGTGCTAGGAGGGGGAAATATCTTCTCCTGTGCTAGGAGCGGGGACTCTGATGAAGGGATTATGTGAAATACTAATAAGTTTATGCTGATTAACTGTTTTTTTTGTGCACTACAAAAAAACGTGTAGTGTGCAAAGGTATTTGTTTATATTTTTTTTCAAACTGTAGTCCGGCCCCCCAACAGTCTGAGGGACCGTGAACTGGCCCCATGTTTAAAAACTTTGAGGACCCCTGTACTAGAATCTCCCCAAAGTAAGGAGAATGCCTGTAGGTTCCATAACAGGTTGCCCTCATCTCTTGTAACCTGTGACCGCTTTAAATTTACAATCCCCCCCCTCTTTGGTCACCAGGGCTTGTAAAGAGTAATATCTTCCAAGCAGACACTTACATTTTTCCTAAACATACATGCTGACTTGCGTTGCTTGCTCAACCTGCTAAAGAAAACTTGCTAAAGAAAAAAGTTCTGTTTTCTGTGTAATTTTATGTGCTTGCTTTTTTTTTTTTTTTCCTCCCCTAGTTTCCCTGATTGTTATGCAGCAGAATTTAGCTCCTTGCATGAGGTTGAAGAAGGGCAAGGAGGAGTGCCTCTGGAGCACTTTATTACCTGTGTTCCTGGTGTTAACATTGCAACGACACAAAATGGGGTTAAAGTAGTTAAGTGGATACATAACAAGCCTCCACCCCCAAATTCTGGTGAGTTTTTTTATATATATATATATATATATATTTTTTTTTTTTTTTTACTTCAATAAGCCAACCCTATTCTAACCCCTACTTGCTCTGTTTGTAAACAAACAAAAAAAAAATGCTGGCACACCCAACATCTAATACAAAAGCTTTTATTGGTCATAAAGCAAGAGAACCGTGATTAATTGTGCTTGTGTATTTTGGCCTTCTAGCAAAGCTGTTTAATTCGTAGATATTTTTTTAATTGCACTTTTAGGTGAACAATACAGAAGCTGCTAGCACAGCAATATGCTGGACCCGTAATTGATGTATTTGACTTTTATTTCTAGTCATTTTTCCAATTTACTTTTATTAAATTATGCTTACAACCATAACCTAATATGGATGTACTAGGTTAGACCATCACAACTAAAAATCATTTAAGACTGTAAGATACAGCCTTTAATGCTTATTTCTTCACTGTTCTTTTTCTAAATATGATTTTTCCTCCTCCTTTATATCCCAAACTACAAATTACCTTAGGGGATTACAGGTGGGATTCCCCCTTCCCCCACCCTCCTCCCCCTTTCTGTTTAGATCTCCTCACCACCATTAAATTTATACTCAGTGTCAAACTATCTTCAAGACACTGAGTGTATTTTTACTTGTGCTAGCTAACCGCAAGTTAAACAGGCCATGTATATATGTTCATATTTTATGTTGATTCCTATTGTTTTCCCTTGTGTATCTGACAGTTCTCTCCACGGTTGTGGATCCAATTTATTTGCATTTATTCATGAGTGTATGATATTTGTGTAGACTGAACACCAACGTGTCCGGACCGCGCTACCTGTCTGTCAGTGTTCTGTCATTGTCTTGTCTATATGTTGTTTTCTTACATTTGGTAGCCACATTCATTACCTATGGTTACCAATCTTTCATGTAGTGTAAATATTGTTGTGCTTATTCTTCTTTTTACCTTTTGATACCAAATAATAAAATGTAGTCTTTGTATCATAACCAGTTTCTGATCACTATATTGTTGCTCAAAGTAACCCCTTTTAAGCCCTCTGCTGGCCGACAATCCCCCTTCCCCAACTCTCTTCCCCTGTTTTTTGACTATATCATTCTTTACAGCAACATTACCCAATAGGGTACTCGATCTATTATAGTGGTGACACTTACCACCCATACAACAGTGGATACTTGCGCATTCCCCTTTTGATTTAAATAGCACAGCAATATGATATAGCCTTGGCTCAAAAATCCACATAAAGCAGCGCTGTGCTATTGCTAAATCTAATTTTATAACAAACAATACAGTGAATTGTAAAACATGTGTTATAAACATAAATGATTCCACAATCCCAAAAAGCAAAAAAAATTGGTTTGTAGTGTAATCCTCTTGCAAGTGCAGGTATGTGATAAACCGCCTCAAATGGTGAACCACAACACCTCAGTGCTCCTCCACAACATTCTATGTATAACATTATTACAAAAATATTTAGGGAAGTTAACCACTTCAGCCCCGGACCATTTTGCTGGTCAATGACTGGGCCACTTTTTGCGATTTGGCACGGTCTCGCTTTAACTGACAATTGCGCGGCCGTGCGACGTGGCTCCCAAACAAAATTGGTGTCCTTTTTTTCCCCACAAATAGAGCTTTCTTTTGGTGGTATTTGATCACCTCTGCGGTTTTTATTTTTTGCGCTATAAACAAAAATAGAGTGACAACTTTGAAAAAAATTAATATTTTTTGATATAATAAATATCCCCCAAAAATATATAACCATTTTTTTTTCCCCTCAGTTTAGACCACAGGTGTCAAACACAAGGCCCGCGGGCCAAATCCGGCCCTCTAGGCCATTTCATGTGGCCCTCGCTCCTCTACCTGCAACTGCAGGGGAGCTTCAGCCCTCCTCTGGTCCTACTCCAGACCCTGTACTTTCTGCTTTCAAGCAATGCATCCAGCTTCTTCCCAGCAGCAGCATAAGGAAAGGGGGGTGCACTGGGATGTAAGGGAGAGTGGGGGACTCAACTTCTGATGGTTGGGTGGCTCTTGACATCTAATCTAAAAGGGGAAGGGATGCGCTGGACATCTAATCTTACAGATACAACCGGCCCTTTTGAGGGCAATCATAATGGTAATGCGGCCCACAATGAAATTGAGTTTGACACCCCTGGTTTAGACCGATACGTATTCTTAATTTTTTACATAAAAAATATTTATTTTTTCTAGTAATGGCGGCGATCAGCGATTTTTATCGGTACTGCGACCTTATGGCGGACACTTTTGACACATTTTTGGAACCATTGGCATTTTTATAGCGATCAGTGCTATAAAAATGCATTGGTTACTGTAACGGGAGTCACTTTAGGGGCACAGGGTGGATGAGAACCCCACTATGGTCTGTGCTAGTCACATTTAATGCGGTCAGATATTGTATATATTGTATATATATTGTGTGTTGGCTGATGTATACTAGTAAGCTTGCTGTGATGATAGGGGTGGGGTGTGATTGCATTCCATTGTCTATTGTGGTAATTAAGTCTGCTATGTGGATTGGAGCTTGGTAGACAGTCTGGATACCTATTATGGGATGTTTAAGTGTCTTGCTGTGAGGAAAGGGGGGGAATCGCTCCAGCAACCCCTCCCCCCCCCCCCCCCCCGCTAAGACTGTTTACTGAAGGAGAAGTTTGAACACACCTGACCTGTATCACCATTGTCATTGGACAATTTAACTCACCCTGTTTCCCAAGGGTGGGAGGGATGTATTTTGAGGAGAAATGTGTTACCATGTGCAGATAATAAAGATTCATTCCCTGTTTTAAACCTCAAACAGAGCTGTGTGTCTCGTTTCTGGGGGAATTCTTATGGGTCATGTTTGGTTGCCTGATTGTGGAGTGTCGATAAGCTGTCGTGGATGGGATGGAAGGTCGTAAACGGTGGTGACCGTTACAGTTACTGTGAACATTTCACTGGCAGGGAAGGGGTTAACACTAGGGGGCGAGGAAGGGGTTAATTGTTCCCTAGGTGAGTTCTAACTGAAGGGGGGATGGGACTGACTAGGGGAAATGATAGATCGCTGTTCATACATTGTATGAACATGCAATCAGTCATTTCTCCCCCTGACAGGACCGGGAGCTGTGTGTTTACACACACAGTTCCCGGTTCACGCTCTAACGGGCGATCGTGGTTGCCCAGCGGTGATCGCGCCTGCCACCAGGGGCGAGCAGGGGGTGCGTGCCCCTAGTGGCTGAAATGCAAAATCACGTAATATTATTTTGGAAATAAGACGCCAAGGAAAGCACATGGCGCAAAACCATTCATAAAATAACTATAGGTTATTTTATTTAAATATTTGTATGGTTTTGCGCTGTGTGGTTCCCTTGGTGTCTAATTTCCCTAGGAGTATATCTGAGAATTAGATGGGATCAGTGGACCGGTCTTTGTCACCTATTCTGTTTGTGTGCGTGTGTGTGTCCACAAAAATTTGAAAAAGTCCTGGAATACTAGCTAAGTAACTAGGGGTGCAACGGATAATAAAACTCACGGATCGGATCGATCCTCGGATCGGATCATTTTTCGGATCAGCAAAAAAATAAAAATCTTGTTACACTCATTAAGGGAACCCAGAAGGCAGGGGAATGAGGGGGCCAAACTTCCGAGTAATACCGACACAGTGAGATCACTTGGCAGTGGGGACGGGTACCTGTCAAAAACGCTCAGGGAGGAGGCTGATGAGCGGAGCTTCCACTTTTTGGTGGTACTCTGCTTTAACCACTTGACTATACTGGACACTTAATCCCCCTTCCTGCCCAGGCCAATTTTCAGCTTTTAGCGCTGCCACTCTTTGAATGACAATTGCGTGGTTATGCTACGCTGTACCCAAATGTAGTGCATTTTTTTTCCTACCCAAACTGGGGCTTTCTTTTGGTGGTATTTAACCAGTTCAGCCCCGAAAGAATTTACCCCCTTCCTGACCAGAACACTTTTTGCGATACGGCACTGCGTTGCTTTAACTGACAATTGCGCGGTCGTGCGACGTTGTACCCAAGCAAATAAAGAAAAAATAGTAGCCAAAGTTGGCTGTAGAATATCTGTGTGTATAATTATAAGATGGTGGGAGGGGGGGGGGAGAGGTAGGGAGGGGAGGGTAGTGGGAAAAGTGCGTCTTCTAAAGTTAAAACAATGTGATGAATGATGTATAAATATTGTTGTATTTTAAACGGACGTTTTATATTGGAGAAAAATAAGGGGGGTGTGTATGTGTGTATAATAAAAAAAAAAATATATATATATATATATAATTTATTAGGGCTGTGGAAATTGACTATTAATTCATCGATTAATCTTTAATTTTTTTGATCGATCAAAATTATTTTGATTGGTACTCGCCTCTCCGCCGACTTCCGGCCCTTCAGGGAGTTCCGTCGGAGATCCGGTGACGTCATGGACACCGGCGGGGCTTACCGTATCCATCTGAAGGGCTCCTTTGCTGTGCCTTCATATCTGCATGCCGGCGGGACCTTACTATCTGCCACACGCAAGGGCTGTTACACTTCCCTCTATCAACCTGGGATTCTACAGCCATCCACTGGGAGTTGTGATAGTTCCCTTCATGAGACATCTAAATGCCGACGGACTGATGTTAACTTCTCCTCATCTGGATTCAGCAGTGGCATCGTTGTACACATTTTTATACCAGTATCATACTTGGCTACATGTTTTTATGACTGCTTTTGTTACCGTTTGGTATTACTCGCACGATTTTTACAGTTTATGTAGCTACATCGATTTTATCTCCAGTGCAATATTTATTTTGTTACCTACTTGAAGACTAATAAAAGTTTTAATGCTATTCCCATCGAGCGCTGCCTTTTGTGTGTATCCTGTTATCCATTTTTCCAGTGGGTGGTAGCTGCATTGGGAATCGGCCTGCAAGGAGGAGATCAGCTAAAAGTAGTTTGATCTGCATGTGCGTTATAATTAATCGAAATTATTTGATTAATCGATAAAAAAAAAAAAAACGCCCTTATATATATTATAAAATTATTTTGATTGGTATATAAATTAAAAGCTCAAACAAGAAGGGCCCTCTGATTCCTCCTGTTTTGTATTGTAACTATACTGTCTGCCCTCGTGTTGTAAAGCTTTGTGCAGACTGTTAGCGCTATATAAATCCTTTTATTATAATCCTAAAAAAAAGTACATTAAAATGACTTGTAGGCATGCAACAAACAAATCCGATCCCAGCAGACTGTCGGCTCATGGAAAAACAAAGCCACAAGTGTCGGCTCAACATGCGTGATGTCAGTATCGGGCCAATCCGACATGTTTCATTGTCCATGCCCTTCTCTTAGGAGCAGGCTGAACCGTTTTCTTAGATTCACTTGTATTGGTTGCCCACCAGTTGGACTGCTTTTAAACAAGTCAACTTCCCATGTCCCTCAATGGATGCAAAATTAAAATTTGTTAGATTTTGTAGTACAAAAATGTTTTCGCTGTTTGAGGGACATGGGCCCCACCAGTCCAATCTACTTGAATTAACACCAAGCCCAAGAAATTTCTGTTTTCTCCACTGTGATCAATACATCGACTGTGTCAGCATTTCTGTTGTGGTAAAACTAAAGAGATGTGTAGCTGGACACCAGCACTTGCCAGACAGTATGCAATCTGTGGGAGAGTGAGCTGATCATGTCTTGATAAGGTGTTCTTTTGTTTTTGTTTTTTGTCCCATAGATCCTTGGATGTTGCGTTCAAAGAGCCCAGTTGGGAACCCTCAGTTGATACAGTTCAGTCGAGAAGTGATTGACTTATTAAAAAATCAACCCTCGTGCATTATGCCGGTCACCAAGTTTATACCAACCTATCATCATCATTTTGCAAAACAATGTCGTGTTTCTGATTATGGCTACACTAAGCTGATGGAACTGCTTGAGGCTGTGCCACATGTTCTGCAGGTAAGCAACTTCAGAGTAGGGAATCTTCATTGCTTTCTTTAGTTAGCTGCATAACTAATCGCACCTTCTTTCACATATGAAGTTCAGCTTGCCTTCTTCCCTGACATGTCACCAGAAAGTTAGTTTTGTTTGAGAGTTTAAAGGTTGTGCTTACATTTGAGAAGATCTTAATTCTGGGAGAAACGGGTGGAGTTTTTAGGCCCGGGGGGGTGTCAACGAACATCCGATCCAATCTGCTAAAAACATACTGGGTATTTGTTTCCCCCATTTGTCTGGTGGAAAGGATAGCTAAACGGACAGCTGGTATGTTTACATCCGACCATCCATAGAGGTGAGTGGGCTGTATCTGTGTCCCATTTAAGCTGCCCTTCTCACAATGTTAAGCACCATCTTTGGCTTCCCCACCATTTTA
Organism: Rana temporaria; assembly: GCF_905171775.1. Classification (NCBI taxonomy): domain Eukaryota; kingdom Metazoa; phylum Chordata; class Amphibia; order Anura; family Ranidae; genus Rana; species Rana temporaria. Next base: position 67,509,860 of record NC_053494.1, read on the forward strand.
CAATTACACAGCTCTATCTCCTTGCTCAGAAAACTACCAACAAAGTGAAAGTGGATAAGAACAATGGGAAGAATGGGATGTTGGCGGTGCTTAATAGAACGAGTGATAAGATGATAAAATTTTATAACAATTTATTAAAACATCAGTTTAGTTTTTATACAGTACATAGTACACCATTTAAAAACAATTTGTCAGAATTCGGATTTTGGGTTGCTGGAGTTCCCCAATATTGAGCTACTGGTCGATTTAGGATGTTTATTTGACCCGATATATTTCGCCGTAGTCGGCTTCTTCAGGGGTTCTAGAAGCGACCAGAATTATATATCCAGCTCTGAGCAAAAAATAAATGATAAGAAACAACATGTAAGGAATTTGTACATCATAATTTCATCTAGATATCAAAATGTTACACATACAATATTTCATTGAAGAGGATGTAAGCTGACCTGACATCTCGGATGAAGAGAGAGACTGACACCAATCCTGGAAAGCCCCACAGGACCCAAGGGACAGCTCGGCCCCACAAGGGGTGAGGAAGCCCTACACCGAAGTATCCGTGCTGCGTAAGGGCATAGGCTGGACCATAGGGAAGGAATTAGGGACCAAGCTAAAGGGAACACATAGCACCTAATGAGTATCATGTTCCGTGCATATAAAGAAGTTAATTACTAAAAAAAGGGGAAAGAATGGCACTTACTCGCATAAAACAAGGTTTTGACACACAGAAGGCAGTCAGGGAGCCTCGTCTTGTTAAGTACAAGAAAGGAGAAATGGCCTATTCAAACAGCCTTAAAAAGAAGACAGAAAAAAAAAAACATATATATATATATATATATATATATATATATATATATAATCAGAGGTACAAATAAGAAAGAAAAAAGAGAAAAATAATTTTTCTATTTAGTAAATCATATTAAGGTATGAGAATATATCACACCAATTACCACTAGGGGTCACTATATTGAGTTATAAAAGCAGAAAGTTTGAAAAGACAATACATATAGCAGCCAATACTAGATTGGCAAAGACAAGAGCCAATACTAGATTGGCAAAGACAGGAGCATTTTTGAGCAAATACAGAGTCCAGGCAAATAAACACCCATTTTGTGGACCATAGGGAGAAAAGAAAGTATTTGGTAATCACCTGTATGAATGCACGGGTCAGGGGGAACGATTGCAGTTTGGAGCAGCAGACTGATGGACTGGGCTGGCTCTTTATATCCCCCCCGCACGCCCGAGCGTCTGACATCATCGGGCGTGCGCGGACAACTACAGCACACGAGCGCATGTGCCGAATGCCGAGACACGCCGCTTAGCCTACAGTTCCCAGAACCCATCGCGTCATGACGCGAATACGTGGGCGGGGATCTTCATCCATAATGATGTTACTAACGGGGGTAGGTGACGAGGCACAGAGGGCTGGCAGGAAGGAGGGGCGAATTGGCAGATGACACACAGCGATATTGCGTCGCTGCAAACAATGGGCATTCAAAATGAAGCCCTTGTGTGTCCATACGGCCAAGCCAAGAACGCCCCCAAAAAGAACACACAGCAGATGACAACATCAGAGCGCGTCTGAGCTATTGTCCCCAGGGCCTGGGGAACCAGGGAGATACACAGTCCAAGGCAATACCCCAGTGAGCTGGATATCATAAGGTGTCAGCCGCTTGATGGCCACAAGGTGGCAGGGCAGAAAGAACATCCTCTATCAAAGAAAAAGAAAACAAATCATTAATATCAGTGTGAACAGTAATATATATTTGTAATACATTTAACAACATTATGTGTACAAAACACATAGATTCCAACTTAATCTTTATTGGTACATGTTCGTTTAGAATTGCTTATGCATTTACATATTGTAACCAAGAAGACTAATTTGCCCCTGAAGGGATATAGGTAATGAAAGGGACGAAGATAGGGAATGGTAAAGGAGAAAAAGGGAAGGGATGAGAAGGAGGGGGAGGGAGGGGGAGAAGGGAGAATAATACAACATGGATAAAAAATAAAAATAAATAGCATAGGACAGAGGGAAGGATGAACGGAAAAACGAACAGATGGTATATAGTTAGCCACCTCCAGTACCCGACCAGGCCAGGGCGACAATTATACATATGCATCACATCCCAGTTGGTACACAGGGAATGGGGAAAAAAAAGGGGGAAAAGGGAAGTGGGGGGGGGGGGGACAAAGGGATGGAAGGAGGAGGTGGAACAGTATCTCTGGAAGGTATCTGCATAGGTACAAATTAGATGGAATCAGCCAGCATATAGTAGAAAACAAGATCACAAAAATGATTTAAAACTTATATATTCATTTAATCCCGGATACCGGGTAGCATTCAAAGATTGGATCCACTTGGTCTCCAATTGCAAAAGTGTACTGTCAATGCCACCCCCTCTCACATGTTCCGGGACATGCTCAAGTGCGGTGAACTTGATCATCTCAAGCGCAAAATTGTGCTCCTTACCAACGTGTCGACCTATGGCCATAAGTCGCTTACGTAGGGGATCAACGTGATCTTTAATACGTATGTAGAAAGGTCTTTTTGTTTTTCCTACATAGAAGCAGCCGCATAAACATTTGGCCAAATACACCACTCCGATGGTTTGACATGTAACCCTGTGACGAACAGAGTGTGTCTTGCCATTAGGGAGGGGAGTTGTTGTGCCACTCAAAATGAATTCACAGATACTGCATTTGTTGCAGGGAAAAGTTCCCACTTGGGATTTGGTTGAGTTACCAGGAGGGTTGTAGTGACTATGGACCAATTGGTCTCTCAGGGAGGGGGCACGACGGTAAGTGATGTCCTGACGATTTTGGACATACTTGACCACAGTGCCATCGGCCAAGAGTAATGGCCAAAATTGCTCCAGAATGCCTCTGAACTGGGAATAGTGTTTAGAATACTGTGTAATAACACGAGTAGGTTGCAAAGTGTCTTTAGTTTTAGTGGAGAAAATCTGTTCCTGTCGGTTTTGTTGGGCAGCTCTATTATAGGCTTTTTTAAGGATCTTATGGCTATATCCTCTATCCCTGAGACGATGATATAGGTTTTTTGCAGCTATCTCATAGTCAGTTTTTTGTGCACAATTTCTTTTGAGTCGTATATACTGACTGTAGGGAATACTTTTAATGAGGGAATAGGGATGGCCACTAGAGGCGTGAAGGATGGTATTGCCCGATGAGGGTTTCCGATATAGAGAGGAATAAATACATCCATCCAGATCAACATAAATTTTGAGGTCCAAAAAATTGATGGATTTCTGACTACATTCCATTGTAAATTTCAAATTATAAGAATTGTCTGCTAGGACTTTCATAAATTCTTCAAGTTCATCTCTACTACCTGACCACAAAAGTAGGATGTCGTCGATGTACCTGTACCATGCAATGGCATGGGACAGGTACATCGAAAGATCATCTCTAGAAAAAAGTTCCTTCTCCCACCCCCCCAGGTACAGGTTGGCATACGATGGGGCACACTTAGTCCCCATCGCAACCCCCTGTACCTGGAGGTAGTGGGAGAGTCCAAACAAAAAAACATTACGAGTCAAGATGAACTTCAAGAGATCCAAAATAAAACCGTTATAGGGTTGGGCCAAAATGCCCCTATCCTTCAAAATATTGCCAATAACCTCAATTCCTCTGTCGTGGGGAATTGCGTTGTACAGGCTTTCAACATCTATGGCTACTAGCCATGTGTCTGGAGGGATAGAGATCCCTTCTATTGTTTGAAGCAGGTCGATTGTATCTTTGATGTATGAGGTCAAAGATGTTACATGTGGATGAAGGTAATGATCCACCATGGCACTTGCATTTTCGGTAAGACCCATACATCCAGACACAATCGGTCTGCCTGGCAGGTTTGTCATCGATTTGTGCACCTTTGGAAGGGCGTACATGGTGGGAGTCTTGGGTTCTTGTACATTGAGGTAGTTCCAGGTGTCCTTATTGATTAAGCCTCTATGATAAGCATTGGTAATCAGAGAGTAATATTCCATATTGTATCTAATGTATTTATTCCTCTCTATATCGGAAACCCTCATCGGGCAATACCATCCTTCACGCCTCTAGTGGCCATCCCTATTCCCTCATTAAAAGTATTCCCTACAGTCAGTATATACGACTCAAAAGAAATTGTGCACAAAAAACCGACTATGAGATGGCTGCAAAAAACCTATATCATCGTCTCAGGGATATAGCCATAAGATCCTTAAAAAAGCCTATAATAGAGCTGCCCAACAAAACCGACAGGAACGGATTTTCTCCACTAAAACTAAAGACACTTTGCAACCTACTCGTGTTATTACACAGTATTCTAAACACTATTCCCAGTTCAGAGGCATTCTGGAGCAATTTTGGCCATTACTCTTGGCCGATGGCACTGTGGTCAAGTATGTCCAAAATCGTCAGGACATCACTTACCGTCGTGCCCCCTCCCTGAGAGACCAATTGGTCCATAGTCACTACAACCCTCCTGGTAACTCAACCAAATCCCAAGTGGGAACTTTTCCCTGCAACAAATGCAGTATCTGTGAATTCATTTTGAGTGGCACAACAACTCCCCTCCCTAATGGCAAGACACACTCTGTTCGTCACAGGGTTACATGTCAAACCATCGGAGTGGTGTATTTGGCCAAATGTTTATGCGGCTGCTTATATGTAGGAAAAACAAAAAGACCTTTCTACATACGTATTAAAGATCACGTTGATCCCCTACGTAAGCGACTTATGACTACGGCCATAGGTCGACACGTTGGTAAGGAGCACAATTTTGCGCTTGAGATGATCAAGTTCACCGCACTTGAGCATGTCCCGGAACATGTGAGAGGGGGTGGCATTGACCGTACACTTTTACAATTGGAGACCAAGTGGATCCAATCTTTGAATGCTACCCGGTATTCGGGATTAAATGAATATATAAGTTTTAAATAATTTTTGTGATCTTGTTTTCTACTATATGCTGGCTAATTCCATCTAATTTGTACCTATGCAGATACCTTCCAGAGATACTGTTCCACCTCCTCCTTCCATCCCTTTGTCCCCCCCCCCCCCCCACTTCCCTTTTCCCCCTTTTTTTCCCCCATTCCCCGTGTACCAACTGGGATGTGATGCATATGTATAATTGTCGCCCTGGCCTGGTCGGGTACTGGAGGTGGCTAACTATATACCATCTGTTCGTTTTTCTGTTCATCCTTCCCTTCCCTTGTCCTATGCTATTCATTTTTATTTTTTACCCATGTTGTATTATTCTCCCTTCTCCCTCCCCCCCTCCCCCTCCTTCTCATCCCTTCCCTTTTTCTCCTTTACCATTCCCTATCTTCGTCCCTTTCATTAGTGGGAATGCTTAATAAGCATTCCCAGTATTGATATTCGTTTTTAGTGGGAATGCTTTAATAAGCATTCCCAGTATTGATATATTCGTTTTTTATTATTCTTCTTCTTAATTAGTGGGAATGCTTTAATAAGCATTCCCAGTATTGATATTCGTTTTTTATTAGTGGGAATGCTTTAATAAGCATTCACAGTATTGATATTCGTTTTTTAGTGGGAATGCTTTAACCACTTCCCGACCCCCGCATGTACATATACGTCCACAATATGGCACGTACAGGCACATGGGCGTATAGGTACGTCCTCGCCTATTAGCGGGTGGGGGGTCCGATCGGGACCCCCCCCCGCTACATGCGGAGGTCGGGTCCGCTCGGGGAGCGATCCGGGACCACGGCGCGGCTATTTGTTTATAGCCGCTCCGTCGCGATCGCTCCCCGGAGCTGAAGAACGAGGAGAGCCGTGTGTAAACACGGCTTCCCCGTGCTTCACTGTGTCGGCGCATCGATCGCGTCATTCCCTTTTATAGGGAAGACACGATCGATGAAGTCATTCCTACAGCCACACCCCCCAACAGTTGTAAACACATACTAGGTGCACCCTAACTCCTACAGCGCCCCCTGTGGTTAACTCCCAAACTGCAACTGTCATTTTCACAATAAAGAATGCAATTTAAATGCATTTTTTGCTATGAAAATGACAATGGTCCCAAAAATGTGTCAAAATTGTCCGAAGTGTCCGCCATAATGTCGCAGTCACGAAAAAAATCGCTGATCGCCGCCATTAGTAGTAAAAAAAAAAAAAATTAATAAAAATGCAATAAAACTATCCCCTATTTTGTAAACGCTATAAATTTTGCGCAAACCAATCGATAAACGCTTATTGCGATTTTTTTTACTAAAAATAGGTAGAAGAATACGTATCGGCCTAAACTGAGGAAAAAAAATTTTTATATATGTTTTTGGGGGATATTTATTACAGCAAAAAGTAAAAAATATTGCATTTTTTTCAAAATTGTCGCTCTATTTTTGTTTATAGCGCAAAAAATAAAAACCGCAGAGGTGATCAAATACCACCAAAAGAAAGCTCTATTTGTTGGGAAAAAAGGACGCCAATTTTGTTTGGGAGCCACGTCGCACGACCGCGCAATTGTCTGTTAAAGCAACACAGTCCCGAACTGTAAAAACCCCTTGGGTCTTTAGGCAGCAATATGGTCCGGGGCTTAAGTGGTTAATAAGCATTCCCAGTATTGATATTCGTTTTTTATTATTAGTGGGAATGCTTTAATAAGCATTCCCCCCAGTATTGATATTCGTTTTTTATTATTAGTGGGAATGCTTTAATAAGCATTCCCAGTATTGATATTCGTTTTTTATTATTAGTGGGAATGCTTTAATAAGCATTCCCAGTATTGATATTCGTTTTTTATTATTAGTGGGAATGCTTTCATAAGCATTCCCAGTATTGATATTCGTTTTTTATTATTCTTAATTTTAATTTTAATTTTATTCCGTACGTTTTTTGGCTCTGCGTAACTCCTGCATACTTTCAGCTATTGAGACCATTCAACTTTTAAAATGTTCATCTCGTTCAGCTAACGATGGGACTTCTTCAAGTTTTTTTGTACTATTTATACTTTTTAAAATATTAAGCTTTTAGACACTTTTTTTTAACATTGAAGTCAATGAGAACATCCTTTTTCCTGCTTCAAAACACACGTTCTGCCAAAAGTTTCAGCTCCTTCATACTTTCACTTAGACACCAAACAAACTTTAAAGCGGTCACAAAATATTCAGCTATCCAAACATGACTTTTTAGATTGATATCTTTTACGGTTTTTGTGAAAACGCAATTTACGTTTAGTGATTTTTTTATCGGTTATAATGTAATCCTATGGAGCAGGTTTAGAGTGTGTCATGTGACCTTTAGAATGGAGATCATCCACAAAAAATATTATATTTAAAAAAAGGGGGAACAAATTGCTCTCACGCCCACAAGATCTACTTGTCATACACAATTTATATATCAAAACGTAGGTATGCTTGTCTGGTTTCAGGCAATGTGATCAGTTTTGTGATACGTATTTTAGTTTTAGTTCCAGGAGCTTCTAAAGGACAAGAGACATGTTAAAAAGTCTAAAAAATGTTTCTGCAAAACACACAACGACGCTCTTTTCTAAATCGCTGACATGGCCACATTTTTAAGTTTATCAACATAAATTTCATATCGATGCGTTCACAAGGGCCGTGTCTTTCAAACGGTGAAGTCGCTGTATCGATCGCATATACGGTTGTGGATTTATTAACTTTTGTTTGAAGGCGTAATTCATGTATTGGTCTGTGAATTAAAAGGCGTTTGTAATGTTATTTCTTTCCATAAATAGCTTTCCTTACCTCAGTGCAATATTCCTCCTCACTGACCTGGGGGAGGGGGGGAAACCTCCTGAGGGGGGAGGGGCGACCAGGAAGTCAGGATACTCTCTACTTTGCAGATAGAGAAAGGAGCTGTGTGTCCTAAAGATAGTGTAGTGGTTATGGTGAATGGCTTTGGTGCGGGCTCAGCAATTCAGCATTCCCACTCGCATTTTCCTCAGGGAATGCATTTTCTAGTTCTTCTTCTTCTTAATTAGTGGGAATGCTTTAATAAGCATTCCCAGTATTGATATTCGTTTTTTATTAGTGGGAATGCTTTAATAAGCATTCCCAGTATTGATATTCGTTTTTTATTATTCTTCTTCTTAATTTTATTCCGTACGTTTTTTGGCTCTGCGTAACTCCTGCATACTTTCAGCTATTGAGACCATTCAACTTTTAAAATGTTCATCTCGTTCAGCTAACGATGGGACTTCTTCAAGTTTTTTTGTACTATTTATACTTTTTAAAATATTAAGCTTTTAGACACTTTTTTTTAACATTGAAGTCAATGAGAACATCCTTTTTCCTGCTTCAAAACACACGTTCTGCCAAAAGTTTCAGCTCCTTCATACTTTCACTTACAGACACCAAACAAACTTTAAAGCGGTCACAAAATATTCAGCTATCCAAACATGACTTTTTAGATTGATATCTTTTACGGTTTTTGTGAAAACGCAATTTACGTTTAGTGATTTTTTTATCGGTTATAATGTAATCCTATGGAGCAGGTTTAGAGTGTGTCATGTGACCTTTAGAGTGGAGATCATCCACAAAAAATATTATATTTAAAAAAAGGGGGAACAAATTGCTCTCACGCCCACAAGATCTACTTGTCATACACAATTTATATATCAAAACGTAGGTATGCTTGTCTGGTTTCAGGCAATGTGATCAGTTTTGTGATACGTATTTTAGTTTTAGTTCCAGGAGCTTCTAAAGGACAAGAGACATGTTAAAAAGTCTAAAAAATGTTTCTGCAAAACACACAACGACGCTCTTTTCTAAATCGCTGACATGGCCACATTTTTAAGTTTATCAACATAAATTTCATATCGATGCGTTCACAAGGGCCGTGTCTTTCAAACGGTGAAGTCGCTGTATCGATCGCATATACGGTTGTGGATTTATTAACTTTTGTTTGAAGGCGTAATTCATGTATTGGTCTGTGAATTAAAAGGCGTTTGTAATGTTATTTCTTTCCATAAATAGCTTTCCTTACCTCAGTGCAATATTCCTCCTCACTGACCTGGGGGAGGGGGGGAAACCTCCTGAGGGGGGAGGGGCGACCAGGAAGTCAGGATACTCTCTACTTTGCAGATAGAGAAAGGAGCTGTGTGTCCTAAAGATAGTGTAGTGGTTATGGTGAATGGCTTTGGTGCGGGCTCAGCAATTCAGCATTCCCACTCGCATTTTCCTCAGGGAATGCATTTTCTAGTTATTAGTGGGAATGCTTTAATAAGCATTCCCAGTATTGATATTCGTTTTTTATTATTCTTAATTTTAATTTTATTCCGTACGTTTTTTGGCTCTGCGTAACTTCTGCATACTTTCAGCTATTGAGACCATTCAACTTTTAAAATGTTCATCTCGTTCAGCTAACGATGGGACTTCTTCAAGTTTTTTTGTACTATTTATACTTTTTAAAATATTAAGCTTTTAGACACTTTTTTTTAACATTGAAGTCAATGAGAACATCCTTTTTCCTGCTTCAAAACACACGTTCTGCCAAAAGTTTCAGCTCCTTCATACTTTCACTTACAGACACCAAACAAACTTTAAAGCGGTCACAAAATATTCAGCTATCCAAACATGACTTTTCAGATTGATATCTTTTACGGTTTTTGTGAAAACGCAATTTACGTTTAGTGATTTTTTTATCGGTTATAATGTAATCCTATGGAGCAGGTTTAGAGTGTGTCATGTGACCTTTAGAGTGGAGATCATCCACAAAAAATATTATCTTTAAAAAAAGGGGGAACAAATTGCTCTCACGCCCACACGATCTACTTGTCATACACAATTTATATATCAAAACGTAGGTATGCTTGTCTGGTTTCAGGCAATGTGATCAGTTTTGTGATACGTATTTTAGTTTTAGTTCCAGGAGCTTCTAAAGGACAAGAGTCATGTTAAAAAGTCTAAAAAATGTTTCTGCAAAACACACAGACGCTCTTTTCTAAATCGCTGACATGGCCACATTTTTAAGTTTATCAACATAAATTTCATATCGATGCGTTCACAAGGGCCGTGTCTTTCAAACGGTGAAGTCGCTGTATCGATCGCATGTACGGTTGTGGATTTATTACGTTTTGTTTGAAGGCTTCGATAACTGATTTTGCGTGTGGATGAAAGCGTTTCTAATGGTATTTTGATTCCCTAAATAGCTTTCCTTACCTCAGTGCAGTCCTCCTCCCCCACCTCATGTGGAGAAAGCCTCTTGAGGGGGGAGGGGCGACCAGTCAAGTCAGGACACTCTCTATATTGCAGATAGAGAAAGGAGCTGTGTGATATTAGGCTTTATAAGTACTGAACACTGCTTGTATGTCCTAAAGATAGTGTAGTGGTTATGGTGAATGGCTTTTGTGCGGGCTCAGCAATTCAGCTATTCAGCATTCCCACTCGCATTTTCCTCAGGAAATGCATTGTCTAGTTCTTAATTTTAATTTTATTCCGTACGTTTTTTGGCTCTGCGTAACTTCTGCATACTTTCAGCTATTGAGACCATTTAACTTTTAAAATGTTCGTCTCATTCAGCTAACGATGGGACTTCTTCAAGTTTTTTTGTACTATTTATACTTTTTAAAATATTAAGCTTTTAGACACTTTTTTTTAACATTGAAGTCAATGAGAAACCCTTTTTCCTGCTTCAAAACACACGTTCTGCCAAAAGTTTCAGCTCCTTCATACTTTCACTTACAGACACCAAACAAACTTTAAAGCGGTCACAAAATATTCAGCTATCCAAACATGACTTTTCAGATTGATATCTTTTACGGTTTTTGTGAAAACGCAATTTACGTTTAGTGATATTTTATCGGTTATAATGTAATCCTATGGAGCAGGTTTAGAGTGTGTCATGTGACCTTTAGAGTGCAGATCATCCACAAAAAATATTATCTTTAAAAAAAGGGGGAACAAATTGCTCTCACGCCCACAAGATCTACTTGTCATACACAATTTATATATCAAAACGTAGGTATGCTTGTCTGGTTTCAGGCAATGTGATCAGTTTTGTGATACGTATTTTAGTTTTAGTTCCAGGAGCTTCTAAAGGACAAGAGTCATGTTAAAAAGTCTAAAAAATGTTTCTGCAAAACACACAAAGACGCTCTTTTCTAAATCGCTGACATGGCCACATTTTTAAGTTTATCAACATAAATTTCATATCGATGCGTTCACAAGGGCCGTGTCTTTCAAACGGTGAAGTCGCTGTATCGATCGCATGTACGGTTGTGGATTTATTACGTTTTGTTTGAAGGCTTCGATAACTGATTTTGTGTGTGGATGAAAGCGTTTCTAATGGTATTTTGATTCCCTAAATAGCTTTCCTTACCTCAGTGCAGTCCTCCTCCCCCACCTCATGTGGAGAAAGCCTCTTGAGGGGGGAGGGGCGACCAGTCAAGTCAGGACACTCTCTATATTGCAGATAGAGAAAGGAGCTGTGTGATATTAGGCTTTATAAGTACTGAAGGAACACTGCTTGTATGTCCTAAAGATAGTGTAGTGGTTATGGTGAATGGCTTTTGTGCGGGCTCAGCAATTCAGCTATTCAGCATTCCCACTCGCATTTTCCTCAGGAAATGCATTGTCTAGTTTTAATTTTAATTTTATTATTCCGTACGTTTTTTGGCTCTGCGTAACTTCTGCATACTTTGAGCTATTGAGACCATTCAACTATTAAAATGTTCGTCTCGTTCAGCTAACGATGGGACTTCTTCAAGTTTTTTTGTACTATTTATACTTTTTAAAATATTAAGCTTTTAGACACTTTTTTTTAACATTGAAGTCAATGAGAACATGCTTTTTACCGCTTCAAAACACACGTTCTGCCAAAAGTTTCAGCTCCTTCATACTTTCACTTACAGACACCAAACAAACTTTAAAGCGGTCACAAAATATTCAGCTATCCAAACATGACTTTTTAGATTGATATCTTATACGGTTTTTGTGAAAACGCAATTTACGTTTAGTGATTTTTTTATCGGTTATAATGTAATCCTATGGAGCAGGTTTAGAGTGTGTCATGTGACCTTTAGAGTGCAGATCATCCACAAAAAATATTATCTTTAAAAAAAGGGGAAACAAATTGCTCTCACGCCCACAAGATCTACTTGTCATACACAATTTATATATCAAAACGTAGGTATGCTTGTCTGGTTTCAGGCAATGTGATCAGTTTTGTGATACGTATTTTAGTTTTAGTTCCAGGAGCTTCTAAAGGACAAGAGTCATGTTAAAAAGTCTAAAAAATGTTTCTGCAAAACACACAAAGACACTCTTTTCTAAATCGCTGACATGGGCACATTTTTAAGTTTATCAACATAAATTTCATATCGATGCGTTCACAAGGGCCGTGTCTTTCAAACGGTGAAGTCGCTGTATCGATCGCATGTACGGTTGTGGATTTATTAAGTTTTGTTTGAAGGCGTAATTCATGTATTGGTCTGTGAATTAAAAGGCGTTTGTAATGGCATTTCTTTCCATAAATAGCTTTCTACCTCAGTGCAATATTCCTCCTCACTGACCTGGGGGGAGGGGAAACCTCCTGAGGGGGGAGGGGCGACCAGGAAGTCAGCATACTCTCTACTTTGCAGATAGAGAAAGGAGCTGTGTGTCCTAAAGATAGTGTAGTGGTTATGGTGAATGGCTTTGGTGCGGGCTCAGCTATTCAGCATTCCCACTCGCATTTTCCTCAGGAAATGCATTGTCTAGTTCTTCTTCTTAATTTTAATTTTAATTTTATTATTCCGTACGTTTTTTGGCTCTGCGTAACTTCTGCATACTTTGAGCTATTGAGACCATTCAACTTTTAAAATGTTCATCTCGTTCAGCTAACGATGGGACTTCTTCAAGTTTTTTTGTACTATTTATACTTTTTAAAATATTAAGCTTTAGACACTTTTTTTTAACATTGAAGTCAATGAGAACATCCTTTTTCCTGCTTCAAAACACACGTTCTGCCAAAAGTTTCAGCGACTTCATACTTTCACTTACAGACACCAAACAAACTTTAAAGCGGTCACAAAATATTCAGCTATCCAAACATGACTTTTTAGATTGATATCTTTTACGGTTTTTGTGAAAACGCAATTTACATTTAGTGATTTTTTTTATCGGTTATTATGTAATCCTATGGAGCAGGTTTAGAGTGTGTCATGTGACCTTTAGAGTGGAGATCTTTGAAAACAAAAATTATCTTTAAAAAAAGGGCGAACAAATTGCTCTCACGCCCACAAGATCTACTTGTCATACACAATTTATATATCAAAACGTAGGTATGCTTGTCTGGTTTCAGGCAATGTGATCAGTTTTGTGATACGTATTTTAGTTTTAGTTCCAGGAGCTTCTAAAGGACAAGAGCGACAAAACCACTCTCATTGACCGTCATGTTAAAAATTTTAAAAATGTTCCTGCAAAACACACAGACGCTCTTTTCTAAATCGCTGGCATGGCCACAATTTTAAGTTTATCAACATAAATTTCATATCGATGCGTTCACAAGGGCCGTGTCTTTCAAACGGTGAAGTCGCTGTATCGATCGCATGTACGGTTGTGGATTTATTACGTTTTGTTTGAAGGCGTAATTCATGTATTGGTCTGTGAATTAAAAGGCGTTTGTAATGGAATTTCTTTCCATAAATAGCTTTCTACCTCAGTGCAATATTCCTCCTCACTGACCTGGGGGGAGGGGTAACCTCTTGAGGGGGGAGGGGCGACCAGGAAGTCAGGATACTCTCTACTTTGCAGATAGAGAAAGGAGCTGTGTGTCCTAAAGATAGTGTAGTGGTTATGGTGAATGGCTTTGGTGCGGGCTCAGCTATTCAGCATTCCCACTCGCATTTTCCTCAGGAAATGCATTTTCTAGTTTTAATTTTATCCTTTATTCCGTACGTTTTTTGGCTCTGCGTAACTTCTGCATACTTTCAGCTATTGAGACCATTCAACTTTTAAAATGTTCGTCTCGTTCAGCTAACGATGGGACTTCTTCAAGTTTTTTTTGTACTATTTATACTTTTTAAAATATTAGGCTTTTAGACACTTTTTTTTAACATTGAAGTCAATGAGAACATCCTTTTTCCTGCTTCAAAACACACGTTCTGCCAAAAGTTTCAGCTCCTTCATACTTTCACTTACAGACACCAAACAAACTTTAAAGCGGTCACAAAATATTCAGCTATCCAAACATGACTTTTTAGATTATCTTTTACGGTTTTTGTGAAAACGCAATTTACGTTTAGTGATTTTTTTATCGGTTATAATGTAATCCTATGGAGCAGGTTTAGAGTGTGTCATGTGACCTTTAGAGTGGAGATCATCCACAAAAAATATTATCTTTAAAAAAAGGGGGAACAAATTGCTCTCACGCCCACAAGATCTACTTGTCATACACAATTTATATATCAAAACGTAGGTATGCTTGTCTGGTTTCAGGCAATGTGATCAGTTTTGTGATACGTATTTTAGTTTTAGTTCCTGGAGCTTCTAAAGGACAACAGCCTGAAATCTTCTCTCATAGACTCTCATGTTAAAAAGTCTAAAAAATGTTTCTGCAAAACACACGACGCTCTTTTCTAAATCGCTGACATGGCCACATTTTTAAGTTTATCAACATAAATTTCATATCGATGCGTTCACAAGGGCCGTGTCTTTCAAACGGTGAAGTCGCTGTATCGATCGCATATACGGTTGTGGATTTATTAACTTTTGTTTGAAGGCGTAATTCACGTATTTGGTCTGTGAATAAAAGGCGTTTGTAATGGTATTTCTTTCCATAAATAGCTTTCCTTACCTCAGGGCAATATTCCTCCTCACTGACCTGGGGGAGGGGGGGAAACCTCTTGAGGGGGGAGGGGCGACCAGGAAGTCAGGATACTCTCTACTTTGCAGATAGAGAAAGGAGCTGTGTGTCCTAAAGATAGTGTAGTGGTTATGGTGAATGGCTTTGGTGCGGGCTCAGCAATTCAGCATTCCCACTCGCATTTTCCTCAGGAAATGCATTTTCTAGTTTATTATTATTATTCCGTAAGTTTTTTGGCTCTGCGTAACTTCTGCATACTTTCAGCTATTGAGACCATTCAACTTTTAAAATGTTCATCTCGTTCAGCTAACGATGGGACTTCTTCATGTTTTTTTGTACTATTTATACTTTTTAAAATATTAAGCTTTTAGACACTTTTTTTTAACATTGAAGTCAATGAGAACATCCTTTTTCCTGCTTCAAAACACACGTTCTGCCAAAAGTTTCAGCTCCTTCATACTTTCACTTACAGACACCAAACAAACGTTAAAGCGGTCACAAAATATTCAGCTATCCAAACATGACTTTTCAGATTGATATCTTTTACGGTTTTTGTGAAAACGCAATTTACGTTTAGTGATATTTTCAGAAAATGTAATAGGTTATAATGTAACCCTATGGAAGGGATTTAGCGTGTGTCATGTGACCTTTACAGTGGAGATCTTTGAAAAAAAAATTATCTTTAAAAAAAGGGGAAACGAATTGCTCTCACGCCCACAAGATCTACTTGTCATACACAATTTATATATCAAAACGTAGGTATGCTTGTCTGGTTTCAGGCAATGTGATCAGTTTTGTGATACGTATTTTAGTTTTAGTTCCTGGAGCTTGTAAAGGACAACAGCCTGAAATCTTCTCTCATAGACTCTCATGTTAAATTATCTAAAAAATGTTTCTGCAAAACACACAAACACGCTCTTTTCTAAATCGCTGACATGGCCACATTTTTAAGTTTATCAACATAAATTTCATATCGCTGCGTTCACAAGGGCCGTGTCTTTCAAACGGTGTAGTCGCTGTATCGATCGCATGTACGGTTGTGGATTTATTAAGCTTTGTTTGAAGGCGTAATTCATGTATTTGGTCTGTGAATTAAAAGCGTTTGTAATGGTATTTCTTTCCATAAATAGCTTTCTACCTCAGTGCAATATTCCTCCTCACTGACCTGGGGGGGAGGGAAACCTCTTGAGGGGGAGGGGCGACCAGGAAGTCAGGATACTCTCTACTTTACTGATAGAGAAAGGAGCTGTGTGTCCTAAAGATAGTGTAGTGGTTATGGTGAATGGCTTTGGTGCGGGCTCAGCTATTCAGCATTCCCACTCGCATTTTCCTCAGGAAATGCATTTTCTAGTTTTTAATTTTAATTTAAATTTTATTATTCCGTACGTTTTTTTGGCTCTGCGTAACTTCTGCATACTTTCAGCTATTGAGACCATTCAACTATTAAAATGTTCGTCTCGTTCAGCTAACGATGGGACTTCTTCAAGTTTTTTTGTACTATTTATACTTTATAAAATATTAAGCTTTTAGACACTTTTTTTTAACATTGAAGTCAATGAGAACATCCTTTTTTCCCTTTGAAATCACATGCCCTGCCAACAGTTTCAGCTCCTTCATACTTTCACTTACAGACACCAAACAAACTTTAAAGCGGTCACAAAATATTCAGGTATCCGGCTATGACTTTTCAGATTGATATCTTTTACGGTTTTTGTGAAAACGCAATTTACGTTTAGCGATTTTTTCAGACAATGTAATCGCTTATAATGTAATCCTATGGAAGGGATTTAGAGTGTGTCATGTGACCTTTAGAGTGGAGATGATTGAAAAAAAAGTTATCTTTAAAAAAAGGGGACACAAATTGCTCTCACGCCCACATACGCTCTACTTGTCATACACAATTTATATATCAAAACGTAGGTATGTTTGTCTGGTTTCAGGCAATGTTATCAGTTTTGTGATACATATTTTATTTTTAGTTCCAGGAGCTTCTAAAGGACAAGAGGGACAAATAAACTCTCATTGACACTCATGTTAAAAAGACTTTAAAATGTTTCTGCAAAACACACAAAGACGCTCTTTTCTAAATCGCTGACATGCCCACATTTTTAAGTTTATCAACATAAATTTTATACCGATTTGTTCACAAAAGCCTTGTGTTTCAAACGATGAAGTCGCTGTATCGATCGCATGTACGGTTGTGGATTTATTAAGTTTTGTTTGTAGGCTTCAATAACTGATTTTGTGTGTGGATGAAAGTGTTTCTAATGGTATTTTGATTCCCTAAATAGCTTTCCTTACCTCGGTGCAGTCCTCCTCCCCAACCTCATGTGGAGAAAGCCTCTTGAGGGGGGAGGGGCGACCAGGCAAGTCAGGACACTCTCTATATTACAGATAGAGAAAGGAGCTGTGTGATATTAGGCTTTATAAGTACTGAAGGAACACTGCTTGTATGTCCTAAAGATACTGTAGTGGTTATGGTGAATGGCTTTTGTGCGGGCTCAGCAATTCAGCTATTCAGCATTCCCACTCGCATTTTCCTCAGGAAATGCATTTTCTAGTTACCTATATCCCTTCAGGGGCAAATTAGTCTTCTTGGTTACAATATGTAAATGCATAAGCAATTCTAAACGAACATGTACCAATAAAGATTAATTTGGAATCTGTGTTTTGTACACATAATGTTGTTAAATGTATTACAAATATATATTACTGTTCACACTGTGATATTAATGATTTGTTTTCTTTTTCTTTGATAGAGGATGTTCTTTCTGCCCTGCCACCTTGTGGCCATCAAGCGGCTGACACCTTATGATATCCAGCTCACTGGGGTATTCCCTTGGACTGTGTATCTCCCTGGTTCCCCAGGCCCTGGGGACAATAGCTCAGACGCGCCCCGATGTTGTCCTCTGCTGTGTGTTTTTTTTTTTTTGGGGGCGTTCTTGGCTTGGCCGTATGGACACACAAGGGCTTCATTTTGAATGCCCATTGTTTGCAGCGACGCAATATCGCTGTGTGTCATCTGCCGATTCGCCCCTCCTTCCTGCCAGCCCTCTGTGCCTTGTCACCTACCCCCGTTAGTAACATCATTATGGATGAAGATCCCCGCCCACGTATTTGCGTCATGACGCGATGACGCGGTGGGTTCTGGGAACTGTAGGCTAGGCGGCGTGTCTCGGCATTCAGCGCATGCGCTCGTGTGCTGTAGTTGTCCGCGCACGCCCGATGTCAGACGCTCGGGCGTGCGGGGGGATATAAGGAGCCAGCCCAGTCCATCAGTCTGCTGCTCCAAACTGCAATCGTTTCCCCTGACAGTGCATTCATACAGGTGATTACCAAATACTCTCTTTTCTACCTATGGTCCACAAAATGGGGGTTTATTTGCCTGGACTCTGTATTTGCTCAAAAATGCTCCTGTCTTTGCCAATCTAGTATTGGCTGCTATATGTATTGTCTTTTCAAACTTTCTGCTTTTATAACTCAAGTAATATAGTGACCCCTAGTGGTAATTGGTGTGATATATTCTCATACCTTAATATGATTTACTAAATAGAAAAATTATTTTTCTCTTTTTTCTTTCTTATTTGTACCTCTGATAATAAATATATATATATATATATATATATATATATATATATATATATATATATATATATATAGTGTGGTTTTTTTTTTTCTGTCTCTTTTTAAGGCTGTTTGAATAGGCCATTTCTCCTTTCTTGTACTTAACAAGACGGGGCTCCCTGACTGCCTTCTGTGTGTCAAAACCTTGTTTTATGCGAGTAAGTGCCATTCTTTCCCCTTTTTTTAGTAATTAACTTCTTTATATGCACGGAACATGATACTCATTAGGTGCTATGTGTTCCCTTTAGCTTGGTCCCTAATTCCTTCCCTATGGTCCAGCCTATGCCCTTACGCAGCACGGATACTTCGGTGTAGGGCTTCCTCACCCCTTGTGGGGCCGAGCTGTCCCTTGGGTCCTGTGGGGCTTTCCAGGATTGGTGTCAGTCTTTCTCTTCATCCGAGATGTCAGGTCAGCTTACATCCTCTTCAATGAAATATTGTATGTGTAACATTTTGATATCTAGATGAAATTATGATGTACAAATTCCTTACATGTTTCTTATCATTTATTTTTTGCTCAGAGCTGGATATATAATTCTGGTCGCTTGTAGAACCCCTGAAGAAGCCGACTACGGCGAAATATATCGGGTCAAATAAACATCCTAAATCGACCAGTAGCTCAATATTGGGGAACTCCAGCAACCCAAAATCCGAATTCTGACAAATTATTTTTAAATGGTGTACTACGTACTGTATAAAAACTAAACTTTGATGTTTTAATAAATTGTTATAAAATGTAATTATCTTATCACTCGTTCTATTAAGCACCGCCAACATCCCATTCTTCCCATTGTTCTTATTTACTATACCCAGGGATGAGGTGCGACATATATAGGTGCGACATATATAGGTGCGAACTGAATCGCCCAGAGGCGATTCAGTTCGCATGTGCCGCGCTATATAAGTTTTTCATTCATTCATTCATTCATATATTTGTGCTTGATTGGATCACATTCCTCCTTTTCAAAGTGAAAGTGGAGGTGCTTTGGGGGGGGGGTGTATTGATATAAAATGCCTGAAACTGCAGACACACCTAAATGCTGCTAAACTCCTTTACAAATCGGAACTATCTGTAGGGAATATTTACAATTCTTTTTTTTTTTCTTTTTTTTTTAGTTGATGGTTCCATTTTTTTTAAATTATATATGCTTTGTGGCCACTTTGAATCATGTTGGCTAAATGTAGCACAGTAATATTTGGCTGTAGTTGTATTAATTTTTTTTTTTTCTATTCAGATTCTTGGCATGGGCTCCAAACGTTTCTTGACTCTGACTCATAGAGCGCAGGTAAAGCGTTTTACCCAAGATCTTTTAAAACTTCTAAAGTCCCAAGCCAGCAAACAGGTTATTGTAAGGGAATTCTTACAAGCTTACCACTGGTGAGTATGTGCAGCTAGTAATTTCTTTATATTGTATTTTCTCTGCGTATAACCATATTCTGATCAATCGGACAAACAGGTGTGAATGTGTTTACCCAAGTATAAATTGCATATATATGTAACCTTTTTGCTGCCATTCCTTTTTCTCCAATTTTTCACCGCCAGTGACCAGACCATTTTTGCTTCATCTGAAAGCATAGAACCTGTAGCATTAAGATGATGCTATTAACTTGTACGTCTCATGGTTGTTGCATAATTGTTTATCAAGGCTATATGTTCAATAAAAATACACAGCTAAAATATTAGCATACGCGCACACACACATGGCTTTCTAAATATTGCAAAGAGAAAACTATCCAGTGAAAATAAAAGGAAAACCGAAAGTGTAAGTAAGCAACTTGTGTATTTTCACTTTATAATTGTGCTCATTCACATTGCAGAAGTTAAACAATGCTCACATTTTATTTTATTTTTTCTAAACTCCAAAACGGAAAATGTCCTGATATAGAGAAGTGGCTGAAAAGTTCATGTTTACTGTAATCCTTTGACTTTGCTGTGCTGGCAGGTCTCCTTAATAGTTGTAAACTAGATTTGAACAATGTCTGTCAAAACAAGGGGTTAAAGATCAGGAAGCTTGGCATCTGCATTGTGAGCTAATGAGGGGTAATTGAAATGTGGTGCGTCTCTTTGCTAGTGGGTTAGGATTCCACATTTCAAATTGTTCAGGGTAGCTTGCAGTCTGCCTGGGGCCTGCTCCAAAGAAACTACTAGAAAGGTAAGGATTTTTTATTTTGTGTGCAAAGCTGAAGGTTACAGCTGCTAAACTAAAGTTTAGGACAAGGTCTCAAATGTCCGGGGGAGAGGGGGGGCGTGACCGCATGTTAAGGGTGTGAGTGAGGCATGAGGAGAGGATCCCTGTGTAAACTCCAGCCGCCTCATCCCCTTCATAGAAAATGGCATGGTGAATGAACTGTAATGTTGTGCCTGTGATGAGAGGAGAGGACAGAAGCTGCATTTTTTTTTTTTTTACAAGCCCTGTCGTAGCAACACTCTATCCTGCATGTCCCCAAATTGCTCTTTTATTGTGCTCACTGTGTTCAGTAAATATTTTCACCGCCCTGAAGATTCCTGGCAGAGTGGGCTGGACTGGTTTATTTATACCTGTACCGTTGGTTAAAGTTAGTCTCAGCTGGGCTGCCTCCTCATTCTCCCTAAGTGCAGCTAAATATGTTCGCCTGTGCATGTGTAGTAGCTGCAGCAATAGCTGTATAAAAATTTGAGGGTGGAGAAAGCGAGGAATCTATTTAACAAACCAGGACTGTGTACCCAGCATAAGGTCTGTGCGTTTAAGAATTGAATGGTGGTGCTGCTGGTAGGGGGAAATCTACCCCAGCCTAGCTTGCTCTCTCCTCTCTTTTCCTCCAGCTACTCTTAGCCATTCCTCCTGGCTACTTGGTAATCTTTGAACTGTGTCTTATAGCACTGTTTTTTGCTAGCCTTCTGGAGAAATACTGGAGACCAGCCTATACCCGAATGGTTAAAGTGTGTCAGTAGGATTTGTTAAGATTTGCTGTGCCCCGCGTTTAGCGGAATCGCTCCCGGTTTGGCCTCCCTGCATAGTTTCTCGTGTTTTTTTTTTTGATTAGCTGAATTCTCTACCTCGCGTGTTGCTTATTGCCTTGCACTGCCAAACAGTTTAATACACGCAAAGGGAAGGAAGGCTATTAAAGGCAACCTAGATATAAGGTAAAGAATGGCAGCAACAGCCAAAAAATAAGGGCAGCTTAATTTGGAGAGCTGGGGGCCTCAAACAACGCGGTCCGCAAAGGAGAAAGCGGCACAGGCAGCAGTAGCCAAGCTAGAGCAGTTTTCACACACCTCTGCAAATTCACCAGGCAAAGGGATCCAGTGTCAACGAGCACAGGCAAAAAAAACAAGGGGGAACATCAGCGGATAGAAAAAGCCAAGGCCTCAGTTTTTTTATTTGTGTAAGTTTAAAATATCCAATAAATTTTGTTCCACTTCATGATTGAGTCCCACTTGTTGATTCTTCAAAAATAATTAGTTTTATATCTTTATGTTTGAAGCCTGAAATGTGGCAAAAGGTCGCAAAGTTCAAGGGGGCCGATTACTTAAGCAAGGCACTGTAAGTGTAGTATTAAAATGGCTTTAATGACAAGGTATAGAATCACACTCCAGGCCAATAGAAGGAGCAGCAGCTCCGAGAACGTAGACTGCCTAGTTTATTCCCCTCTGTGGAGTCCTCCCCCGGAAGTGACGTCACATGCAGTGCGTTCCACGCCGGTCCCAACCTCTTCCTGATGGCCACAGGATATGCTCCAGGCCAAACAACAACTTTTGCAGCCATCCAACCCTGCATAGAAGGCGGATCTGGATTGAAGGACTTCCCCCAAGGACTCCTAACACACACAGATGAGCCTGTTATTTCCTACTTTTTGCAAGTGATATTCTATACCGTGTCATTAAAGCTTTTCTTAATACTACACTTGGAGCATCCTTTTTCTACCTTCTAAACTAAAATTTAGGAGCAGTTGGTGTATATACCGCTCCTCCACTGATCCTGCCCATTAAAATCAATGCGGCACCGCGCCTATACTGCTGGCAAATCGCCTCTGCAGAGGCCCTTTGCAGTGGTTTTTAACCCCTACTTGGCCCAATAGCACCATGAAATTGACGGTAAAGCGCCGCTAAAAATAACGGAGCTTTGCTGCCCCCGCCCCAGTGTGAAAGGGAAACTGATTCCCCGCTAAATAAGTGGACTCCAACAGAGCCCACCCCCTGTGTAAGTGGCCTTACTGGGTTGATTAGGCCGCA
Organism: Rana temporaria; assembly: GCF_905171775.1. Classification (NCBI taxonomy): domain Eukaryota; kingdom Metazoa; phylum Chordata; class Amphibia; order Anura; family Ranidae; genus Rana; species Rana temporaria. Next base: position 67,532,466 of record NC_053494.1, read on the forward strand.
AAGTTTTGTAGACTGTTTGAACTTAGTTTAAACTTTGTGGGGGGGGGGGGGCTTTTGGCTAAATTGTTGTTGCCTAGTTACTTTCCCTTTATTTCTGGCTTGGGTCAACCCATTTATTATGATCAACAGCCTGAGTCCTGTGCTGTAGGCTAAAGAAAGTGTTATTTATTTCCCTGTAAAATCCTTTTCTTGGAGAAAATACTGAGCATAAGACTGTTTTTGATACTTCATTGCTTACTACAAAACTGAGGCTCTCCTAGTGGAAGGGGTTATATGAGGGAGTTTCTAAAGTTTTATTTGTTTCGCTTGGCTTTGGCAGTGTCCAATCACCTGAAGGCATAGTATACTTTAATCATATGTTGACCAGTATGTAAAAAATCTGAATCCTCTCCCCACTTTCTCCATATGGTTGTATGTAGAGCTTTGTAAATTACGTATGCAAACTACAAGCCTTGTAAATTGCACAAACTATAAGGCTTGATCTACGCATGTTGCTTTTGAGCGTTAATGCAGTGCTTTCTTTTTTTTTCTGCAATTTGCATTTTTATGCTTTTTGGAAAAAAAAAAAACTTTGGGCAGATTTGAAAACACACTACTTACTTTTCTGCAGTTTCTCCACTGAAGTCAATTGAACCAAAAAAGCACAGTTTTGCGTTTAAAAAAAGTCCATGACTTTTCAAAAATGCAGTGGCACAAAAATGCTTTGCTGTGAACGTGTTCCATAGGGAACCCATGTTAATATGTCCTGCATTTCTGCAAAAAGCATTATAAGACGCATTGGTGTGAATGGAGCCTACATGGGTCATTGGTGTGTTGATTGATGCACTTCCTTTTATACGTATAGATTTGTTATGGCATGAATTCTATATATTTTTTTATTTACTTTTTTTTGCTGATATAGGTTTTAAATTGGGTAGCCAGTGTACTTTTTAGAAGAAGCAGCAGTCGAGCGCCAATTTTGTTTTATTGTAAATGGTGCCATTGCTCTTATAAAATTGTTTTCTTTTTTTTACTTGTTTCTGAATGTTATCTGGTCTGAAAAGCCTGACTTTGTATCAAGTTTTTTTTTTTTCTTTTTTAGAGTGCAGTGGGTTTAATATGTTTGTTTTACACTTCTAGGTCATTTTCAAGAGACTGGGATGTAACAGAATATGGAGTGTGTGAACTGGTGGATATTGTATCAGAGATACCCGATACCACAATATGTGTTGCTCAGCAAGACAATGAGACTGTAATCTCCATTCCTAGAAGGGGTAATTAAACATATTTTATACGGATACACTGTAGGAGCAGTATGTTTTTAATAAAAAAAAATGGTGGCAGCCAATGAAAATGTATGTGTTGGTATTCGCCAATTTACAAGACCAATTTTGTTTGTCAATGTTGTAACCTATACATTTCTGTATAAAACTAATTGCTGTGCAATACTTATCAAATCATACAGTGTATAGTTGTGCAAAAGAGAATTAAGAAAAAAAAAACATTCTGTACAATTCTTCCCAATGTTTTGTCTCTACAAGTACAGGGGGGGGGGGGGGGGGGAAACGCTCTTTGCAGAAATCCAGCTTTATGCCTTTTTTTTTTTTTTTTTTTTTGTTCTGCGCTTACATTGCATCTGCTGCATTGAAATCTGTGTTGTCAGCCCTGCTGAACAAAACCTTTCATCTTCATAGTGTAAGGGGGGAGGGTGTTCTTTCTTCTGAAAGAAGTAAAGTAACCGAAAGGAAAAATACCCGCTGCTCCAGGTGAGACCAGGAAGCCTAATAAAACAGTAGGTGCTTGCCTCCACACACAATTAAATTAGAAGAATCAAAATCCTTTTTATTTGGACATCCCAAAAATGGCAGGAATCAGAATGCTGGGTAGATGCGTTTCGCACACTTCCCGTGCGCTTGGTCATTAGTGGCCATTTCTTCTCATTTCAAGAAGTAAATTAAGCCAGGGCTGATGACACTGCTTGGTATTTCAGTGCAGCAGAGGCTGCATTGTCAGCACAGAGCATAAAGTTTTCTCACTGGATTTCTGTTTTAAGGCGGGGTTCCAGGCATATTTTTTATTTTTTGCAAGCTAAAATGAATCGCATTAAATAGTCCCTAAAATATATTAACTCCCCAAATGTTCAATAAATCATTGCAAACACTTGCCTTATATCCTCCAGCTCATGTTGTGGCCGTATCCATCATATGTGTGGGCATGTGAAGCCCAGTGCCTTTTTCTTCCTGGTTTTCAGGGAGGGGTGCATGCTGGGTGATTTTTAGGCACAGTAATGCCCAGAGACTCCTGGTAAATGATTGTCATCATTTCCCATGAGGCAATGGGTTCTTGGGAAAGGAAGTTGAACCACCTAGAACCAGGAACTAGGCAGATTCACAATACTCGGATATGTGGGGGAAAAATTGCGTTAACTAGAAAAATTAGTGATAAGAGGTATGACCCAAAAAGCAGCCAGCACACAAAGTCCAGGCAAATAAATACAAAAAAGTGCAGCGCTAAAAAACATTAATGTGAAAAAAATGTTATATAAACAATTGAAGAAACACTTGTGTAGTGAATGGTAAATGGGAAGTTAGCTCATGAGAGCCAAAGTATATGTGTCTAGCGATCAAGCTAGTGGAAAACACTGGATAAATGCAAAAAAGCAATCAAAGTTCAATAATCTGTGGGGAGAGTTCATGAAACTGCTTCCAGCTGGAAAGGTGAATGCACTTCACAGATGATGTAAATTCAAACAAACAATGGTAATGGCTTGTCTGTAGCAATCTCCACGTTGGTATAGGAAATAAAAAGGGTACTCTTACCAGCTGTGGTGGACTTGCGTGCTAATACTAGCGCCAAGTCAGGTAAAGCGTGGTGGTCACAGCGGACCCTGGGTTTTGTGCAGATGGATGGCTCTGTTGGATGGTTCAGATGGTCGCTCCACTCCGGATATTGGAACCGATCTGGTCAGACGCTCTCTCCAAGGCAGAAACCCCAATGGGTGAGGCCAAATGATGGAAAAGGCCACACTCGTGGAACACAGCATATGTGAGGAATAAATGAAAAAATGCTCCAATGGTGCAGGTCAAACAAGTAAAAACCGTGAAGGCTTTATTTTGTTAAAAAATGTAGCAGTAAAATCACGTGGAAATTGGGATCATAAAAAGCAGTAATGGGGTGCTCAGCATGTACCCGACGCGTTTCGGCTCAAAGCCATCAACAGGGGCATGGCTAAAGATCACGATTCTCAAAAACTGAATGCCAGAACCCCCCCCCCCCCCCCAAATAAACCTGTGATTTATCTGAAAATATGAATATATAAAAAACAGACCAGTGACATGTCTAACGTTAAAGACCATATAACTCCTATGAAAAAAGCAGAATCAAACTTTAACATTATAGACATATCACTGGTCTGTTTTTTATACATCAGAAGCAGCACCACTGGCAACCATTGGTGGCGCATGGATACACACAGTTGTACAGAACTGTGAGAGAAGCCCAGGCATCCATCGGCGAAGGCTGCGGACGTCGGTTCCGATATTGGCGCCATTTGCGTTCCACCCTGGTTACGTGGAACGGGTGGTGCGAGAGGGGGGGGGGGGTTGTGAATCGAGATTCTCTCCGCGACTAACCGTGCAGCTCTAATATGGACCCCTTATATATTTGTACATGTTTATCATATCCCCCTTTATTCTCCTTCTCAAGAGTGAATAAATTCAGTTACTCTAATCTTTCCTCATAGCTGAGCTCCTCCATGCCTCTTATCAGTTTGGTTGCCCTTCTCTGCACTTTCTCCAGTTCCCCAATATCCTTTTTGAGAACTGGTTCCCAAAACTGAACTGCATATTCCAGATGGGGTCTTACTAATTTGTACAGGGGCAAAATGATATCTCTCTCTGGAGTCCATACCTCTCAATACAAGAAAGGATTTTGCTCGCTTTGGAAACCGCAGCTTGGCATTGCATGCCATTATTGAGCTTATGATCTACCAAAACCCCCAGATCCTTCTCCACTACGGATCCCCCCAGTTGTACTCCCCCTAGTATGTATGATGCATGCATATTCTTGGCCCCCAAGTGCATGACTTTACATTTATCAACATTAACCTTCTCTGCCACATAGTTGCCCCAATTAGACAGAGCACTGAGGTCAGCTTGTAAATTGGAGACATCCTGTAAAAACATTATTTCACTGCATAGTTTGGTGTCATCTGCAAAGACAGAAATGTTACTTTTGATCCCAGACCCAATATCATTTATAAAGATATATTAAAAAGAAGGGTCCCGCTAGCTGCACAGTCATGCTGCACTAGAGCTCCGCTCTGTGGGGAAAGAAAACCGCAAATAATTGATTTTAATAGAGCTGCAAACGAACAGAAAACGACGGGTCGAGTTCCCAGGAGGTGAGGAGAACCATTTTATTGAAATATGGTGCTGGGGGGTGCCAGAAATAAGGGTAAATCCAACCCTAATAGCACGGCCCAGCAGATGAAGGGCTCTGCAAAAAAGGCGGCATTCTCCTCAGCCACCTCAGCTAACTCAGAGTCTAATACTGAGGGGAAAGGCAAGCAATGCTTGTTAAAGGGAATGAAATCTGCAGCTTCTCTGAGGAACATGGACACGGACAGTGAGGAGGAGGACTTGTCTAATACCCCACAAATAGCTACATTAAGTAAGACAGTCCCCTCAGAGCTCCTAAGTCAATTCGAGAAAATGCTGAATAAAGCGCTAAAGCGCACCTCAGAGCAAATCACCACTAGTCTAACTAAGGAAATAAGAGACTTGGGCTGCCGCACAGAGACTTTAGAGCAAAAATGGACGAAATTTTAAATTTATACTCAAGATTGCCAATCAGAACTAGATGCGCTTAAAGAGGAGAACTTGGTACTTCATAGCAAACTAGAAGATTTTGAGAACCGCGCCAGGAGATCGAATTTGAGATTCAGGGGATTCCTGAGACGGTCCTGGACCTTTCAGGTACCATTCTAGCACTGTGTCAGGAGCTAGTGCCGGGACTGCCTGTAGAACGCCTGGATTTGATAGAATACATAGGGCATTAGCCCCCAAAAAATCTGAGGGACCCCCCCCAGGGATATCATTGCAAAATCCACTACTACAGAACAAAAGAGCAGGTTCTGGAAGCAGCCAGAGAGAAGAGCAGTTTATCATTCCAGGGAAACAATTTCCAGATATTCGCCGATCTATCGCAACTGACAATTACCAAACGGCGTGCAATGAAACCCCTTTTAGTGGAATTACAACAGCGAAACATAAAGTACCAATGGGGATTTCCCTTCTCCCTCAGATTTACATTCCAGGGCTCAAAGATAGTGTGCAGATCACCTGATCAATTACACCAAGCTTTAATTGATCTGAAGCTCATTGATCACAGTATCACACACAACTCCTCCCGCAGAAGATCAGCATCAACATCTTCCCGCAATGGCATCATTCAACCTGAAAAGAACAATGGAACTCATCACACAAACAAGTGAGGAAGATTTGTGTCTCAACCCAAAGACCAAGAGGATACCATGGACTGACCACCTTCCAGAGGACCTCATGAATTTCTTCTTCCCCTGGTCACAAGAACACTTCACAAGAAAAGATGTACAGATTGCATGGATTGAGAAACTTGATGTTTTTTATTTTTATTTTATTTTTTTTACTCTTATTTTTTATTTCTACTTTTAAAATTTTTCTCTTTTGAACCAATTTTATTCTCATTTTCACCGCTTATTGCGATTCTTATTTTCATTTTTTACCTTGCACTCCTACCTTTATCACATTCTTACTTCTTTCCATTTTTTTTCCACTTTCCCCCCACTTTTTATTTCCTCACCTCCTCCTCACCTCAGGGTGGGGAGGAGGGGGGGGGGGGGGGAACGACAAGGCCTGCCCCTTCATTCGCAGGGTCCCTCAGACTTATGACATCCCACACCATTTAATTACACCCCGGGGGACCTAAGAGACACCTCTAAAACCCATTCTCTATCCTCCTCTAGTTATAATATCCAAAGTTGCTTCACACATTACACCACCTCGTGCACTAGTAGCCCAGTCAGCGTCCAGGCGCAAGGCGAGTTTTGGTGTGTAGGAATCTGCATTGTTTTAATGGTCAATAGGTAGATACCCAATCTGACATATATCTGATCAATAGAAGCCTAATCTTACCCAAACTATTGGACCTACTTGAGGAATTTTTTCCTAAAATTCCAATGGAACACATGATCCAATTAAAACATCTTTGGTATAGGCTAATTAATTCTACAATCTCTTTATTTAATTAATTAAGGATAGTTAACCCCCTCTCATATCTCTCGCCTAAACAGAAGGCGAGTAGTTAGTGTTATCCTGTTCGAAATGTTATTAACAGCTTAGTTGAGAAAAAAAACACCTCAGACGGTGTTTACTTGAACATATTACAGCGGTTTTCCACCGCACGGAACCAACCTGTGCTCCACCATGATCTCCTCAGTTCCCCGCAAGATTAAGCGGGGGATTGATGGGATCCCCTTTTCCCCTGGCGGGGGTAGTCCATCCCCGCCACGGGTAAACCTAACAAACTTTATTGGTTTATTGTTGACTGTTTATTTACAAATTTTTTCTGTGTTTACCTTCCTTTTCAAGGTTGAATACCCCATAGACCCCTTTTCCTTTTCTTTCCCCAAGTCTGCAGGGATTGGGCTGGCCAGATGTCCTCCGGTTTATCACGGTAAGATGGACAGAGAAGTAAAGCTACCATGGCACCATTGAATATATTGTCGTTAAATGTACAGGGATTGAATGTGCCACAGAAAAGAACCAGGCCTTCAGAACTGTTCAGGCCAAAAAAGCCCATATTGTTTGCCTACAGGAAACTCACTTTTACACGAACACGACTCCTAGATTTTTTAACCCCTCCTATCCACAAGTCTATTCAGCCCTGCTTCAGTCAAAAAAAGGGGAACCCTTATCGCTTTTCATCGCACCACACCATTCACTCTAAAAACGGAAATCAAAGATCCAGAGGGCAGATACATACTATTAACAGGCCAAGTGTTAGATACGGAGATCACGATAGTATCTTATTATGCTCCTAATCTAAACCCGTTACCCTTCTTATCGCATCTTTTCCCAAATAATTAATTCACATAAAATAGGGACTCTCCTCATCTGCGGAGACTCCAACCAAGTCCTTCTTCCATTCTTAGATAAAACCCCTATGTCACACCTAAACACCAAGCTAAATGGACCCTTCCCAACTTATTAGGCAAATACAATTTAGTAGACACGTGGCGAGAACACTATCCCACAAAACGTAACTACACCATACTTTTCAAACCCACACCAATCCTTCAGCCGAATTGATCATATTTTTGTGACAATCGGTTGGTCCCTGAAAATACTATATTCAAATATAATACCCATCCCTTGGTCAGATCACAATGCGGTGTACACCACAATGGCATCAACCATTCCGAAAAAACCATGATCCCACTTGGTATCTTCCTGAAATTATACTCAAACACCTGCCCATTGCCAATTGATTGAACAAGCTCTAAAAGACTATCTAGAACTCAATGCAAGCCCTGAAATATCCCCACTTACATTAGGGGAAGCACATAAGCCAGTCCTCAGAGGAGCATTTCCAGCGGCAAATAGTTGATCTTAAAAAAGGAGCGAGCACTGATGGCAAGGAAAATTGGAAACAGAATTCAACTTAGCATTTCTGGCCCTACAAAAACTGCCAAACTCAAACTAATAGAACTCGGCTGGACAAAGCACGTCTGGAATACGACTTGTTCTTAACCGATTCGGCAAATAGAACACTTAATAGATCTAGATATGCTTTCTACAAGCAAGCTAATAAACCAGGGACATATTTAGCTAGAGCGCTAAACACACTCAATAAGACATTTAAACCCATAAAGTAAAAATTGCCAACAGGGTTCTCTCCAGCAACCCACTTAAAATGGTTCAAAAGTTTAGCTCACATCTAAAACAACTCTACTCAGAAACTACTGTATTTGACGAATCTAAAGCTGACTCCTTTTTTGCACAAATTAAATCTTCCACAAATAAGTCAATCACAGAAAGAACAGTTGGAAGAACCAATTACGCAAGAGATGTAGCTTTAGCCTTCGGGAACTCAAAATTAACAAAGACCGGGACCTGACGGGTTCTCGGCAAACTAACCTCAAAACTTTTACTGAGTTACTTTCACCCAGACTGGCAGAGGCATTTAACAACTTACTATAGGCAAAAAAACCTTCAGACCTGAAACGTTGCTAGCAACGGTTTGTATGATTCCCAAACCACATTCGGATGACAACACTTTGTAGCAATTATCGTCCCATATCTATGCTTAACATAGATATAAAACTATTAGGTAAAATACTAGCTACCCCGCCTTAACAATTTTATCGGTACTCTAATCAATCGAGATCAAGTAGGTTTTCATGCCATCCAGACAAGCGGTCGATAATATACGCAGGGCATGCCTCTTGGCCAACATAGCAAAGAAAAGGGGTATACCGGCGTGTTTTTCTCTCTCTGGACATCAAACAAGCTTTTGATTCTGTTTCCTGGGCGTATTTAAAATATACTCTACAGAAATGGGGCTTTGCCCTAATTTCACTATTGGATATGGAACTTTATAATAACCCTAAAGCTTATGTTAAATACGCAGGATATAAGTCTGACACATTTGATATCAGAAGAGGAACACGTCAGGGCTGCCCGTTATCCCCGTTATTATTTGCCCTCCTTATCGAACCGCTTGCTCAGAAAATCAGATCAGACCCCACTATCCTAGGTATAGAATTAGGAGGTCATAAACATAAATTATGCCTATTTGCGGATGACATTCTTTTATTTCTTTCTTCCCCGCAAGTAACTGGCCCTAATCTCATCCCAATACTTGATAGATTTGCGACGTTCTCAGGTCTAGCCATTAATCCCAAGAAATGTGTAGCACTAAACATATCCCTCTCAAGACTAGAATTAAGTGCAGCCACAGTAGGTCTTCCATTTACATGGTCGGATAAGAGCATCCCGTACTTGGGAACACACGTAACGGCTGATACATCTGATTTATTCTCTTATAATTATCCCCCTCTTCTTAAACAGATAACAAACTTACTCAAATCCTGGTCCCAGCTCCCATTATCCTGGTTAGGTAGGATCAACGCAGTTAAGATGACAATATTGCCAAAATTGTTGTATCTTTTTAGAGTGCTCCCGAGTCCAATACCGGCTTACTTTCTGAGGATAATACAAAACAGAATGACGACCTTTATATGGGGCACATCTAGGCCCAGAATAAAGGCGAAAATCTTGCATCTCCCCAAAACTCAAGGAGGGTTAGGATATCCGAATTTTACAAACTACTATAGGGCAGCGCAAATTTCAACCTTGGCCAAATATCATGCAAAAAAGGAAACACCTCTCTGGGTAGCGATTGAGGCAACCGAGTGTGGATCACACTCGGTTGCCTCAATCCATCCCTCCAGCTAACTTACTATGGATTCTTCCCAAGCTACGCGGGAAAATCTGCAATCCAATTATTAAACATTCTCTCTCACTATGGGATAGCTATAAATCCAAGTATTCACTGGTGTCCACTCTCAACCCACTGCTTTCATTTTATAAAAACCCAACATTTTATCCGGCATGGATCTTCCCTAACACATTCAAGGAATGGTAAGGAAAGACTGTATATATGTCTATAAATTTTTTGGATTCATCGGGTGTCATGCCCTTCCCGACAGTATGTAAAAAATACGGTATACCTCAATCAGAATTGTTTCGATACCTCCAAATAAAAAATTTTGTGGAAACACATCTGACCTCTTTGGCTCTGAAAAACCAGATGTCACCTTTTGAAAGTATATGTAAAGATAATCCACATGTAGAGGTACAATTTCGGTTCTGTACTTGCAGTCACTATCCCACAAATAACACCACAAAGCTTCCTTATGTTCAGAAATGGGAGAGTGACCTGGGTATAGAACTTAATACCTCGGATTGGAATCAAATATGGCGAAACACTAAATCGGCTTCCCTCGAATATAATAGCTTTGGAAGCGGGCTATAAGGTAATAATGAGATGGTACCTGGTGCCAAGCAGAATAGCTAAATATGCACCAAACTGCACCGGACATTGCAATAGGGGTTGCATCACCGAAGGTACATTTTTTCATACTTGGTGGACGTGTCCGATAGTACAGAAATTCTGGGATAAGATTTTCAAGATGGTAAATGCGGTGACTAAATTGAGAATACTTCCAGACCCTAAATTGGCACTACTGAATTTAAAGCCCATCAATCTAACACACACGCACTTCAAGCTACTAACACAACTCTTTACGGCAGCCAAACAAACCATAGCAAAAGCTTGGAAAACTCCAATTTTATCAACGACGGAAAACAAAAAATAGAATGAATATTGCTATGACGCACGCCAAAATGGAAGCGTTAGAAACGGACACGATCGCCAACTTTGAAAAAAATATGGAACCCTTGGATACAATATGCTATACCAGAAAATTTTAATAAAGGTGTAATGATGCCATGGTAGCTTTCCTATACAAAAATAACCGTTGTACATTTCATGCTTTGACGACGGATCCTAGCCCATCCCTGCAGACTTCCTTACCTGACCCCCCCCCCCCCATTTTCCTTCCTTTTCTTCCCTTCTTCCTTTTCCTGATCTGATACTGCATAAGGTAGTACCCTCGTGTATCTACCGTTAACTTTGAAAAGGTAGCACATTTTAGAAATTTAAAAGTTCGATAGGTAGTAAGGTTACATTAAATAAGGACGTATTATCTTTGATATATTATCCACTAGCCACTAGGACAAGTTGTAAGGATTACATATTTGGCTATGTTAACTACTTAAAGCGGTGGTTCCCCTAAAACTAATTTCTAACAATAGATTCGTAAGACCCGTTACACTGCGGGTAGGCTGGATTTTTTTTTTTTTTTTTCGTACATACGAGATCTCCCCGTCTCGTCCTTGGCGGTGGGCGTTCCTAGTTGATTGACGTTCCTCGGACGGGCGCGTACGTGACGTCACGACTTTCCGAAAGAAGCCGAACGTCGCTGCGCATGCGCCGTATATAGCCGACTCTATACGGCGCATGCGCAGCGACGTTCGGCTTCTTTCGGAAAGTCGTGACGTCACGTACGCGCCCGTCCGAGGAACGTCAATCAACTAGGAACGCCCACTGACAAGGGACGAGACGGGGAGATCTCGGTATGTACTAAAAAAAAAAAAAAAAAAGCCAGCCTACCCGCAGTGTAACGGGTCTTACGAATCTATTGTTAGCAATGTGTTTTAGGGGGAACCACCCCTTTAAACTCTTCCTGCGATAGTACACAGAACATGGCTAAAATATTCCCGTTTATTGTTGTTTAAGAAAGATGATACTGTTAGTCAATCTTATGTTATAATAACCACCTGATTACTGTAACGAATGTATGCTTCATGTACAATTTATTCTTGCATTTAATAAGATATTCTTGACAAGGAGAAAAAAAAAAAAAAAAAAGGGTCCCAACACTGAACCTTGGGGTAAACCACTGATAACCTTTGACCATTCAGAGTAAGAATCATTAACCACGACTCTCTGAATTGTGTCTTTTAGTCATTTACAAACTGATATTTCCAAGCCTGTAGACCAGGGGTCCTCAAACTTTTTAAACAGGGGGCCAGTTCACGGTCCCTCAGACTGTTGGGGGGCCGGACTATAGTTTGAAAAAAAATATAAACAAATACCTTTGCACACTGCACATTTTTTTGTAGTGCACAAAAAAGTTAATCAGCATAAACGTATTAGTATTTCACATAATCCCTTCATCGGAGTGCCCCCTCATAGCACAGAGTCCCCCCCTCATAGCACAGAGTCCCCCCCTCATAGCACAGAGTCCCCCCCTCATAGCACAGAGTCCCCCCTCATAGCACAGAGTCCCCCCCTCATAGCACAGAGGCCCCCCCTCATAGCACAGAGTCCCCCCCTCATAGCACAGAGTCCCCCCCTCATAGCACAGAGTCCCCCCCTCATAGCACAGAGTCCCCCCCTCATAGCACAGAGTCCCCCCTCATAGCACAGAGTCCCCCCCCCTCATAGCACAGAGTCCCCCCCCCTCATAGCACAGAGTCCCCCCCCTCATAGCACAGAGTCCCCCCCCTCATAGCACAGAGTCCCCCCCTCATAGCACAGAGTCCCCCCCCCTCATAGCACAGAGTCCCCCCCCTCATAGCACAGAGTCCCCCCCCCTCATAGCACAGAGTCCCCCCCCCTCATAGCACAGAGTCCCCCCCCCTCATAGCACAGAGTCCCCCCCCCCCATAGCACAGATGTCCCCCCCCCCTCATAGCACAGAGTCCCCCCCCCTCATAGCACAGAGGTCCCCCCCCCTCATAGCACAGAGTCCCCCCCCCTCATAGCACAGAGTCCCCCCCCCCTCATAGCACAGAGTCCCCCCCCCCCCCATAGCACAGAGTCCCCCCCCCCTCATAGCACAGAGTCCCCCCCCCTCATAGCACAGAGTCCCCCCCCCCTCCTAGCACAGAGTCCCCCCCCCCTCATAGCACAGAGTCCCCCCCCCCCTCATAGCACAGAGTCCCCCCCCCCTCATAGCACAGAGTCCCCCCCCCCCTCATAGCACAGAGTCCCCCCCCTCATAGCACAGAGTCCCCCCCCCCTCATAGCACAGAGTCCCCCCCCCCCTCATAGCACAGAGTCACCCCCCCCCTCATAGCACAGAGTCCCCCCCCCCCCTCATAGCACAGAGTCCCCCCCCCTCATAGCACAGGAGTCCCCCCCCCTCATAGCACAGAGTCCCCCCCCCCTCATAGCACGAGTCCCCCCCCCTCATAGCACAGAGTCCCCCCCCCTCATAGCACAGAGTCCCCCCCCCTCATAGCACAGAGGTCCCCCCCTCATAGCACAGAGTCCCCCCCCTCATAGCACAGAGTCCCCCCCCCCCATAGCACAGAGTCCCCCCCCCTCATAGCACAGAGTCCCCCCCCTCATAGCACAGAGTCCCCCCCCCTCATAGCACAGAGTCCCCCCCCCCCTCATAGCACAGAGTCCCCCCCCCCTCATAGCACAGAGTCCCCCCCCCTCATAGCACAGAGTCCCCCCCCCTCATAGCACAGAGTCCCCCCCCTCATAGCACAGAGTCCCCCCCCCTCATAGCACAGAGTCCCCCCCCCTCATAGCACAGAGTCCCCCCCCCTCATAGCACAGAGGTCCCCCCCCCTCATAGCACAGAGTCCCCCCCCCTCATAGCACAGAGTCCCCCCCCCTCATAGCACAGAGTCCCCCCCCCCTCATAGCACAGAGTCCCCCCCCCCTCATAGCACAGAGTCCCCCCCCCTCATAGCACAGAGTCCCCCCCCCCTCATAGCACAGAGTCCCCCCCCTCATAGCACAGAGCCCCCCCCCCTCATAGCACAGAGTCCCCCCCCCTCATCGCACAGAGTCCCCCCCCCCTCATAGCACAGAGTCTCCCCCCCCCCTCATAGCACAGAGTCCCCCCCCCTCATAGCACAGAGTCCCCCCCCCCTCATAGCACAGAGTCCCCCCCCCTCATAGCACAGAGTCCCCCCCCCCTCATAGCACAGAGTCCCCCCCCCCCCCCCCCCCCCCCCTCATAGCACAGAGTCCCCCCCCCCTCATAGCAGCAGAGTCCCCCCCCCTCATAGCACAGAGTCCCCCCTCATAGACAGAGTCCCCCCCCCCATGCACAGAGCGCCCCCCCTCATAGACACAGAGTCCCCTCCCCCCCCCTCATGCACAGAGTCCCCCTCCCCCCCCCTCATAGCACAGAGTCCCCCTCCCCCCCCCTCATAGCACAGAGTCCCCCTCCCCCCCCCTCATAGCACAGAGTCCCCCTCCCCCCCCCTCATAGCACAGAGTCCCCCCTCCCCCCCCTCATAGCACAGAGTCCCCCTCCCCCCCCTCATAGCACAGAGTCCCCCTCCCCCCCCCTCATAGCACAGAGTCCCCTCCCCCCCCTCATAGCACAGAGTCCCCCTCCCCCCCCTCATAGCACAGAGTCCCCCCCCCCCCCCCTCATAGCACAGAGTCCCCCCCCCCCCCCCTCATAGCACAGAGTCCCCCTCCCCCCCCCTCATAGCACAGAGTCCCCCTCCCCCCCCCCTCATAGCACAGAGTCCCCCTCCCCCCCCCTCATAGCACAGAGTCCCCCTCCCCCCCTCATAGCACAGAGTCCCCCTCCCCCCCCTCATAGCACAGAGTCCCCCTCCCCCCCCTCATAGCACAGAGTCCCCTCCCCCCCCCCTCATAGCACAGAGTCCCCCTCCCCCCCCCCTCATGCACAGAGTCCCCCTCCCCCCCCCCCCCTCATAGCACAGAGTCCCCCTCCCCCCCCCCCCTCATAGGCACAGAGTCCCCCCCCCCCCCCCCCTCATAGCACAGAGTCCCCCTCCCCCCCCCCCTCATAGCACACCCCCCCCCCCCCCCCCCCTCATAGCACAGAGTCCCCCCCCCCCCCCCCCTCATAGCACAGAGCCCCCCCCCCCCCCCCTCATAGCACAGAGTCCCCCTCCCCCCCCCTCATAGCACAGAGTCTCGTCGTCGTCGTCCCCCCCCTCACCTTTTGCAGCCTTACTGTGACCAACGTCTCCTGCTCCTGCTGTGTCAGAAGCTCACTGAAAAGTTTGGGCGCACTGTGAATGTAGTCCCGCCCTCCTCCTAGACTAGATAGACAGAACACTGCGTCTATCACACAACCTGGTCTAAGAGCAGAGCAGGACTTTTATCACAGCGCGCCCAAAATTTTCAGTGAGCTCCTGACACCGCAGTGGGCCGGATAAATGTCCTCGGCGGGCCGTAGTTTGAGGACCCCTGCTGTAGACTTTACCTTACACATGAGCCATGTGTGTGGAACTGTGTGAACGCTTTTGCAAAATCAAAGTATACCACATCCACTGCCACCCCTCTGTCCAAGATTTTACTTACCTTTTCATAAAAAGAAATCAGGTATGTCTGACAACTTCTGTTCTTTTCATGAATTCATGCTGTCTGTTGCTTAAACAGTTGTTCTCTTATCGTCCATGGGCGGACACAGCTCCTTTAAATCTTGATAAGTGGGTTATGTTTCTGTTCACAGGAGAGGACTAGTCAGAAACATGTTTAGATATTTAAATACATGTTACTTTAATAGAGTTGAACAGCCCCGCCCAGGGGGTGGTTCTCCCAGACATAACCCTCCTCCCTGCAGCATGTAGCTTGTTTTTGTTCTGCAAAGGAGGACGTATGGCTCCCTTTGGGCCCAGCGCCCTGAGGAAATTTTTATTTTCTTTGTTTTAATTCTTTGAGAATCTTCTATCAACTGCCGGCTGAGATAGGCTGGATATATAGATCCTTGTAGTCTCCTCAGTCCGGCCAGCGAGCATGAGCACACCATTGCTAAGGGCTGGGTCTGCCACGTCATACACCATGACTCCTGGGGTGGCCGGTGAGCTTTTGCTCCAGGGTCCACATATGACTGGGCTGTGGTGTTGTCTCACGCACAGTGGACCGGGCCGACAGCTACTCCAATGCGGTTGTACGCCTGTCAGGAATGTGTCAGCTGGTCCTCGTCTGGACGGGTAAGTACAGTCCTTCCCGCCTCGGCAGGTCAGTACGTCTGGGGTTAGGGGGGTCCTCCTATCCTCCCTTTCCTGGTCTCTGTCATGTTTCCCTCTACTGCACTGCTGTTGCTGCTGCCGGGATGGACCTGTAGGGGGGGGGGGGCTCCTTTTCCCACCAGGGGACTGTGGGTTGTCTGTTTTGTGGGGTTTTTTTTGCCACGGTAAGGCCCAATTAGGCCTTCTCATCCACCTTACGGTATTTCGCCGCCATTTTGGTGGCGCCGACGCCATTTTTTTGTGGTCTGCTCGTTTACATTGGGAAATACCATTGGCGGCCATTTTGTTGTGGCCGTGCTATTGCGCAGCTTGCTATTGCGGTCGGCCATTTTACTGTGGCCATGCCCTGCTCTCTAAGGCATCTGGCGGTCGTTTTGGATGTGGTTTTGGCCTCTAGTGCTGTTTTCTACAGCGTGCAGCACAGGTCTCCTCACGCTTTACCTCGCAGCTTTTTCCTCTCACACACGCTGTGTACTTAGGGCGGGCAGCGGCTCTGAACAGTCTCCTCCTGTGGTTGATGAGTACCCAGGATAACCCCCAGTCAAGAGGGTGGGCTTTTATTCAGGTCTGAATATGTCCCTGAGAGCTGTCTGGTTATGGAGTCAGTATCTGGTTCTTCTTCCCCCAAAGGTCAGAGGTGGCAGCTAGTGCTTCTGCACCTGCGGTTCTCATAGACACTCTGTCGGCAGTCCTGGAAACATTTGTTGCCAGGGTGGAAGTGGTGTCCGGCCGTGGGGGGGGGGGTAAACAGTGCTTCCGCCATCCCCTGGGGAATGCTATGACCAGGACCTGGCTGCGGCTTAGGTTCCTGGTTCTGTGTTGTCTGAGGATGTGGACCAGGACCTTCCTTGTGAGGAAGACTCCTCACTTGGGTCAGTACTAGACAGGGCACTTGTCGCTTATTAATGCTGTAAGGGACTCCATTAAGCTGGATAGTGCAGCTGAGCCATCCTCTGAGGGCTTGGTCTTTTTTGGGTCACACAAATCGGACCGCTGTTTGAAGGTTTTTCGTTTGTGTACTTTTTTTGTCAAGTTCATTGGGAAAAGCCACGGAAGTCCTTTTGTAGTTCCTCAGCGCCTGGTGGTTCGGTACCCCTTTGAGGAGAGCCTCTTGAAAAAATGGGCTTCTCCTCCGGTAGTGGACCCCCCGATTGCCCAGTTAAATAAGGTGTCCACTCTTCCTATAGAAGGGACCCCTGCTTTCAAGGACCATACTGATCGGAGGTCCGAGGCACCAACCCGCTCCATGTTTACCATGCTGGGTTCTGCATTGCGGCCTATTGTGGCTACAACCCTGGTGTCTCAAACACTCACTGAATGGGCAAAGGTTTTGCACCAGACTGTGGAGGAGCACCTACTCCCTCTTGAAGTTATTAGCCTGGCGGACCAGCTGGTCCAGGGCTTTGTATATGTCTGTGATGCTACACTGGATGCAGCCCCCTTGATATCCAGAGCTTCTGTTTCGGTGGAACAAATCTCCTTTGTCTCTGGATCATCAGATTCAGGTAAGCCACCTTGTCTGAGTCTCTCTGAATTTGTGGCTGAGATTCCCGGCTCTTTGGTCCGGGAAGTCGTTTCTTCGCTTCCAGTGGACGGTGATTAGGACGGACGCCAGCCTCACGGGTTGGGGGGGGGGCGTCGCTGGACTCTAGAAGAATCCCGCCTGCCGATCAATGTCCTTGAACTCCGGGCAATCAGACTATGCCTCTCTTTGTGGTCAAGGAGGTTGCAAGGTCGCCAAACGGGATTCAGTCGGACAACGCCACGGCGGTGGCTTATGTCAACCATCAGGGGGGAACATGGAGCTTGGCTGCAGCGTCTGAGGTCACTCACATCCTAAGGTGGGTGGAAAGAAGCGTGTCGGCCATCTACATTCCAGGCATTTAAAGCTGGCAGGCAGACTATTTGAGTTGCCAGATGCTGGACCAGGGGGAATGGTCATTGCATCCGGAGGTGTTTCAACTCCTTTGCAGGAGATGGGGCACACCGGACGTGGATCTCCTGGCCTCTCGCCTCAACCGCCAGGTCCTGGGGTTCATGGCCAGGTCCTGAGATCCCTGGTATAGATACGTTGGTGGCCCCGTGGGGTCAGTATCGGCTACTTTATGCCTTTCCCCCCTCATTGAAGTTGCTTCCTCGACTGCTCCGCAGAGTGGAGGCTGAGGGGATACCGATGATTCTAATCGCTCCAGATTTCCCTTGGCGTCCTTGGTACGCCGATCTCGTGCGCCTGGTGGCAGATGTACCCTGGCGGCTGCCAATACGAGAGGACCTTCTGTCTCAAGGTCCCATGCATCATCCTGCTTTACAGTCGCTGGCTTTAAATTGAAAGCCAGGTATTAATAGACCGGGGTCTTTCCGACTCTGTCATCTTAACCTTGCTGAGGGCACGGAAGGCCTACATCCCTTTGTGCGAAGAGATAGGGTGGCGTACTCGGTGTCCAGGGTCCTGCTGTTTTTACAGCGTGGAGTGGATCAGAATCTTGCCTTAAGCACCATTAAGGGACAGATTTCAGCCTTGGCTGTGTTCTTTCAGCGGCATTTGACGGCCCATTCTCTGGTGGGTACCTTTGTGCAGGGGGTTCGTCATATAATTCCCCCTCTTAAACCACCCCCCCCATGGGATTTGAATCTGGTGCGCTCGGTTCTTCAGGAACCTCCCTTTGAAAACATCAGAAAGATTCCTCTCTTGACACTATCTCTGAAGGTGGCCTTTTGGTAGCCATTACTTCTGTCAGAAGGGTTTCTGAGTTGGCGGCCTTGTCTTGCAAGTCGCCATACTTGATCCTCCATAAGGATAAGGCGATGTTGCGCCCGCAACCTTCCTTTCTTCCAATGGTGGTTTCGGCCTTTCACCTGAATGAGGACATTGTTCTTCCATCCTTATGTCCTCGGCCGGCGCATCTTAGGAAAGTTGTACTTCATTCTTTAAACGTGGTACGCCCTTTGCGGGTGTACCTGTCTGCTACGGCTCAGTTTCGGAGATCTGACTCACTTTTTGTCGGGTCTGGTCCACAAAAGGGCCTTGCGGTCTCGTCAGCCACCATTTCTCGGTGGATCGGGCAGACCGTAATACAGACCTATGCTCTTGGGGGGCGGGCGCCCCTCTTTCCGGTCACGGCACCTTCGACCAGGGCAATTGGTGCCTCCTGGGTTTTCCGACATCAAGCGTCTGTCTCATAGGTGTGCAAGGCGGCAACTTGGTCGTCCGTTCACACTTTTTCCAAATTTTACAATGTTGATGTGAGTGCATCTTATGATGCTTCCTTCGGCCGCAAGGTTTTGCAGGCGGCTGTTTAAAGTTGCACCTCCTTCGTTGAGGAGCTCTGCTTGTTTTGGGGTGAAGTTAAAGTGTTTTTACTGATACTGTTCTCACCCCTTGTTTTTTGACACTGCCTGGGGATGTCCCACTTGTCAAGATTTAAGGAGCTGTCCGTCCATGGACGAAAAAAGAAAATATGATTTTTTTTTTTGTACTCACCGTAAAATCCTTTTCTGTCGTCCATGGACGGACACAGCACCCACCCCTCCTTTTCAGGTTTGTAATGCTTGTTACAAACTGAGGCTGCAGGGAGGAGGGTTATGTCCGGAG
This sequence comes from Rana temporaria, assembly GCF_905171775.1. Taxonomy (NCBI): domain Eukaryota; kingdom Metazoa; phylum Chordata; class Amphibia; order Anura; family Ranidae; genus Rana; species Rana temporaria. The sequence goes on from NC_053494.1 coordinate 67,551,684, forward strand.
GGACCGCCCCCTGGGCGGGGCTGTTCAACCCTGTTAAAGTAACATGTATTTAAATATCTAACATGTTTCCGCCTAGTCCTCTCCTGTGAACAGGAACATAACCCACTTGTCAAGATTTAAGGAGCTGTGTTGTCCATGGACAAAAGAGAAAAGGATTTTACGGTGAGTACAAAAAATCCTATTTTTCTCTTTTCGTCCATGGACGGACAGTCTTCACAAGTCTTGACATATGGGTTATGTTCCTGTTCATAGGAGAGGACTAGGCAGAACATGTTAGATAATTAAATACATGTTTAACAGAGTTGAACAGCCCTGCCCAGGGGGCGGTCCCTCTGGACATAACCCTCCGCCCTGCAGACAGCAGCTCAGTTTTTTCTGCCAAGCAGAGAAGGACTTGGCTCCCTTTTGGGCCCAGAGGCCTGAAGAAATGTTTTTTTATTTGTAATTCTTCTATCAACTGCCGGCTGGGTGACAGGCTGGATAATATAGATCCTTGTAGTCTCAGCAGTCAGGCCATTGAACGTGAGCAGACCTTGGCTATACGCTGGGTCGGCCACGACATGGCTCCAGGGGTGGCTGGTTGGCTTTTTGCTCCGCCAAAACTGGACTGCTTGCTGTCTCACTCAGTGGACCGGGCCGACAGCTACTCCATACTACTCGGTTGTATGTCTGTCAGGGATGCACCAGCGGGTCCTCGCATGGACGGGTAAGTACGGTTCCTCCTGCCGCAGTGGGGTGGATCAGCTGGGCATTCCTGGGATTAGGGGGTCCTCCTATCCTCCCTTTACCTGCTCTGTCACATTTCCCATTCTGCACTAGTGGGCTCACTGTGACCGGGGCGCACCTGTGGGGGGACTCCGGGTCCCAGTGGGGTGTCAGGGCCCGTTTTTCTGTAGTGGGGTGCTCTGCCTCTGGGGAAGTCCCTGCCTCGGCCTTCTCGTCCACATCGCGGTGCTCAGGTGCCATTTTGGTGGCGCTGACGCAATTGTTAGTATGCCTGCTGCTTTCTATTGTATTTCCCATTGGCGGCCATTTTGCTGTGGCGCAGTTCGATATTGCGAGCGTCCATTTTCTTGTGTTCACGCCCTTTTTTCTCTGAGGTGTCTGGTGCCCATTTTGGTGTGGGTTTTTGGCCTCTAGCACGAAAGGCGGGCAGCGGCCTCTTGCTGGGTGGTGAGTCCCCTGGGTAGGCCCCCCCTGTCAGTGCAGCAAGGAGGGTGGACTTTTCAGTTCTTTTGAATTCGTCCCTGAGAGCTGTCAGTGGTGTACCATGGAGTCAGTATCTGGTTCTTCTTCCCTAAACATGCCAGAGGCAGAAGCCGGTGCCCCTGCGCCTGCAGTTCCCATGGACACTTTGTCGGCTGTCTTGGAATTATTTGTTGCCAGGGTGGAAGCGGCGTTCTGGCATAAAAGGGGTAAAAAGCGGTGCCATCTCCCGGGGAATGCTCTGACTCGGAGCCCGATTCCGGGTTGTCAGAAGATGTGGACCAGGACCTTCCTTGTGAGGAGGACCCCTCGTCCGGGTCAGTGCAAGACAGGACTCTTGCCAGTGAGCTTATCAATGCTGTAAGGGACTCTCTTAAGCTGGAAGGTGCAGCTGAGGCGTCCACAGAGGGGTCAGTCTCGTTTGGGTCGCACAAATCGGACTGCTCTGTAAAAGTTTTTCGCTATGTATTTTTCTTTGATAAGTTCATAGATAAAGAATGGAAAAAAAGCCGCAGTAGTCCTTTTGTAGTCCCTCAGCGCCTGGTGGTCCGTTATCCTTTTGAGCAGAGCCTTTTGAAAAAATGGGCTTCTCCTCCAGTGGTTGACCCCCGGTCGATCGATTGAATAAAGTTACCACTCTCCCTGTGGATGGGACCCCTGCGTTTAAGGACCATACTGATGGGAGGTCTGAGGCGGTGACCCGCTCCATGTTTACCATGCTGGAGTCTGCAACTTTTGTGTCTCCAGACTCTCACTGAATGGGCAAAGATATTGCACCAGACTGTGGAGGAGCATCAGCTCCCTCCAGAGTGTGCAAGACTGGCCGACCAGTTGGTACAGGGCCTTGTGTATGTCTGTGACGCCACTCTGGATGCGGCCCCCTTAATCTCCAGGGCCTCTGTATCGGCGTTGGTATTACGCCGCCTAATTTTGCTGAAATGCTAGTCCGCTGACCAGGCTTCCAAAAAAGCCCTGGCAGACTTGCCCTTCAAAGGTGGGACACTTTTTGGTACCTCGCTGGACGACATTATTAAGGATGTCACTGGGGGTAGGAGCACTCTTCTCCCTCAGTCCACCAAGGGGAAGGAGCCACACAGTAACCCGGGACCTTCCTTTCCCACGCAGAAGCAGTATTTTCATCAGTCAGGGCCTGCGGGTAGACCCCCCCCAAGCTGACAAAGGTTCAGCTGGGAGACCGAAGCATCCTTGGGTGCGTAAGCTGAACTAGCCAGCAGCCAAACCTGCCACCACATGAAGTTTTGCCCCCGCCCGACTCATGGGGGGTGGGCGGCTTCGCAGGTTCACAGTCCGGTGGACCTCCCTGCTCTCAGACCAGTGGGTCTGCGAGGTGGTCACTTCGGGGTACAAGATCGAGTTTCTTTCCTGTCCGCCGAACAGATTCTTTCCCTCAAATCTCACTCTCCTTCCAGATCGTCAGTCTGCCCTATTAGGGGCAGTGCAAGACTTGCTAGAATGCGGAGTAATTTTACCTGTACCCCGGCATCCTTGGTACGCCGACCTCGTGCGCCTGGTGGTGGATGCACCCTGGAGGCTGCCAATACGGGAGGACCTTCTGTCTCAAGGTCCCATACTTCATCCTACTTTACAGTCGCTGGCTTTAACGGCATGGCTAATGAAAGCCAGGTATCGAGGACTCGGTCATCTCAACCATGCTGAGGGCACGGAAGTATTCCAGGAAGATCTACCATTGCACCTGGAAGGCCTACATCTCTATGTGCGAAGAGATGGGGTGGCGTCCACGGACGTATTCGGTTTCCAGGGTCCTGCTGTTACAGCGTGGAGTAGATCAGAAACTTCAAGGTGCACAGTGAAACACAAAACTCCAATGTAAACTGTAGCAGCGCTACTTCCAGACCGGATGCCTTTCCCTGAAACACTTCTATATACCAAACGAATATAGGAAATCAGATGATAGTGCGGATAAATAAGATATATAGAAAACAGTCCGTTCACCACGTGGGGCGATCACCACGTGGGGGGATATTAACTCCCCTTTTGGGGATGCACTCACCACAAATAAGTAAAGAGCCTGGAATATATATCCGTGTATCTCCTGGAAATTGCACTCTCCACCAGCCAGTATGTTTTTATGTTCAATCAAACCGCAACCAAATATAATGGAAAAAACTCATATAGTGTGATATTGCTTTAAAACAGGTTTATTGAGCCCAAAAAAAACATCCCCTTATAAAATGTGCGTACCACAATATAAAAGTAACAAGCAGAAAATATGGATATCAGTACTGTGCCTGGAAGAACCTCCTGGCTGGACAGTGAAGCTGCTGCTGATGAACCTCTTTCCTGTTCCTGGTCCTAGGGGCTGTACAGAGTGTTTAGGTCAATGGATAAGCGTCACGCCCTGACGCGTTTCGTCATTGGTTGACTTCTTCTGAGGGCGTGACTAAGCTTATCCATGACTCAATATAAATCCTCGCCCGTGGAGCGCATATCTGTGCGCTCATTGGCCTGTTCCGATCACTTGAGCGCTCCATTGTGCACATGCGCACTAGTGGCCGGAACAGAGACCAATGGCTATTGCTCTGGGCGGAAGTAAGTGATGCGCTCCCGACCGCGCAGGTTCAATAGCATCTGCGAGGCCGCTGCCCTTCTAATGGCAGAGCACTTCCGCGTTTCAGGTGTATTAAATATAGGCACCATATTGGCCCTATGCCAATCCAGCTAGTCCAGTCATTAACGAGTCCCTAAAAATTAGAAGCAATGGCTTTGTAATGACGACGCTGAATTATTTTAGTTTTTGTGGGTGGATTTTGTCTGGTCCAAGTGCTTTATTTACCTTTTTTATTTTGTCTAAATATTTCTGAACCATATCACTTTTGAGCCGTTGTGGATCATTTGGGGCTGTGTTAATGCCATCCCCACTATGGACTTGAGCTCCCCCATGTTACTATGAATACACAGAGCTGAAGAAAGTATTTCTTTGTCCCCAGTCACCCACTCTAGATTATTTTGTAAAGGGCCTGCATACTCAGACCTAACCTCTTTTACTATTGATATATGTGAATATTTTTGGAGGAGTTTGTCCTATCTTTTGGAATCTGTAATTCATTTTTGAATTTTTGTCCTTGGTTTTCTTTTCTACATATTCTTTTATATTCTTTTTAACCACTTAACCACTTATGGACCCCTTCACGCCGATATATGTTGGCAGAAGGGCATGGCTGGGCACAGGCACATACCTGTACGTTGCCTTTAAGAGCCCAGCCGTGGGGTCCGAAGCCCCGTGACCTGTGCCCGCGGGACCCGATGGCCGCCGGTGTCCTGCGATCGGTCACAGGAGCTGAAGAACACCTTCCCCGTTCTTCTGTGTGTCAGTGACACTGATCGTCTGTTCCCTGATATAGGGAACCACGATCAGTGATGTCACATCTACAGCCACACCCACCTACAGTAAGAATCACTCCCTTAGGACACACTTAACCCTTGGCGCCCTCAAGTGGTTAACCCCAGTAATCGGTGCATTTTTATATCACTTTTCGCTGTGAAGATGACAGTAGTCCCAAAAATGTGTCAAAAGTGTCCGATGTGTCTGCCATGTCAGTCATGAAAAAAATCGCTGATCACCGCAATTACTAGTAAAATTTCGATAAACGCGTGTTTTTTTTTAACCAAAAATATGTAGAATACGTATCGGCCTAAACTGAGGAAACATTTTTTATATCTTCTTTTTTTTTTTTTTTCTTTCTTTTTTTCTTTGGGATATTTATTATAGCAAAAAGTAAGAAATATTGTATTTGTTGCTCTATTTGTTTATAGCGCAAAAAATAAATACCACAGAGGTGATCAAATACCACCAAAAGAGAACTCCTATTTGTGGGGGGGGAAAAAAACGCCAAATTTGTTTGGGAGCGCAATTGTCAGTTAAGCCGACACAGTACCGAATCGCAAAAAGGGGCCAGGTCCTTTACCTGCATAATGGTCCAGGTCTTAAGTGGTTAAAGTGTTTATTCCTTTTTAAAATTTTTAAAGCTCTTTTCTTTATAGCTTTAACTTCTGTCCGTAAGCCACATAGGTTTTATTTTTATACTTTGCAGTTCGCATAGTCTTTTTAAAGAATATCTATTTCTGTTGTGTGTTCAACGATTGAAAAACTAAAAAAAAACAAGGTGGGATTTTATATGGGGCCATGCCAGGTCATGGCATAGTGCCCCCATCCCTATATATTGGCAAAGCAGTGCAGACAAAGGGAGGGGGGGGAGGGAGGGGAGGGGAAAGGAGGGAATTTGCACACAGACAGGTGGGACTTTATATGGAGCACACAGTCTTAAGGGAAAATCCAATATCAAATAGTATAAAAATTAAGTTGATTTATTCGGTACAATTAAATGTTTGCATACAAGATTATATAAATATAGTACAATATAATACAATTGATAGTGCTAAGGACCATAAATACATAGAAAATCTCAATTTGATATTGTTTGTACAATTCCCATAGAATTGAAAGAACACTCTGGACATGCATAGTTGATAGGAACATTAACTTGGAACAGCTACAATAGGTATGGATCAATATCCAACCTTCCCGGACAGGGACCCCAGGTAGTGGAATCCCAAGCTGGGATCCGCAACGCTGTGACATGTATGGTACTATAATATTACATATTATTTAAAGTGCAACCACGGCTTGTGGCTAGCTCGACGCGTTTCGTGGCTTGATAGTACCACTCATCAGGAGCAGGCACGTGATGCATATCTAGGAAGATATAAAATTATAAACAAGTTGGATTCATGGTTACTTGACCTGTAGCAGAGAATATGGTTGCACATATAATGGAATGAACCAAATCCCATAGTAAAACTTAGACAGGCATGCTGTGTAAGGAGATATACCGTGGCCCATTAAGCCCATAGATTCACCGGTGTGTTCAACGATGTCAATAATCCCTCCCAGTCTAAGACCTATTTCACACTGAGGCGCTATAGTGCTAAAAATAGCACCTGTAAATGGCCTCTTATTTCACTCCAATGGGAAAGCCCCAAAAAAGTCCTGTGAGCAACTTCCTTGAGGCACTTTAGGAGCAGTGTATACATAGTGCCCCTGCCCTTTGAAATCCATGGGCAGCGCTGACCGCTGCGGGGGCTCTTTGGTGCTTTTAACCCTTTTTTCGGCTGCTATCGGGGGTTAAAAGCATCCTGCTAGCGGCCACAAAAAAAACACCAAAACTATGATAAAGTGCCACAAAAATAGGGGTGCTTTACAGCAGACGCCCGAACGCTGGCAGTATGAAAGTGCTCTTGGTTTTAGAGCAGCCCTCGTACTTTGAAAATTTAAGACCCCTTTTACACTGGATGCATTTTGCAGGCGCTTTAGTCCAAAAAAAGCGCCCGAAAAATGCCTCCTCTGCAGTCCCAGTGTAAAAGCTCGAGTGCTTTCACATGTGGCGATGCGCTGGCAGAACATCAAAAAATGTCCTGCAAGCAGCTTCTTTGAGGCGCTTTAGGAGCAGTGTATAAACCGCTCCTAAAGTGCCCTTGCCCATTAAAATGGACAGCACCACCAAAGCATCTTGACAGCGACGCTTTGTGGGCATTTTTAACCTTTGGCCACCAACAGGGTTTAAAAGCACCCCCGCTAGTGGCCGATGAGCGCCTCTAAAATTACAGTAAAGCAAGTGTTTTTATATTTCCTGTATGTGTTTGCTTACAGCTGACATTAATAAAAGCATGTTATGGTCACTGCTACCCAGATGGTGTTTATATGAATATTGGTAATTAACTGCATGGTTTGAGATTAACCAGGTCCAGCAGAGCATCATTCTTAGTCGGGGCCTCAAACTGGACCTTAAAATGGTCTTGTAATAGGTTAATAAATGTTTGCCCTTTAACTGTTCCAGCAGTGCCATTACTCCAGTCAATTTCTAACGATAACGGACAAAAAAAATGCTTTTCATAAGGTAGGTGAATCTAGAATCCATCAGACTGTGTCTCACTTTTGCACATTTTCTTTTATCCTACCGTATAGGACACAGGCCGTCATTAGACAGGTTATATGCTTCACCTTCAGGTGATTGAACACGGGCAAAGCCACTCAAAGCTTTTACCCTCCCCCCAACAGTCCTTGCCACCTTGTGATCCTTTTTTATATGTTGGGCTGCTTTCACACGGAGTTGCTTTACAGGTGCTATAGCGCTAAAAATGGCGCCTCTCCTCTCACTCCAATGTGAAAGCCAGAGGGCTTTCACACTGGAGCGGTCAGCTGGCAGGACGCTAAAACAATTCCTGCTAGCCGTATACTTGCAGCGCTGTAGAAGCGGTGAATACACCGCTCCTAAAGCGCCGCTGCCAATTGAAATCAATTGGCAGCAGAGCTTTGTGGCGTTTTTAACCCTATTTCGATTTTAACCCTATTTCGCCATTTTTTGCGGCGCTTTACGGTCTTTTTTTGCCTCGCTTTTTGAGCATTTTTGGCTTTTAACCCCCGCTAGCGGGAAAAAAGTGTTGCAAAAAAGACGGTAAAGCGCCGCAAAAAATTTCGCTTTACAGTCGACGCGCTGGCAGTGGGAAAGCAGCCTTAGTGTCTATAGGTGATGGATGCATTTCTGTGGCATATTACAATCTGCACCAGGCCACTGCAGCAGAGGATGTTGGTTTTCAGGATCAGTGCCTCCTCCCAGTTTCATGCTGCAGACACCACATGATGATGGGAGTGAGCCTGTAACGTGCACTGGACCTGGTGCACAGGTAATGTATCTGGGTACTTAGAACAGCATGTGTGTCACCGCCAAGTGTTCTAGAGGTCCAAGTTGGTGGTCCATGTGCAGGGTAGTGCAGGTCTTGAAGGCCCCCCCCCCACACCCTTCCTAATCAGGGGGGCTGATGGGCCTGACCAATATGGGCTTAGTGACTCAACATTTACCTTGGAGACACTTCCCAGGGTGTAAAATTGCGGTGTTGCACAGCTGCTATAACTGAAAATAAAACTACAGATCATACAATACACCAAATTTTGTCTGTGATTCACATAAAATAAATTCTTGTGCAAAAGTGCACAAACAAACATGTATAAAGTTTAGTCCAATGTGCCTAGAATCATCTTTAGGGTTACTCTTTCACAAACATCCAAGAGTGATTTTAAATGTCTCTGTAGTTGGCACATTAATAATACTGAACCTGTAATCCCCAGTTCTGTAAATTTCTTCACACTTACTGCAACAAAAAAACAAAAGCGTCCAAAGTTGTGGTCTCACCTTTTCTACCTTGAACTATAAAACCATATAGGTCTAAATGTGCTGTCCCGCTCAGGGTAATATGAGGTGACTGTCCTTTTTCACAGATACTACGCTTTTTCCACTTTTATTTTCAAATTGATGTGCTTTTAAGAATTCCACTGCACCGCTACTTACTTTTGTTTAAATGAACTCACAGCCATAATCAAAGCCATCATGGTGTTAAATTATCAACAAAATATATTAAAGGGGTTGTAAAGGTTCGTTTTTTATTTTCTAAATAGGTCACTTTAAGCTAGTGCATTGTTGGTTCACTTTCCTTTTCCTTCAATTTCCCTTCTAAATGTTTTTTTTCTTTGTCTGAATTTCTCACTTCCTGTTCCTCCTCAGTAAGTTGTTCAGTAAGCTGTTCTAAATGACTTTCCACCGCTCGGATGATGGTGGAAAGCTTACTGAGGAGAAACAGGAAGTAAGAAATTCAAACAAAGAAAAAAAACATTTAGAAGGGAAATCAAAGGAAAAGGTAAGTGAACCAACAATGCTCTAGCTTAAAGGAACCTATTTAGAAAATAAAAGATGAACCTTTACAACCCCTTTAAGAAATTCACTCACATAGAAGTAAATAAAAATGCAATCGAGGAGTAATGGTCCCTCAGGACTAATGGCTTCCACCACACTTTTCGTCTTCTAAATCTGACGTCACCTGGATCTATCGTAAGTCATGTAACTTGTGACCTCATGCGTAGAGCGGATCCAGGTGATGTCAGAGTTGGAGAACTGGAAGTGTGGCAGAAGTAAGTGGTTTGTTCTAAGGGACGAATACTCATTGAAGGTTTTACTTATGAGTGCATTTTCTTAATACAGTTTGTTGGTAATTTAAACTACTGTATTTATTGGCGTATAACACGCACCTTAACTTTAAGAGGGAAATTTCAGGAAAAAAACGTTACACGGACCCCTGGCATAGTACACGGACCCCCTGTACAACAACACAGCTCCTTTCATTATAAAGACCCCCCCCCCCCCCCCTGCACTCCCAGCGCTGGGACAAGGACAACGCTGCCATCATACTCTAAAGTCTTGAAAACTTCACACTGTCAGCCCCTTCTCATACACTGTGTTACTCTCATTGTAAAGCAAAGTTCTAAAAATACCTCCATTAACGCTGTTCTCTCTCGTGGACCCGGTCATGTGACTGCTATCCTCTGCTTCATTGACGGTCACGCAGGCACGGTTTACCCTCTATTTTCAGGGTAAAAAAGTGTGTGTTATACGCCGATAAATACGGTACTCGTCTATGGTGGCTTCTGTTATGGCTTTGAGGGGATTTTAAAGGCAAGTAGCAGTGCAGTGGTGTTCTTTAACACACAGCAACTCTTGAAAATAAGTGGTTAAAGTAGAGTACCTATCAAAATGGAGGGCCCCCTGAGCGGAGACAGCACATTGGCTTTTAGATCATAGTAGCAAGGTGGGAGCACAACCTTGGACAGTTTTAGGGTGTTTGCCGCACTGGGATTGTGGGTTCAGTATCTATGTTCCAACTGCAGTGGTATTTTGGAATCACTCCTTGGATGTTTGTGGAAGAGTAAATCTAAAGTGGATTGAAGGCACATGGGACTTTATGAACTTTTTGCATGTAAGCATTTGTTTTATGTGAATCGTGCGCACACACATTTGGTTTATTGTATGATCTGTTTTATTTTCATTTTTACCAGCAGAGCAACAGTTTTGTAAAAAAACTAAAATGTATTAAAACAAAGGTGCTTTCATTGGTATCGCACAGGTAAAATCAAGTATTCAAAATGACATACTTTGCTTGATTTATCTTACAGCAGTTGTATTACACAAACTATATCACACTTGTATAGGGGAAGCTTATATTGGCACTCAAGATACTATGGATGACTATAAAGGATAATACAACCGGTAAATCAACTCTGGGGAGAGCAGGTAAGGTGAGGCAGCAAAGGGAGAAAACAGCAGGAGGGGGGGGGGGGTTAACTATCAAACTAAGTACTTTAGACATTACACATATTGCAATGGGTAAAGTAGTTTATTCCTGCGCTACAGTGGAAACTATGTGTGCAGAGGGCAAAGGTGCGGCTACTACTGCATGGGCCAACCACTACCCACAGTGAGACATGGAAAAAATCAAGAGATGTTGCGCTCCAATAGCATAGAATGGTGTAAGTGGTAAAATGTATAAATAACCAAAATACCAATATAGTATAATTACCTTTTTCTGCTTCACAGGTTCTAAAATTGCAGGTGCAATGTTATGCTGAAGCAGTACGTTACACGTTCAAGTTGCCCTCTGCAGGGTTAACTGAATCACCTGTCTCCTCCCTGGGTTCATTAAAGTCCCCACAAGCTTCATGCTCCTTTCCGTTTCATCCTTTATTGGAAAATCTTATTTACGCCGACTGGCAACATCCAGATAAGCATGTCTCTTCTCCTAGGAAATGTTATGTTTTTCTTTCCTATGGAGGAAAAGTTTACTAAAAAATGGAAGCTACCGGCGGTAGATGCGGCCATTTCTTTTGTAAATAAAAACCTAACTTGTCCAGTAGACAATGCTCAGGTATTTAAAGATTTTTCTGAAAAGAAGTTAGAATCTTTAAGTCTTCTTTTGTGATGGTGGGTGCTGTGACCCAACCTGCTGTGGTAGCTCTGGGTATGTGTCATATACATGAAAATTGATTGTCTGCAAATCTTTCATAGGAGCATATATTGCTTGGACATGGCCAAGCATATATGCACTAATATGGCCATATAGTTAAAAACTATTACATATATAGATCCTACGCGTTAGAGAAACTCCTTCAGGGAAAATCCAATATATGACATGGGTTGTAATCTAAAATGGAAAGATAATTTGTAACAAACAGCATTCATTTAATCAACATTCAATCCATCAAATGCCAAAAGATGGGTCGTAATAAGGGCAAGAAAATTTGGTGGTTGTATACTTACACAAACAGCCATGCATTCGAGTTCAGAATGGGATGACAAACAGGACCATACAGGTCGCACAGAGGGAGACAGATGGTCCACAAAGAGTTTAAAAGAAAAAACCCATTGAGGGGTGTGGAGAGTCAGCGCAGGGGTTACCTGAGAGCAAACTGGAGCAAGCTATAGATAGCTTGCGCTATCTATCTCTTATCTATCTATCTATCTATCTATCTATCTATTTCAAAAGAAGTGCTGTGCAGCTTAGGAGGAGGCAGAAAGTAATGATCTTGAATGCGGTAGGTCCCAAAATGCTGCCAAACAGAGTATTATCTCTGTGTGGAATAAAAATGCCAAACAAGTAGCAAACACCTACAGGGATACAAATGAAGACCTTGCAGGAATCGGCACCACCAAACCACAGCTAGACTACAAAAAAACTAAAGATCTATTCATGGAAAAGGGGAGAGATGAGAGAGTGAATATACACATCATGTGACACTTCAAAATGCAGCGAGTCACAGGAAGAAAGTTTCACTGTACCTGGGCTGATGGGATCACTCATGTACTGCCTCCTCCTCAACCACAGCACTGAATGGGCCAGTGATAAATGGCTCTTGTATAAGGAGTTCACTTGATTGAACCTCCTTCCCAGCGTGTGTTGGTGATCCACACCAATTATGCCGGTAGCTCAGGACGCGGTCCCCCGGTGCGCGGTGCACAGCGTCACCCTCTGCCCAACACCAAAATGGCAGTACGGGAGGAGTGACGTCATGTGTCGCGCTCCCACCAGAACGCATGTGCGATAATCATGGGAGCCACAGTGTAGAGTCTGAGGATTGGTAAAGGGTGGAATAATGGCAATCCTCTGCCAAAGAGTTGAGTCTGCTCAACCAGGCACAAAGCTTGGTAATACAACTGTGGATGTCGGACATAGGTGGAAGGGGGAAAAAAGGTCACTGTAAAAACAGAAGACCAGGTGAAATATGCCCACATAAATAAGGGTTCCGCAGGAAAAAATGCTGGCCAGGCACAAGGGGGGCCGACCATAATTCTGTGCTAGTTCGGCCTGCGCATGCCGGGATTGCACACAGGATGACCCCAAACGCCCACCCAATTGTATCCACACCCCAAATCGAAAAAATGACACAAAAAAATGAAAAATGTAGGACTAAAAAATAATGATGTTGAGGACAGCTAGAAGGACAAAACTAGACCTAGTAATGCAGGGTGGCATGCAGCAAGACACACAACCAACAAATTTGAGAAATTTGGAAAATTCACAACTAGGGCACACCTAAAAGTGACGGTATGCAAACATTGTATATAGATTGAAAAATTCTGTAAACACTTTATGTATGTAAAAAGTGGTGGACAGGGGGGATATTGGTTGTCCTCAAAGTGGGACTTTACACTGATTCTACCTCTCCATTTCTCCAGACACAAACCATTCAAGAAAATGCCTGTAGTTGGCTGCCTCGTTAAGGCCTGAAAAAATGGTGGCTTGGAGAAGAAAAATCAATTTCAGCTCCCTCTGTAGTAAAATCTTATTCCAGTCCCCCCCACTTCTTGCACTTGGATGTCTTCTATCCAGGACCATAAACTTCACCCCTGGAAAAATACCATTGTGCAGGGCTGTAACATGTCTTCCCAAGGGGAAGTCAGGATTGCACCCTTTCATACTCCAGACATGTTTTGTCATCCTCGACCGTAGTTCAACCTTAGATTTTTCCACGTAAAATAACCACAATCGCAGAGCAACAAATATACTACACATTATGGTATTACAATTGGCATAGTGTACTGCCTTAAAAACCCTACCATTTGGTAGTGTGTGTGTGTGTGTGTGTATGGGTCCCACCTGTATGTACTTGCAAAAATTGCAGCCCCCACAGGTAAAGGTTCCCTTAGCTTTACAGGGATCTCCACGGTTTTCACCTTTTTAAATTCACTTTTTGTATAATACGTTCTCTGATAGATGTTGCACGTTCGTAAGTCATAAGTGGTTTGTTTGATACAAATTTGCCAAGGTTAGAGTCCATGGACAGAAGATGCCAATATTTTTGGATAATGTTACGAATTTTGTTGTGCTGGTTTAAATAGGATGTTATCAATCTTTTTGCACTATCATTCTGACCTTCTTTTTGGGGTTTTTGAGAATACAGTAATTCGTACCTAGTCTTTTCCAAAGATTTCTTGTAAGCCTTTTTGAGGCATGTTTTTGAATATCCTCTCTAGAAGACGTGTTTTGTAATTTTTTTAGCTTTGATCTGAAAGGTCTTTACATCAGAGTAATTCCGTCTAGTACATAGGTACTGGCTAAAGGGTATGGAGGCTACAAGTGGGCGGGGTTGGAAACTTTAGGCATGCAATATTGAATTGCCTGCCGTCAATTTTCTGACAAGACGAGTCTGGATGGCACCGCCTTCCCCAAGGAGGACGGTGACGTCCAGAAAAGTCACCTCATCAGAATGATGAGTCATTGTAAATGTAAGGTTGAACAGATTTTTGAGTCTGGCTAAATACGCAGCTAGCATCTCGACTGGTCCATCCCAAATTAAAAACACGTTGTCGATGTATCTTACCCACAGTGATGTGGTCAGTATACATAGCACATTGTTTGTCAGCCATTAGTGCTCGCTCCCACTCCCCCAGGTACAGGTTGGCATACGATGGGGCACATGTCCCCATCGCAACGCCCTGCACCTGGAGGTAGTGGGAGCCGTCAAAGGAGAAGATGTTGGGATTCAAAATAAAATCCAGGGATTCAAAATAAAATCCAAGGATTGGACAATGAAATCACTATAGGGCTATTTGTCATCAATTTGTTGGGATAAGATATGATGTATTGCTGCCAGACCCAATGTATGTGGAATGGAGCTGTAGAGCGCCTCGACAGCGATGGTTACCAATGTAGAGTGCTCTGAAATCGACAGGCCGTCCAGGATTTTGAGAAAATTATCCGTGTGTTTCACATAAGATGGAAGACTGACAACAAAAGGCCGTTGATGTTCATCAATCAAGCGACTAAGGATGCAGGGCATACCGGTGATGGCTTATCTGGACGATCTACTCTTAGTAGAACGGTCAGTGGCACAGTTAAATCAGTGTACTCAGTACAGTAAAATACCTGTGTTTTAGGCTGGATCCTAAACTTCCAGAAGTCCTCTCTACAGCCCCGGAGAAAGGTAGAGTATTTGGGCATGGTCTTAGACACAACCCAAACCAAAGTATTCCTTCCGGAGCCAAAGGTCAAATCTCTAAAGGATCTGGTCCGCATGGTCAGGGCAAAGGGAAAAACATCAATTTGCCTTTGCATGAAATTGTTGGGGAAAATGGTGGCCTCTTTTGAGGCCATTCTGTATGCTTAGTTTCAGTCAAGACTACTTCAGAACAGTATCCTGTCCTCAGAGGTGCGCCAAAGCCTCAGTTGGTGGTTAAGCACCAAGAATTTGCGAGCAGGGAAATCCTTTCTCCCAGTCACTTGGAAAGTGGTGTCTTACGGATGCCAGCCTGTTGGGCTGGGGGGGGCAATTCTGGAAGAAGCCCTCTGCCCATGGTACCTGGTCCAAGTCTGAGAGGGGCCTACCCATCAACATTTTGGAGGTTTGGGCCGTATATCTAGCCCTCAGAACCTGGACACACAGGTTACCAGGTCACCCGGTTCGGATTCAATCTGACAATGCTACTGCAGTTGCTTGCATCAATCACCAAGTGGCAACCAGAGTAGGGATGCTCAGAGGTGAAAAAGATTTTAACATGGGCAGAAGCTCGTATGGCTTGTATTTCTGCGATCATCATTCCAGGGGTGGAGAATTGTCAAGCAAATTACCTGAGCCGCCAGTAATTGACGCCGGGGGAGTGGTCTCTACACCCTGACCTTTTTCAGGATATATGCCAGAAATCGGCGACCCCATATATAGACCTGTTCGCTTCCATGTTCAGCAGGAAGTTAGACAATTTTTGTATCGAGGACAAAAGATCCTCTATTCTACGGAACAGATGCACTGATTCCCTGGGATCAGTTTTACCTGATCTATGCATTGCCTCCAGTTCCGCTCTTACAGAGACTTCTTTGCAAGATCAAAGGAGGAGGAATTCCAGTTCTTGGTGGCCCCGAATTGGCCCAGAAGGTCCTGGTACACCAAGATCATAAGGATGGCGGTGGGGAAACCTTGGATTCTCCCACTTCGCCAAGACCTGCAATCACAAGGTTCAGTGTTCCATCCTTCCTTACAAAAGCTAAATTTTGATGGTCTGGCTGTTGAAACCTACATACTGAAGAAAACGGGGGCTCTCGGGTCCAATTCTTTCCCCTTTTCATTAATGCTAGGAAGCCGGTCTCCAGGCTCATTTATTATAGAATCTGGAAGGCATATGTTTCCTGGTGTGAATCAAGAGGGTGGATCCCTCAAAAATATGTCATTGATAGGATTCTGGCCTTCTGTCAATTGGGGGAAGATATGATATTAAACAGAAAAACAAATAAACACAAACAGATAAGCAGCTGGACACTAGGAGTCAAAATCAAAAAAATTCCTATGTCAGATATACAAAACATAGTGCAGCGCTAATGAAAAGTCCATACAACTCACAAACACGGGCACTGGGCCAGTGCCAGGCGATACAGCGAGATATAAAAACTGCGGATAGCTGCGGGTGATGTCACGTTATTCCCCACCGCAGTAGAAATGGCCAATTTCTCTAATGATGGTCAAGTCCAAAAATACAACCTTATCGCAATCAATGGTCCATGTGAGGCTGATGTTTTTCTCATTATTGTTGAGACGGCTGATGAAAGCATCTAATGAAGACCTTTCACAGTTCCAAACCATAATGAGGTCGTCAATATAACGATGATGACAAACAAGCTCAGGGAGGTGTCTAGAGAAGATGGCATCCTCCTCCCAGTGGGCCATAAAAATATTAGCCACACTGGGGGCAAAGCGAGCCCCCATAGTCACTCCCCTTGTTTGTAGGAGATAGTTTCCATTATACCAGAAATCATTTCTGGTATAATGTATATACTAAAAAAGAAGCATTATACCTTGACCCATTGTTCTGTAGAACCCCCTATTATATATTTTTTTACCTAAGATCCATAAAGACAGTATTAACCCCCCCCCTGGGAGGCCCATTGTCAATGGGATCGATTCTGTGTCAGCCAGACTGGGTCAATATATTGACTCTCTTTTTTTACAACCCCTGTGGTTAATACTCATGCTTTTTTAAAAGACACTAAGCATGTCATCCAAATTCTTGAGTCCCTAGGATGTTCTGCTAACAGCATTTTGGTTACTGCCGACGTCAGTTCGTTATATACCATCATAGGTCATAGTGACGCTATGACGTCGGTTGAGTGGGCACTCTCTACATCCACTCAATCAGGCAGACACCAGGAGTTCCTTCTTGGTTGTCTAGATTTTTGTTTGTCCAGAAATAATTTCTGGTATAATGAAGACTATCTCCTACAAACAAGGGGAGTGGCTATGGGGGCTCGCTTTGCCCCCAGTGTGGCTAATATTTTTAAGGCCCACTGGGAGGAGGATGCCATCTTCTCTAGATGGCCCCCTGAGCTTGTTTGTTATCGTTATATTGACGACCTCATTATGGTTTGGAACGGTGAAAGGTCTTCATTAGATGCTTTCATTAGCCGTATCAACAATGAGAAAAACATCAGCCTCACATGGACCATTGATTGCGATAAGGTTGTATTTTTGGACTTGACCATCATTAGAGAAATTGGCCATTTCAAGTTGACAAATTATTTTAAACCTACTGCGGTGGGGAAGGATGTGACGTCACCCGCAGCTATCCGCAGTTTTTATATCTCGCTGTATTGCCTGGCCCAGTGCCCGTGTTTGAGTATTATTCTTTATATATCAATACATTTTGTACCTGTATATGCGGAGAGCACTATGGTTTGTCCTCCCTTTTCTTACATGATTATATCCACGATTGCATCTACTCAATATTTGGTATCTGCTGTTTTGATTGCCTGGGTCCTGTTGGAGCATTGCCTGGATCATACCCGCAAGGGAAAGCGTGTTTGATCCTATCTAACAGAGGGTCCACCCTGTGAGGTGAGTGGCCATTCCAGCTATTGGTGGAGGTGTCACAATATTTCCACGCTCATCACCTGCATGATATCTGTTTATAGTCACCTATAAGATCACGTGGATGACCCTTATGGGCTTTTCATTAGTGCTGCACTATCTTTTGTAGATATGAAATTAGCCCTCAGTACTATTAAGGGTCAAATCTCAGCTCTATCGATCTTCTTTCAGAGACCATTGGCATCTCATTCCCTAATCAGGGCATTCATTCAGGGGGTGTTGCGGGTAAATCCCCCAGTCAAACCTCCCTTGTGCCCCTGGGATTTGAATCTAGTTTTTGTCAGGCCTGCAGAAGCAGCCCTTTGAACCTATTTGTCATATCCCATTGATTCTCGAGTCGGAATTTTTTATTTTTTTTTGGTTGCCATCTCCTCTGCTAGGAGAGTATCTGAACTAGCGGCTCTTTACTGTAAAGAGCCTTATTTAGTTGGTCACAAAGGCAAAATTGTATTACGACCCCACCCTACTTTTCTTCCTAAAGTGGTCTTGCCGTTCCATTTAAATCAAGATATTGTTTTGCCTTCCTTTTTTTCCCGAACCGCAGTCAGCGGGGGAAAAATTATTGCACGCTCTAGATGTAGTGAGAACAATGAAGGTTTATCTGCAAGCAACTGCTCAGATAAGTAAAAATAGGATTTTTAAATATAGCTTACCTGTAAAATCCTTTTCTTGGAATGCATCACGGGACACGGAGCCATTGATAATTACTTGGTGGGTTTGATAGTCACCACAGGTGATTGGACACTGGTAACCCTAATTACAAGGAGAGTTCCTCCCCTATATAACCCCTCCCATATGGAGAGCACCTCAGTTTTGTAGCAAAGCAATGTGTCCCAACGTTTTAATCCCGAAGAGGGGCGGGAGCTCTGTGTCTCGTGATGTATTCCAAGAAAAGGATTTTACAGGTAAGCTGTATTTAAAAATCCTATTTTCTTGTTCATATATCATGGGGCACAGAGCCACTGATAATTACTAAGTGGAATTTCCCATAGCAATGCTTAAATTGAGGGGAGGGAGACAGATCAGAAACATAGACCGCCATTAGGAGAGGAGCTATACTGCTGCCTGCAGTACAATACACCTAAAGGTGGCATTTTCATGCCCTCTCGCATCGAACTAGTAGAATTTAGTGAATGTATCGACCGAAGACCAAGTAGCAGTCTTGCAGATCTGAGCCATGGAGGCCTGGTGATGCACTGCCCATGAAGCACCCACCGCTCTAGTCGAGTGCGCTTTCACCTCAACAGGAGGAATCTTTTTTTTTTTTTTTTTCTAAAGTATAGGCCTGAATAATGACTTGTCATGTCCAACTCGCAATAGTGGATTTTGACGCTGCCAGGCCCTTTCTTGGGCCCTGTGGCAGAATAGACATTTTTTTTTTCTGAGCTGTAGCCTGCAGATACATTTTGCAACATCTAGAGAATGTAGATTCTCTTCCTCCTCCGGACTGCGGATCTGGAAAAAAGGACGGTAGGACTACATCTTGATTCGGATGGAATCCTGAGACCAGTTTAGGTAAAAAAGCTAGGTGAGGACACAAGACCACCCTGTCTTCATGAACAATCATATATGGTTCTCTACATGAAAGAGCTGCCAATTCCGACACCCTCCTTGCTGAGGATATGGCTACAAGAAAAACGTGTTTCTTTGTCAAAAGAACTAAAGCATGGTGCAATGGTTCAAAAGGTTGTCTCTGTAAAATAGACAAAACCAAACTTAACTGGCGGATTCAAGCGCAGCGCTCCCTGAACAAATGCCGGGATCAGGGAATGAGGCAAGCAAGTGGTTTTTAAAAGAATACTGATAAGGCCGAAATCTGGCCCTTTGATAGTGCTCAAGGCCAACTTTAATTTCTATAACAACAAAAACCTGGGGAATGCCCAGGGAAAAACCAAGCCTACTTACCGACCAGCTAGCAGACAACCAATTAACCTGTCTAACACTATGCGTTAAAAACAGGGGTCTAGTCCGCACGCATTTGCAAACGCATGCGTGAGCCACAGAGCCGCGCCAAGGCACCCTGTAATATCTGTGGTCCTAACACTAAACAATGAGTGTCCCCACAGTGGAGGCACATGCATTTTAATGGATAGATAGGGGCAGGTGGACTGAAGGGGAGCCACCCCTTCTTAAAGGTACAAGAGCACACCAAACACCCAGCATATAGCACAGTGGCTGCAAAGGTGTTGGTGCACTGCTGGACACTACAAGCACCATAGGTGAAACACAAACATGTCCACCGCCCCCATCTATAGCTGGCTATCGCAGTAGGTAGCATTGGAAGGCTAAAACAGATAACAACAAAAACCTGGGGAATGCCCAGGGAAAAACCAAGCCTACTTACCGACCAGCTAGCAGACAAGCAATTAACCTGTCTAACACTATGCGTTAAAAACAGGGGTCTAGTCCGCACGCATTTGCAAACGCATGCCTGACTGAAGAAAGGCAAGAATTTTGTTAATGGCATACTTCCTAGGATGCCACCCCCTGGGTTCACACCAGGAAACATATGCCCTCCAGATTCTATAGTAGATGAGCCTGGAGGCCGGCTTTCTAGCATTTACCAGAGTGGATAGGACTGGCCCAGAGAGCCCACGTTTCTTCAGAATGTGGGTCTCAACAGCCAAACCGTCAAATTTAGACTTTAAGTCAGGATGGAATATTTTACCCTGTGAGAGTAGATCTGAGCGTAGTGGGAAAACCCAAGGTCTCCCCTCTGCCATCTTTACTATTTCCGCATACCAGGATCTCCTGGGCCAAGCGGGGGTCACCGGCTTCCCTTCCCTCTTGACTCTGAGGAGGGAGAAGCGGAACCGGAGGGAACGCATAAATCGGAGAATACTGATCCCATGGAATTGTCAGGGCATCCGACCCTTGAGCCAATGGATCCCTTGTCCTTGACACAAAGTTGTCCAGTTTTGTGTTGAACCTGGAAGCCAACAGGTCTACATCTGGGGTTCCCAATTTCTGACATATGGCTTGAAATATGTTTGGGTGTAGAGACCATTCTCCTGGACTCAGTTGGTGGCAGCTTAGAAAATCCGCTTGCCAATTTTCTACTCCTGGAATGAAGACCGCAGATAAGCAAGGAATATGCCTTTCTGCCCAATAAAAAATGTGATTCACCTCTGGGCATCCAGACTCCTGGTACCGCCTCGGTGATTGATATAAGTCACTGCTGTGGCATTGTCGGACTGTACCCAAACAGGACAACCATGCCGTTTGTAAGACCAGACTCTGAGGGCCAGATGAAATGCCGAATCTCCAGAATGTCAATGGGTAGGAGCTTTATGGCTCTGGACCATCTTCCCTGGGCAGATGCCTCGTCCAGAACTGCTCCCCAGCCTATAAGACTGGCGTCTATTCCGAAAATTGTAACCACAAAGGATTTTCCTTTTAGCGGATTTTGGCGTAGCAACCACCAATTAAGGCTCTGGCGAACCTGTGGAGACCGGATTATTGGAAGGTCGAAGGCCTGGATTCTTCTGTTGCAAGCAGACACGATGCTGCCCTGCAACAGCCTTGAGTGAAACTGGGCATAGGCAACCGCTTTGAATGAGGCTACCATCTTTCCCAATAACGTCATGCACAGAAGGTTTTTTCTTTGCCTTTATCACTCAGACTAGATCCTTTACGGCTTTGGCCTGGGTAGGAATACCTTGCTTTGGAACATGTCTATAATTTTTCCCAAATATTCCAGCCTTTTTTGATGCTGTAAGGAGGATTTTTCCAGATTGAGGACCCAGCCTAGGTACTCTGAATACTCCACTGTGCTGCGCACATTGTGGTCTAGGCGTGTTACAGGCTGATCCATGAGCAACAGGTCCTTCAGATAGGCTGTTACTGCTATGCCCCGTGCCCTCAGCTTTGCCAGAGGTGGGGCTAGGTCTTTGTGATTACCCGAGGTGCAGTAGCCAGACCGAATGGAAGTGCCACTGATCCACCGCAAACCTTAGAAATTGTTTGTGAGCTGGAAATATTGGCACATGAAGATATGCATCTCTGATGTCTATTGACGCCAGGAATTCTCCTCTCTGAAGGGTGGAGACTACTGAACAGACAGACTACATGCGGAAGGAGCGAATGTTCAGAAACTGATTCAAGTCTTTCAGATCTAGGATAGGTCTGACATCCCTATTTGGTTTTGGAACCGTAAAGAGGTTCGAGTAAAACCCTGAGCCCTGATCTTCTGGGGCTACTGCCATGATCACCCCTTGGGTCAACAGGCATTCCAGGGCAAAGAGCAATGGCCTCCTTTCTCTTTTGTTCATGGACGGACACAGCCTTAATCTTGACAAAGTGGGAATTAGCCTTCCTTTAGGAGTGACTAGGCAGAAAGTGTTAACTTCAAAGCTGAACAGCCCTGCCCAGGGGGGCGGTCCTACTGGCTATATCCCCTCAGCCTGCACCGAGCAGTTTTTTTCTGCCTAGTTAAGGAGAAGACATGGCTCCCTTCGGGCCCATAGGCCTGGAGGCTTTATTTCAAATCTAAACCATCTACTACGGTTCCTGGGTGGTGAGTCCTCTGGGGGGGAACCCCTCGTCTCTGCTGCAGCCAGGAGTGGTGGGTTACTTGTTTGGGAGTCCCGTGTCAGGTGTGTGGACAGGCGGACCTTGGCTCTGAGGTATCTGAGGATGCGGACCAAGATCACCCAGGCAGCGAGGACGACTTTGGACCCAGGTCAGCACGCGATAGGGCTCTAGTAAGTGACCTTATCACACAGTGCGATATACTCAAAAAATAGAGGGGTCTGCAGAAGCAGCAGACGCGCAGGTCCCTTTTGGGTTCCGTAAGGCAACCCGCACTGCTAAAGTGTTTCCTTGTGTTTTATTTAGACAAACTTTTATACAAGGAGTGGGATAAACCACAGAAGGTTTTTTCGTCCCTAAAAATCTGGCGGTGCTCTACCCTCTTCGAAGAGATTCTTGAAAAAATGGACCTCGCCCCTGATAGTGGACCCTCATGTGTCCAGATTAAACAAGCTAACCACCATACCGATGGAAGGGGCTCCCGCCTTCAAATCAAAGACCCTGCGGACAAGAAGGCTGAGGTGATCACCCGCAACCTGTACACGGTAGTGGGTTCGGCGGTACGCCCAACCATAGTTGGGGCCCTGGTGTCTCAGACATGGGAAGTTTACTCTTCTTTTTAACCGGTAACAGTGTAAACTTGCCTCCCGGTAATCTTTTGGATATATTTGTCCAAATCATCCCCAAATAGGCGTTTCCCAAAGAATGGGAACACCGCCAAGTATCTTTCGCTTCTCAATGCTTTAGCCAAAGGCAGGCCCGGACTGGAACAAAAAATAGGCCCGGGCATTTTGGATTGAGCAGCCCGTGACATGTTAACCGGCCCTTTCCCCACTCTCCACCCTGACGGCTTCCCGGAAGAGGTGTGTGTGGGGGGGGTGGGCGAGGGGGGACCAGGAAAGAGCAATAAGGGGGTGGAGAGCACAGGGAATAACCTTGAGAACATGGGGTGGGGTGAGAGCACAAGTGAGGCAGAGAACACAGGGAGGAAAAGGAGAGCATAGGGGAGGTGGAGGGCACAGGGAGGTTGTGGAGAGCATGGGGGGGATGTGGAAAGAGCATGGGGGGATGTGGAAAGCACATGGGGGGGGGATGTGGAAAGCACATGGGGGGGGGATGTGGAGAGCACATGGGGGGGGATGTGGAGAGCACATGGGGGGGGATGTGGAGAGCACATGGGGGGGATGTGGAGAGCACATGGGGGGGATGTGGAGAGCACATGGGGGGGATGTGGAGAGCACATGGGGGGGGATGTGGAGAGCACATGGGGGGGGATGTGGAGAGCACATGGGGGGGGATGTGGAGAGCACATGGGGGGGATGATGTGGAGAGCACAGGGGGGGGGATGTGGAGAGCACAGGGGGGGGGATGTGGAGAGCACAGGGGGGGGATGTGGAGAGCACAGCCACAGGGGGGCATGTGGAGAGCACAGCCACAGGGGGGCATGTGGAGAGCACAGGGGGGGCAGAAGGCAGGATAGGAGGAGCAGTGGGGGCGGCAGCATATAGAACAATCATTCTCTCCATCTTCCTCTTGCAGTCTCGGAATGCCTGCTTCTCCTCTACCTCTCACAAGCATTCCGAGACCTGCAGGAGGAAGATGGAGAGAATGATTGCTCTATATGCAGCAGCCCCCACTGCTCCTTTTTATCCAGGGTACAGGAGGGGGGGTTTACTCTATTTCTGTCATCCTGCTGTGTGTGCAGTACAAGGCGGGCATTATCCGCCAGGCACAGTGGTTTCTTTCTCGGCAGGACACAGCAGCTCACAGCAGCTCTAGTCACGCCCCCAGCACCGACGGCTGACCAATACGGGCGGCCGTATTGTAGGTGTGTCATCTACAGTGCCTTGCGAAAGTATTTGGCCCCCTTGAACTTTGCGACCTTTTGCCACATTTCAGGCTTCAAACATAAAGATATAAAACTGTAATTTTTTTGAAGAATCAACAAGTGGGACACAATCATGAAGTGGAACGAAATTTATTGAATATTTCAAACTTTTTTAACATATAAAAAACTGAAAAATTGGGCGTGCAAAATTCAGCCCCTTTACTTTCAGTGCAGCAAACTCTCTCCAGAAGTTCAGTGAGGATCTCTGAATGATCCAATGTTGACCTAAATGACTAATGATGATAAATAGAATCCCCCTGTGTGTAATCAAGTCTCCGTATAAATGCACAGTGATAGTCTCAGAGGTCCGTTTTAAAGCGCAGAGAGCATCATCAAGAACAAGGAACACACCAGGCAGGTCCGAGGATACTGTTGTAAAGAAGTTTTAAAGCCGGATTTGGATACAAAAAGATTTCCCAAGCTTTAAACATCCCAAGGAGCACTGTGCAAGCGATAATATTGAAATGGAAGGAGTATCAGACAACTGCAAATCTAGGAAGACCTGGCCGTCCCTCTAAACTTTCAGCTCATACAAGGAGAAGACTGATCAGAGATGCAGCCAAGAGGCCCATGATCACTCTGGATGAACTGCAGAGATCTACAGCTGAGGTGGGAGACTCTATCCATAGGACAACAATCAGTCGTATACTGCACAAATCTAGCCTTTATGGAAGAGTGGCAAGAAGAAAGCCATTTCTTAAAGATATCCATAAAAAGTGTTTAAAGTTTGCCACAAGCCACCTGGGAGACACACCAAACATGTGGAAGAAGGTGCTCTGGTCAGATGAAACCTAAATCGAACTTTTTGCAAATGTTTGGCGTAAAAGCAACACAGCTCATCACCCTGAACACCTCATCCCCACTGTCAAACATGGTGGTGTCAGCATCATGGTTTGGGCCTGCTTTTCTTCAGCAGGGACAGGGAAGATGGTTAAAATTAATGGGAAGATGGATGGAGCCAAATACAGGACCATTCTGGAAGAAAACCTGATAGTCTGCAAAAGACCTGAGACTGGGACGGAGATTTGTCTTCCAACAAGACAATGATCCAAAACGGAGAAGGCAGAAGGAGAAGGCGACAGAAGCCTGGGCATCGCCCCCTCCCCCCTGCCGAAGACATCGGAGGGCTAAAGAAGAAAGCGGCCCCCACCCGGCGGAAGAGAACTAGACGGCGGTGAAGACTGGGACCCCCCGGAAGACTTCGAAGAAGCAAGCCCCCCTCGTAAAAGAGCTAAAGAGAGGGGGGGCCCCGGAGCTGACCTAATAAAATATTTTAAAAACCTGTGTAGCGTGTTTATTTTTTTTTTAACACTTTACTTCCAGGTGATTGGGTAGGGGTACGATGTACCCCATACTCATTCACCTAGGGTGGGGGGCCGGTATCTGGGGGCCCCCTTGTTAAAGGGGGCTCCCAGATTCCGATAAGCCCCTGCCCGCAGACCCCGACAACCAACGGCCAGGGTTCTCGAGAAGAGGCCCTGTCCCCATCAACATGGGGGCAGGGTGCTTTGGGGTGGGGGGGCCGCAGGGCGCCCCCCTGACCCAGAGCACCTACCTCCCCATGTTGAGGGCATGCGGCCTAGCACGGTTAAGGAGGGGGGCGCTCGCCTGTCCCCACCCCTGTTCCTGACCGGCCGGCCGGGCTGCTGCTCCGATACGGGTCTGGTATGAATTTTGGGGGGACCCCCACGCCGTGGGGGTTCCCCTTTAAATCCGCACCAGACTCATGGGCCTGGTATGCTCTTGGAGGGAAACCCATGCTGTTTTTTTTTTTTGTTAAAATTTGGCGTGGAGTTACCCCTCAAGATTCATATCAAACACAGTGCCTGATATTGGCAGGGATCCAAGTCGGATCCCTGCTCATTGAAAGTCGGACTTCAAGTCCAGGGCAAAGTAGGATCAACGTAGTATCCTGTTCATGAAAGTCGGATGGATGTAGGACCAATGTAGGATAAATGACCAATGTAGTATCAGTGTAGGAGCATTGTTGCAGAGCAAAGAAGAATGAAAGTCGTGTAGTATAGTGTGAACCTGGCCTCATCCTCTTAAGTCCTCAGACTGCACCTGATCCTCATCTCCAGATAGGGATTTTTCACCCTCAGAATGCACATCTGATGAGAGAGCCACAGCAGATGAAGGGGACCTACCCTGCTTTCTGCCATCTTTTAAGGAGGTTGTGATTAATGTAGCAATCCTACCTTTTTCGGCGCCATCCAAAGCAGTTTTTAAAGTGTCCTCAGTGACAAATACAGGAGCTGCAACATTAGGAGAGGCTGCAAAGCCTGACAGGAGTACATATTCATCCTGTGAGGCTGCTACCAGTCTGTCAGGGGGGGATGATAATCTGCAGGCATGACCAGAACCCCTAGCCCCAGGCGGGGATCTCTTGGTGGCTTTTTTACTTGCCCCTCACCCCCTCTTACTAGGAAATATAGTCCTTTAAGCTGCAAAGCAGAGGTACTAGTACAGGTGCAATCATAGCTGTGCTTAGTCATACAATATACATATATCGGCTCACTGCACAACCTGATGCCGAGTAGGTGTCTTGGGTTTGCCTGATCCGATCCCCTGGGATGCTTGCAGCCCACAGCTCTGTTCCATGCCGCTTTCAGAAGGCTCTTACTAAATACCTTGGACTGTCTACTTTCCAAAAAGGGGTCATTTTGAGGGTATTTGTACTTAACTGGATTGTTGTTGTATCAATAAATGAGATGGGCCTTCAGCACATCAGGTGTGATCAGATGTGAGAAATTTTCAGTGAATTGCACCCTAACTTGTAGACTCTCTAACTTTCACACAGACCTAAATAATATCCACTAATTTGTTTTTTTTTCCAAAGATATGTTGCAGTATAAATGTTGGCCCAAATTTATGAAGAAAAATTACTACTTTGCAAAATTTTACAATAGAAACTAAAAAAAAAATGTTTTTATTTTTTAATGTTCGCTTTTTTTTTTTATTTTTTTGCTTATGTCACAAAAATAAAAAACCCAGTGCTGATAAATACCACCAAAAGAAAGCTCTATTTGTTTGGATACAGTGTAGCATGACAGAGTAATTGTCAATTGTTCCGCCTGGGTAAATTAGCTACAAATACTTTTAATAGACACTTACCTGTCCAGGGAGCCCACAATGTTGCACAACAGCCGATTTTTGGATCGGCTGTCGGGTGCTATTCGTCGTAAAGGAAACCAGCTGTGAAGCTATTCGGCTTCACAGCTGGCTTCAAACTGCGAAACGTGTTTCGCTTTCTAATTGTCACGGCTTCGGGGGAAAGGAGTAGGGGGTCCAAACTTCCAAGAGACAGCAGCGCTGTCTACCTCAAGTGGGGAAGGGTACCTGTCAAAAAAACAAATGCAGCACCAGCGGGGGGGCTTTTCTGATTTTTTTTTTTTATATTTTTATATTCAGTTGTCAACAGGGATTGATCCATTGAGGACATGGCCGCTCCTAGGAAACCCGCTCAATGCCATAGCTGCATGCAAAAAAATGCGGTATTTACCGCTTTATCGAACAAAACCTGCACATGTTATTTTACGCAAACATTCTTGGTGAATTGCACTTTCAAAACTGATTTACCGCAAGCGCTATTTTACCGCATTTTATTGCCCATTATATAACTCCTAGTAAATTGACCCCATTGTCCTTTACCACCTTTGCATTTTGTATATCTTGATGTTGAGACTGTTTATCTGTTTGTAGAACGTACTCCAGAAGAGATTGAGAGGACAAAGCAGTTTGCAAAGGAAGTAGTTGACCTTTTACGTCACCAACCTCATTTCAGGATGCCATTCAATAAGTTTATTCCGTCCTATCACCACCACTTTGGTCGCCAGTGCAAACTGACTTATTATGGTTTCACAAAACTGCTTGACCTTTTTGAAGCCATACCGGATGTCTTACAAGTAGGTACAGCTTATACTTGGTCATACATACTTGCCAGTAGATGATCATAGTAGAAAGAAAAATCCATCATTACCAAGTAATGTTGTTTTGCTAATTGACATGCATAGAAAAACTGCTGATGTTTACTTTGCTTTGACAATGCATTTAGTGTATTTTGCAATTTTTTTTTTATCTTGGGGCTATGTTATGTATGTTTAACACTGGGTATGGTGGTAAAACCTAAAGCTGAATTCCAGGTGTGAATTTTATTGCGTAGTTACTTTGATCCAGCATAGTAACCATAGGGGGTCAGCAGGCAGTGACATTGCGATCTCCACCTTGTTCAAACAGAGAACACCTTGCATTTTTATTGAGAAAAGTACAAGGTAATCTGTAAATTAAGCCTGTTCCAAGCAAGTGCCCCTGTGTGGTCAGTTTGCAGCTGATCGTCAAAACGACCTGGAAGATGGTGGTAACTACTACAGTGATTTCCATCTTCCACAGGGATCCCACATGAATGGAATTGACATACTTATATTGATGCATGGTGGCCCAACGTACAGGAACTATGCAACAAAATCTATAACTGGAATTCAGCGTTAAATATTTGTATCTTATGTCCCTTTCATTGGGTGAGTTTGCGCTTTAAAATTAAGGTTTACTATTTGTATAGCTTTAAACTACCCGTCTCGCCTAAAAACCTGAAATACCCTTGGGTGGTCTTTTGCACCCATTTCAGATTGTTATGCAGGAAATGTAGTGATGACATTGGTCATACGAATACCATAAATAATTTGTGATGTTATGCTTTTGACATGGGTCTTGCGGGTACTGGTAACTTTTTGACCTGTTGAGACTTTTTTTTTGTATTTCTGCACTTGATTCTAGCCATGTGAACCTTTTTTAGGATGTGTTCAACGTCACCTTTATTAACATATGCTGCATATGTGCTGTTGTCTGAATTTTTGTCTATCATTTTTTTAAAGGTTTTAGAGTGTGGGGAGGAAAAGATTTTAACCCTGACTGAAATGGAGCGTATTAAGGCTTTGGCCTCCCAACTTGTCAAACTGCTGCGTTCTCAAAAAGATACCTCCTTAATGATTCCCGACTTGCTTACAGAATATAGCAAGACATTTGGCTACAGCCTGAGACTTCACGACTATGATGTCAGCTCTGTACTGGCTTTGATGCAAAAATTGTGCCATGTTGTTAAGGTAACTGATTACTTGATGAGTTGCACTAATTGGGCATATGCCATTCCTAGTGTATTTGTTGTTGCTGTTAACTCTCCATCCTGCTGACTGGCATGAATACTGTCACACTGGTGTCTGTAGAAAGTCAGTCTTTCTAATCCAAATAAGAGGTTGGAAATTTACCTGGTGATGGTGTAGAAATCGCATATTTGATATAAATTTGGCATAAATTTTAGGAGGCTGACTTGTTAAGCTGTTTGTAGTTGGCAGCAATATCTTCAAGCCCAACTCAGGACTATAAAAAATCCACCCTTGTAGTGCCACCAGCTGCATAGCCAAGCGCTACATTCTCGTTATGTTTAAGGGATGCAGCACAGATTGTGTTGCTGCCCACTCCAGCTTGCTTCAGTACCCTCATCTTTCGAAAGCTCTTGCAAACAATGGTGACATTAGCCCTACATTGTACGTGTAAAAGGGTGGAGTGTGACTGCAACATTGCTGCAGGGGCCAGTTGCAGTGCTGGAGGACCCATGCAGGAGCATGTACAATAAGTTAAATATTTACTCCTTTTTCCAGCACTCCTAGACATAATGAATATATATTTTTCTTTTTTAGGTTACAGACACTGTCTGTGGTAAGCAAATCCAGTTGATTAATAGGAAATCTCTACGCTCTTTAACTGCACAGCTCCTTATTTTGCTCATGTCATGGGATGAGCCATCACCGCTCACTGTTGACCAGCTTTGCCATGTATATGAAAGTGTCCATGGAATTACCCTCAATCCATGTGAATATGGCTTTGTGTCCTTGACTGACCTCTTAAAAAGCCTTCCTTATTTGGTTGAGGTAAAAATTCTTAATTTTTTTTATTTATTTTTTACCTCTTTAAACAGTTGATTTTTAAGTTTTACTGGCAATGCCTTACCTTTTTTTTTTTTGTCCTTTTTCTGGCAGGTGTATACTAATGATATGAATGCAGAATGCATACAGTTGACGGCACTTTATATGTTTGCAAAGAATGTCCGTTCATTGTTGCATACTTATCACTATCAGCAGATCTTCCTGCATGAGTTTACTACCGCATACAGCAAATATGTCGGGGAAGTACTTGAGCCCAAGCAGTATGGTTTTAACAGCTTGGAGGAGATGTTGGGGGCGATTGCACAGGTAATTTGTCATGCTGGGTTCTGTTCATTTATTTTTATGTACCATTTGTGAATATAGTGTACACGGCTAGATTTTTTTTTTTTTACTTAAGTTATAGAAACTTGAATGAAAAGCCGTTTTGCTTGCCAACATTGGTTGTACAGGTAAATTTTATAACCACTTTATCAATTTCTGTATTTTTTTTTTTTTTATAAGGTGGTCTGGATAAAGGGACATGGCAATAAAAGAATTGTTGTACTGAAGAATGACATGAAGAGTAAGTAACTTTAGTGTACCTAATACAGTAAAGTACGTTGTTTTGCAGGTGTGAAAGATGCTGTAAATTAACCACTTGACCTCTAAAAGGTTTTACCCTCTTGATCAGGCCATTTTTTGCCATTCAGCACTGTGCTATAATAACTGGAAATTACGCAGGCATGCAACACTGTATTCAAATGAGTGTTTTTTTTTTCTTTTTATATACAAATGGAGCTTTCTTCTGATGGTATTTAATCACCACAGTTTTTTTTTCTTTTTGCTATATTAAAGCAACAACTAAACCCAGTAATATGAAAATGGTTCTTTGACAGCAGGGGGGTAGGTCAATAACTTGGTCCCGTCATCATGACTGACGACCTGTTTTGCGCTCCTGCGCCTTGTGTCAAGTCATCTGCATATACACACTGATTTTACAGTTGTGGGTTTAGTAACACTTTAACCAAAAAAGGCCAAAGATTTTGAAAAACAACAATATTTACTATTTTGTTATAAAAACCTGTCCAGTAAAATCAAATTCTTCAAGTTAGGAAAAAATGCATTCTTCTACATGTCTTTGGTAAAAAAAAAAAAAAAAAAGTGAATATTAATTGTGTAGTAGTAGTAGTTTGTGTGAAAGTTATCGCGTGATTCAAAACACTTGATTGCTGACCATATGTAAAATATATATACATTTTTAACATCCTGTCATTAGAATTCTTCAGTGCTCCTACCCTGGGGATGATTTTTTTTTTTTTTTACACACTATTATTGCCTATAACAGTGATGATCCCTGTTATAGTCAATAGATTTACCTGTCATGAATGGCTTTCATTCATGACCGCTTGTGATCTGTGATTGGCTACAGCTGATTACATGGTTCTATGATCGGGCCACCTCAGTGGGCGGAGCGGGCGAATGGATTCAGTGGGTGGGTCTGGCATCAGTAGGCGGGCAGCCTCAGTGGGCACCATCATCTTGGCACACCCTGCACTTGGCCAAAGTACTTGGCCAGCAGCTGACATCTTGTTACACCCAACCCATGCCTTGTAAACAAGGCATTCCCCTATTCTGCCTAGTGACACTGTCACTGATGACCGTTCCCCCTGATCGGGAACAGTCATCAGTGATGTGTCACGTGTAGCCACGCCCCCTAACAGTAAGAATTGCTTCCTAGGGAACACTTAAACCCTGCAGTGCCACCTAGTGGTTAACCCCTTCACTGTCGGTGTAATTTTTCCAGTAATCATATTTTTATAGCACTGATCGCTGTAAAAATTACAATGGTCCCAAAATGATGTAAAGTGTTCGATGTGTCCGCCATAATGTCGCAGTCACGATGAAAATTGATGATCGCCACCATAACTAGTAAAAAAATATATAAAAATGCAGTCCCCTATAGAAGCTATAACTTTTGCGCAAACCAATCAAACGCTTTTTTAAAATTATTTTTATACCAAAAATATGTAGAATACGCATCGGCCTAAACTGGAAAACAAATGGTTTTTATATATTTTTGGGGTATATTTATTATAGTAAAAAAACATATATATATTTTCAAAATTGTCGCTCTTTTTTTGTTTAAAGCGCAAAAAATAAAAACCGCATAGGTGATCAAATACCACTAAAAGAAAGCTCTATTTGTGGGGGAAAAAAGGACGTCAATTTTTTTTTGGGAGCCACGTCGCACGGTCGCGCAATTGTCAGTTAAAGCGACGCAGTGCCGAATCGCAAAAAGTAGCCCGGTCTTTAACCACCAAAATGGTCCGGGGCTTAAGCGGTTAAGAAGGCACTGAGACAGCCCAGACAGTGATCAGTATTAACTATGCCGTTCACTGGGTGACGCACAGGGGAGGGATGGTTTTATGGTCTTTCTGTATAAGCAGAGGAGAACAGGAGTGAGATGAGGGTGGATAACGGTTAACCCCTCAATTGCCAGACAATCAAGTTAGTCAGTGGGTGCTTTAATTAGTGCAAGGTAAATGTCTGGCACTTGAAGGCTTAAGGCTTGGTTCACACAACCCTGCAAATCTACTGTGGGTTCCCGCATCGCACGTGACTCGCACAGCAGTTCACACTATTGTATGCGAACTGCCGGGAGTGTCATTGTTAATGACATCCCCCATTTCAGCTTGCATATCACACTGCGAACTGACAGTTCAGACATGAATCGAATTGCACCCATGCGATCAGATTCTGGTGCGGACCAAAAAAGGGTCCTAAAGGAGTTTGGTCCGAATGCGGTGCAATATCGGCCATACGATCTGTATGGCTAAAAACGCATCGAACGGACATCATGTGATTTGCAGTGCGAAAAGCATGCAATTTCGCAGAGCGCGTTTGTGAGAGCTGGCACAAATCGTTAGCCACAAGCTCAGCTCACTCCCCAGCAGCTATTGGGTTAATTCTGTACAGCCCCTCAGCTACTCCTACCCCCCCCCCCCCCCACTCTGCTTATACAGAAAGACCATAACCATGGTTAATGTCACTGGTGATATCTCTACACCCTGTGTGGTTGCCCAGCATGTATGGGGTTAAATAGTTTGAGAGAACTTGTCAGCTCCAACTCGGATTGTGATGGGAGAAGGGTGAACACTGCTTGTGTGTGAGGTTTAGACCAGGTATCTCAGACTTACTGGTCCACCCGCTGCAGCGAGCAGGAAGTGTTGGCTGAACTAAACTACAGGTGGGACGTGACAAGATCAGTGGAATGCAAGGCATAACAGCCTGCAGTCTTGCAAACGGACCACAAATAATCAACCCCATTATTTAAAAAATGCACAGGCTGTTTCTTAAAAACAACAGAGGCAATCAGAAAACAGACTACATAGTCTAAAAAGGAAGGCATTAAAACTATAAAAAAAAAAATTCACCCGGAGTTCTGCTTTAATCTCAGGCACGTCTCAGGTTTCCCCTAAGTGACTGCATGGGAGCCCAGAGACCCATCGTCTTATCTTTCTGGGCAGTCTCAATCCTTTCCAGACAGTCTCACTCCCTTTCACACAATACCCAGGTGGTAGAGATCTCCTCTTTCCCTTAGGTTAGTTAACGTGTTTGTGTTTTGTCTCTAATCTTCTAGGTTTAGTCTTATTGCTCACTGTACTGATGCATTTTTTTCTGACAGAAATATCTGATGCTTATCCCTTTCGTGACTAAGCCTATTGCTGACATTTGTTGCTTACAAGTTAAAATCCATATTTTTTGCTAGAAAATTACTTGAAACCCCCAGACATTTTTATTATATATATATATATATATATATATATATATATATATATATATATATATATATATATATATATATATATATATATATATATATATATATATATATATATATATATATTAGAGAATCTAAAGAATAAAATGGCGATTGTCGCAAAATTTTATGTCACACTGTATTTGTGCAGCGGTCTTTCAAACGCAATTTTTTGGAGAAAAGACACTTTCATGAAAAAAAATAAAACGGTAAAATTAGCCCAATTTTTTTAATATAATGTGAAAGATGTTACGGTTACCAGGTTTGAGTTACAGAGGAGGTCTAGTGTTGGAATTATTGCTCTCGCTCTGACGATCGCTGTGATACCTCACATATGTGATTCGAACATCGTTACATTTTTTACATTGTGTTTTTAATTAAAAAAAATTTGATCGCTTTTATTGTCACAAGCAATGTAAACATCCCTTGTGACAATAATAGGCGGTGACAGGTACTCTTTATGGAGGGATCGGAGGTCTAAAAGACCTCAAATCTCCCCTTTGCACTTCAAAGTATTTAGATCACCAAAAACTGTGATTCTGAATAATGTATTTTTATTAAACCCGGCGCCATTGGCAGCCCAATAAACTGGAAGTGACATCGCTTCCGTGTTTACATACAGCAGACTGGAACAAAGCAGATTCCGGCTTTGTGCCAGTCTGTCTCTAGACGCCAGCAGTTCGCTGATCGGGTCTCCTGGTGGGATGGGAGGCCCGGTAAGAGCCCGGTATAAAAACCGAGCGGCTTTTAGCCGCATCGGTTGTTATCCCTGGAGAGCTGACCAACCACTCTAAAAAAAAAAAAAAGGTGGCGGGCATCATCCCAGTATAATTCCCTAAAACCAAGGCCGCATATATGCATACGCTTGGCGCCAAGGGGATACATGCTTGGGTTATATATAATTTACATGTATGCACACAAAGTTAAAACAAAGCTGGAAACTTTTTATACATAAGGAATTGTGGCATATTTGTGCAAAAATACTGACTGGCTGCTTAATTTATTAGTGATCATGAATACTAAGGATCACATCTGAATATAATTGTAGTGCTAAATATTAAATACCGGTAAGTGAAAAATTATGAAGATGGTCTAAAGGCCTCAATGAAATAGTGACACGAAAATATATAGTGAAAGATAATATCTCCAAAAATAAATTGAGAACTTGAATGAATGGATCTCAGTCCGTGTAAATTTTTTAATGAAGATAAAAAAGCAATCCTTGAGGGTGACACTGATGACTGTGTCATAAACAGCAGACACAGATGTCCATATAAGCTAAAACTTCCCCAGTGTGCAAAATGGATCCACAGCATTCAGAAGAAAGTAATGACAGAAAAGTGCCTCCACCGAAATAACACACTGCCGCTTAACAGATGGATGTGATCTCTTGGTTATAGGAGATGGTTGGCGCATATGGCTATTAACCCAGCCTGGGGTCTCTATATGATGATTTATGTGCCTCAGCTTGCATGGAAGATGTCTCATATAACGCAACGATTCGGGGGACAAAATAGACTTGCATAGCATAAAAGCCTTGAAATGTAATGAATGTCATAAAAATGTACACTTACATTTAAGTAATGATATACTGGCATATAAGAACAATCGAGCCGACTGGCTCATCAATAGGGCAGCCCGTATCTTCCAGGTCTAGCCTACAACGCGGTGACGTCAAAACGTCGTTCCTCCCAACGTTTCGTCAGTAGAGGGACGTGGTCACGGGATACGGGCGGCGCTCTGATTCACCGCTTTAATACTTACATTGGGTAACATAGCCTGGTTGCGAGTCACAAGAAGCCACTAAAACACCATCTTAACTGATGTAAAACAAAACTAAAATCCATATAAAAATAACTGCAAGGGCAAGGACCACATATGGAACAAACATTGAAACCAAAGCCTTGCTGTAAACCAATAGGTAGCGACATCCTACAGGTGAGCATAATGAAAAAATAAAAATATATTGTAAGTGGCAGGCCCAATGTGGATAGTTGGCTAGTGTTCACACAGAACCAAGTGCAACTTTATTATAAGGCGCTAAAAATTGCCAGACGCATATGTAAACGTAGGTATGCCAATTCACACTGGGTCTCACATGAGCCCGAAATGGGAGTTGGCCAACCCAGGTTAATAACAAATATAAAAGTCACAAAATTACTCATGATCAGCATATATTAAACAAGAGAAAAGCTATTTAATATCCAAATTGGCATGCGTAAATATAAGGGTGCATACAGACAAATCGATTTGGAAATCTCATCCAATCAACAAAAAATTGATTTCCCAAGGCATCTTTCAGGACAGCACCTTGAGAGATAATGACTCCACCCACAACCACAGGTAACTCCTTCCTCCAGATCTTTAAAGGGGGGTGCCTGCCTAACATACCTCAGTTTTTGTGTTTCCTCCGGCTGGAGGGAACATCTTCGGTGAGGGGAGTCAGTATCTCTCAGGTGTTCCTGGGAGACGGGCTTCCCTCTTACTTTTTTCCTCCGTGTGAGACCGTCGGTCCTCCCGTCCTACCCGATACGGCAGCGGTAGTGCCTTTCCCCCCCTTAGTGCTCGGAGAGAGACGAAAGACTCGGTGGCCTGGCGGCGATCAAACCTTTGCAAAGAGGCTGGGTCTGCCACGACATGCCCCGTGACTCCTGGGGTGGCCAGTGAGCTTTGCTCCGAGGTCCGCACATGACTGGGCTGTGGTGTTTCACTCACAGTGGACTGGGCCGACGGCTACCTCCATTGCGGTTGTACGCCTGTCTGGAATGCGTCAGTGAGTCGTCGCATGGACGGGTAAGTACAGTCCCTCCCTCTTAGGTGGGGTGGTACGGCTGAGCATTCCTGGGGTTTTGGTATCCTCCCTTCCCTGCTCTTTTTCCCTATGCTGTTTTACATTGCTGTCGGGGTGGGGTGGGGGGGGCGGCACCTTGTTGAGGGGACTGTGCGTCTGGCCTATGTGTGTTTTTAATGCTGGGGGTCTTTTTTTTTTTTTTTTTTTTTTTTTTTTAGGTTTTGTGGTGCTGGGCAGCCTTTTTAGGCTTGCACCATTTAAATTGCTGTGTTTTGCTGCCATTCTGGGTGATTTTCAGTTTCTATTGAAAATCCCATTGGCAGCCATTTTGTTGTAGCCGCGCCATAATACAGCATATTGCGGTCGGCCATTTTCCTGTGGCTGCGTCAGGCTCCATATGCTGCGCTCGGTGGCCATCTTGCTTGAGTCCTTGGCCTGTAGTGCTGATTCCTACGGCGCGTGCCGTCGTTCTCCTCACGCAGCACCCCACAGCTTACCTCATGGCTTTCTCCTCACACACAGCTGTGTGCTGGAAAAGGGCAGCGGCGCTGAGCAGTCCCCTCCGGTGTGGTGAGTCCCCTGGGTAACCCCCCCCCGGTCATTGCAGCAGGAGTGGTGGGTTTTTTGTTTAGGTCTGTACTGGGCCCTGGGAGTTTTCCATAAAATGGAGTCAGTATCTGGTCCTTCTTCCCCAAACATGACAGAGGCGGCAACTGGTACTTTTGCACCTGCACTTACAACAGACTCTTTGTCGGCAGTCCTGGAAACATTTGTTGCCAGGGTGGAAGCGGCGTGCAGAGGTAAGGGGGGTAAAAAGCACCCCCTCCCTCCGCTATCCCCTGGGGAATGCTCAGATTCAGATCAGGACCCGGCTGCTGCTCAGGTACCTGGTTCTGTTTTATCTGAAGACGTGGACCAGAACCTTCCTTGTGAGGAAGACACTTTAACTGGGTTGGGGCATAAGGCACTTGTCAGGGAGCTTATTAATGCTGTAATGGACTCCCTTAAGCTGGATAGTGCAGCTGAGGTATCCGCTGAGGGCTCGGTCTCCTTTGGATCACACAAATCAGACCGCTCTGTTAAGATTTTTCCTTATGTGCCCTTCTTTGATAAATTCATTAATGCGGAATGGGAAAAGCTGCAGAAGGCTTTTGTAGTCCCTCACCACCTAGCGGTTCGGTACCCCTTTGAGGAGAACCTTTTAAAGAAGTGGACTTCTCCTCCAGTGGTGGATTCTCCGGTTGCTCGGTTAAATAAGGTAACCACTCTCCCTATTGAGGGAATCCCTGCTTTTAAGGATCAGACTGATGGGAGATCCGAAGCAGTGACCCGCTCCATGTTTACCATGCTGGGGTCTGCCTTGCGGCCTAGTGTGGCCACTACCCTGGTGTCTCGGACACTTACTGAATCTGGTTTTGCGCCAGACTGCGGAGGAGCACTCCCATTCGAAGTCTAGACTGGCTGACCAGCTGGTTCAGGGCCTTGTCTGTCTGTGATGCTTCACTAGATGCAGCACCCTTGATATCCAGGGCTTCTGTTTCAGCGGTGGTTTTACGCCGCCTGCTTTGGCTAAAATGCTGGTCTGCGGACCAGGCCTCTAAGGAAGCCCTGGCTGATTTACCCTTCAAAGGTGGAAGGCTTTTTGGGTGTTCACTGTACTACATTATCAAGGATGTCACGGGAGGGAAGAGCGCTCTCCTCCCTCAGTCCTCCAAGGGGAAGGAACCCCACCGTAAGCCGGATCCTTCTTTTCCCACACAGAAGTGGTATTTTCGTCAGTCATGGCCCGCGGGTAAACCCTCCCAGGCCGACAAAGGCTCAGCTGGGGGACAGAAACGTCCCTGGGTGCGTAAGCCGGCACCCAAGCCTGCAACTGCATGAAGGCCTGCCCCCGCCCGACTCATGGGTGGGGGGGGTGGACGGGTTCGCAGGTTTACGACTCGGTGGACCTCTCTGCTATCCGATCTATGGGTCTGCGATGTGGTCTCTTCGGGTAGAGGATAGAGTTTCTTTCCTATCTCCCAAACAGATTTTTTCCCTCAGTTCTCCCTCTCCTATCGGCTCGTCGGGTTGCCTTGTTGGTGGCAAGGACTTGCTAAGTTGCGGAGTAATTTTACCTGTTCCACAGGACAAGAGGTTTCAGGGATTTTATCCTAATCGGTTTGTGGTCTCGAAGGACGGGGTCCGTCCAATCCTGGACCTCAAGGCTCTGAATGCCTTCGTGAAAGTAAGGAAGTTCCGCATGGAATCAATTCGCTCGGTGTTAGCTGCGCTCCACCCAGGGTGGGGGGGGTTCTGGCGCCATTGGACATAAAGGATGCATACTAGCATATCCCAATCTGCACAAGTCACCAGAGGTTTCTGCGTTTTGCGATCGGGGAGGACCACTATCAGTTTGTGGCCCTCCCTTTTGGCCTGGCGTCAGCACCAACAGTTTTTTCCAATGTGCTCGCACTGATCCTAGCTTTGCTGAGACAGCGAGGCATTGCCATCATGGGCTACTTAGACGATCTTCTTCTGAGAGCAGCTTCTGGCTCAGAATTAAAGGAGGACGTGTCTATAACCAGCCAGACCCTCCAAGAATTTGGGTGGGTGTTGAACGTTCAGAAGTCGGTCCTGGTTCCGACTCAGCGGTTGGAATATCTGGGATTGATTCTGGACTCCTCGGAAGCGAGAGTCTTTCTACCCCTGGAAAAATTGCAGACGCTCCAGTCTGCAGTAAGAGTTTTGGCGTCCCGCAAATGGTCCTCTCTCCGATTTTTGCATGCGAGTTCTGGGCCTCATGGTGGCCTCGTTCGAGGCTGTACCGTATGCCCAGTTCCACACTCGAGTACTACAGAGGGAGATCCTGTCCAAGTGGAACAGATCTCCATTGTCGCTGGATCGTCAGATTCAGGTCAGCCACCTGGTCAGGGCCTCTCTGAATTGGTGGCTGAGATCCCGACTCTTCGGTCAGGGAAGTCTTTTCTCCCCTTTCAGTGGACGGTGGTTACGACGGCCTCACTGGCTGGCAGCGTCTAGGGGGGGTCCAGTCGGCCCAGGGTCGTTGGACTCTAGAAGAATCCTGTCTACCGATCAATGTCTTGGATCCAGTCTGACCACGCCACAGCGGTGGCTTATATCAACCATCAGGGGGGAACTCGGAGCTCGGCTGCAGCGTCCGAGGTCGCTTACATCCTAAGGTGGGTGGAAAGAAGCGTGCCGGCTCTGTCGGCCGTCTTCATTCCAGGCGTGGAGAACTGGCAGGCCGACTACCTGAGTCACCAGATGCTGGACCAGGGAGAATGGTCATTGCATCCGGAAGTGTTTCAACTCCTATGCAGGAGATGGGGAACACCGGATTTGGACCTCCTGGCCTCTCGTCTCAACCGCAAGGTGTCAAGGTTCGTGGCCAGGTCCAGGGATTCGTCCTGGGCGGACGCGTTGGTAGCCCCGTGGGGTCAGTATCGATTAATTTTTGCCTTTTCCCCGTTGAAGGTGTTTCCTTGGCTGCTCTGCAGAGTGGAGGCCGAGGGGATCCCAATGATTCTAATCGCCCCGGATTGGCCCCGGCGTCCTTGGTACGCCGATCTCGTGCGCCCAGTGGCGGTTGCGCCTTGGCGGCTGTCAAGGTGGGAGGACCTTCTGTCTCAAGGTCCTATACTCCCATACTGCTTTACAGTCGTTGACTTTAACGGCATGGCTATTGAAAGCCAGGTTCTAAGGGACCGAGGTCTTTTTCCGACTCTGTCATTCCAACTATGTTGAGGGCACAGAAGTCTAGGAAGATTTACCACCGCACCTGGAAGGCCTACATCTCTATGTGCAAAGAGATGGGTTGGCGTCCACGGACGTATTCCGTGTCCAGTATACTGCTGTTTTTACAGCACAGTGTGGATCAGAAGCTTGCCTTAAGCACCATTAAGGGTCAGATTTCTGCCTTGCATGTGTTGTTTCAGCGGCCTTTGGCGCCCCATTCTCTGAGTACCTTTTGTGCAGGGGGTTCGTCATATACTTCCCCCCTCTTAGACCACCTATTTCCCCATGGGATTTGAATCTGGTGCTCTTGGTTCTTCAGAACCCTCCCTTCGAGGACATCAGAGAGATTCCTCTCAACACTTTCTCAGAAGGTGGCCTTTTTGGTGGCCATTACGTCTGTCAGAAGGTTTTCCGAGTTGGCAGACTTGTCCTGCAAGTTGCCATACTTGGTTTTCCATAAGGATAAGGCAGGGTTACACCCGCAACCTTACTTTCTTCCGAAGGTGGTTTCGTCTTTTCACCTTAACAAGGACATTGTGCTTCCATCCTTGTGTCCTCGGCCGCTGCATGTTAAGGAGGTTGCACTTCATTCCTTAGACGTGGTACGCGCTCTGCGGGTGTACCTGTCAGCTACGGCTCCGTTTCGGAGGTCTGACTCACTTTTTGTGTCGGTATCCGGCCCACAAAAGGGCCTGGCGGTCTCGTCGGCCACCATTTCTCGGTGGATCAGACAGACTGTCATACAGGTCTATGCTCTTAGAGGGCGGGCGCCCCCCTTTCCGGTCACTGCACATTCAACCAGGGCAATTGGTGCTTCCTGGGCTTTCCGACATCAAGCGTCTGTCTAACAGGTGTGTAAAGCGGCGACTTGGTCGTCCGTTCACACTTTCTCTAAATTTTACAAGGCTGATGTGATTGCATCTTCGGATGCTTCCTTCGGCCGCAAGGTTTTGCAGGTGGCTGTTTAAAGTTGCATCTCCTCCGTTCAGGAGCTCTGCCTGTTTGGGGTGGAGTTGTGTGTTTTTTCCCGATACTGTTCCCACCCCCCATTTTTTGACACTGCTTGGGGACGTCCCACTTGTCAAGAATTAAAGAGGCTGTATCTGTCCATGGACGACAAGAGAAAATAGGATTTTTTGTACTCGCCGTAAAATCCTTTTCTCTGTCGTCCATGGACGGACACAGCCCCCACCCCTCCTTTTTAGCTGCAGGGAGGTGGGTCATGTCCAGAGGGATCGCCCCCTGGGCGGGGCTGTTCAACTCTGTTTAAATGACATGTATATGAATATCTAACATGTTTCTGCCTAGTCCTCTCCTGTAAACAGGGAACATAACCCACTTGCCAAGAATTGAAAAGGATTTTACGGTGAGTACAAAAAATCCTATTTTTCCACTTTATCCTCTGCAGTTGCTTACATAGCAGATGCTTCAGCTGAAGCAATCAAGATGTCGGCGAGGTCCGCAGCCGTGACTACTACTGCAAGAAGAGCATTGTGGTTAAAGTCCTGGCCAGGTGATGCAGCTTTAAAAAATAAGCTTTGCGGGATTCCTTTTTCGGGGGGACCTTCTTTTTGGGCCTGATCTAGAAAGTATCCTAGACAGGACAGCTGACAGGAAAAAATCCTTCCCAGTAAAAAGAAGAAACAACCCCCAAGACATTTTTTTTTCGACCTCAAAAGGCTCAAGAAAAAGATGACAAAACCCCAAGGAGGCAGGAGGAATTAAGCCGCACAGAAGGCCAAAGGAAAAGGTGTAATCCTTTTCCATCCTCCTACGCAAGCCGAGGAATCCCAATGATTTAGCCGTGCGGGTAAGCGGAAGGCTACAGAAGTTCTGGATTTTGAACTTACAAAAGTCATCCCTAGTAACATCTCAGGAGATCTGTTTCTTGGGTTACCAAGTCGATTAGGTGAACCAAAAAATGTTTCTTCCACAGGAGAAAAAGGTCAGAGTTCAGGGCACCGTGTTGCAGCTACAGACCAACCAGCCTATAACAATAAGGCATGTAATGTCAGCATTAGGCGTCCTGACGATGCCGTCCATTCAATGGGCAAGACTACATTTCAGATGCCTATAAGCCTTTCTCCTGAGGTCATGGGATCAGAATTTCAGATCCCTGGACACTCAGACAAAAATCCCATCACGAATGAAGAGGTCACTTTATTGGTGGAAAGGTCAGGAGGTCCTTTCAAGAGGTCTGGAGTGGTCCTTTCCAGTAAAAAAGAGACTGACTATAGACGCCAGTGCGTGGGGAGCCCACTTAGGAAAAAAATTCATCCAAGGGTCTTGGATGAAAGATGAGTCAAAAAATCCTCAAACTGGAGAGAGCTAAAGGCGATTGCATTGGCCCTAATAAAGTTTGCTCCGGATCTTCAAAATCACCATGTTCAGGTGCTAACGGACAACGGCACGGCGGTGGCATACCTTAACAGGCAGGGGGCACAAGAAGCTGTCCTCTGCAAATTTTTGCTGCAAAAATTCTTCTGTGGGCAGAAAAGAACTTGTGGTCCCTTTCAGCTATTAATTTAAAGGGGTCCCTGAACAGGGTGGTGGATTACCTGAGCAGACATCAAGTATGGGAGTCAGAGTGGTCGCTGAACCCGGAGGTCTCTGTGGAAATATCCAACAGGTGGGGTCAGCCAGAAGTGGACCTGTTTGCCTCAAGGGAAAATTCTTAAGTAAAAACAGGGGGGAAATATTGCGCTAACCAAAACAAATTTAAAAACTAAAGCAGCCACGCTACAATATAACAAGTATTGAACAGTGATGTGAGAAAAAAATGTAGCGCTGTGAAACCATGGAGACCGTGATTTCTCTTGGGAAATATTAGTGATCACTGTACTGAGACAGTGATAAAGTACCAAAAACAGTAAATATTGGTGAAAAAAATTGTGCTGTAATGAAACAAAACCAAAAAATAAGAATGAAATAAGAACACTAGAAAGTCCATCCAAAACAGGTGAGATGAATGGATGATAAAATGACTACGTGGATCCTCAGACAAAATATCACTTTCTAAATGAAGATGTTATTGCGCTTACCGGAAAGCGTGGATCTGCCTGTCAGCGACAGCAGATCAATGAGGCATGAACAATCACGAGGCATACTCTGCTCGGCTTCCTCGGACTGGATCGAAGGTGGAGGGCCTTAGGTATACGGTATCCCGGATAGATGTCCAGATTATCCCAAGATGTCCGCTCTCAAGAGTGGATGTGGGGGGATAATGGTGAACCCCTAAAGGGGTTTAGTGGAGTGGAAATGAAGGCTCCAAGCAACATGCGGGGGAGAGAAGAAAAACGCAGCCCCAATGGTGCAGGTCAAAAAAATATAGGTTTTATTTGAATAAAACCAACAGATACATAAAAAGTGATCACAAAATTTAAAAAGGGGCAATATGAGAAAATGGTAAAAACCAGGCCCTACGCGTTTCGTCCTAGAGGGACTTCAGCTGGGGCATCAACCTATTCCCCCATATTGCACATTTTTATATATATATATATATATATATATATATATATATATATATATATATATATATATATATATATATATATATATTTTAAAACATTAATGACTAGACCCAGAGAGAACCAATCAGACCAATCACCCAATCAAGGCACATGGTTGGAGGAGAGCCAGCACATGACCTGCTGGACTCGCAGCCTCCAAGTATGGACCAATGGTATGGTACAACTGAAAGACACTCCCATGGACACAGGAGTGGCCATGTATAGACCAATCGGGCATCCTGGAAATGCAGCCACAGATGGGAGGGATAGTCGTGCAGTGATGACCACCCACACATAGACCCCTCCCTCAGCCAGGGCAAGCACAACCAATACCATGATTAATTAAT
The DNA here is from genome assembly GCF_905171775.1 of Rana temporaria. NCBI lineage: Eukaryota > Metazoa > Chordata > Amphibia > Anura > Ranidae > Rana > Rana temporaria. The sequence goes on from NC_053494.1 coordinate 67,595,704, forward strand.
TAACCAGCACTCCTGTAATAACCGCCAGTGACGGGGAATACTATTGGGGCAGAATAAAGGAAGGACATGTAGTACCACCCACAAGGCGGATCTGAGCTTCAGCTCGTGGATGGGCTTAAACATGGGGATCCCACAGGTTAACATCTGAAGGAGCATGTGCGGCTCCGATCGTTGTAAACTGTGGGCACCCCCTTAGCTGAAATACAAGAGTCGGAGTGTCCGATCCCTGCTCTGCAGTGATGAAACACGAGCAGAGTAGGTAGCAGGGACCGGCATCTGACTCATCCAATCACGGTGTCCGTGCGACGTCACGGCTCAGACGTATGACGTCACGGCGCACATTCAACGCGCATGTTGGAACGCACAAACCACTGCTCCCGGCCCCACAACGGACAAAGCAGTGTGATTGCTGCAGCTCCTGCGGACGTGTGTTGCTGCAGCTCCTGTCAGCGTTGTGCAGAGCTACATCCGTGCCGAACCTCGGTTCTCTCCCCGCTCCGGGACACCCCCCTCCGCAGCGGCACCCATCCACAGCCCCCTCGGGGATCGCCCAGGCCTCACTCGCCGCCGAGCCCCTTCTTAGCAGAGCTCCGTGGGATCCAGGACCGGCGTCTCCCCGTCCAGCTCCCGCCCCCCCCCTCCTGCGGACCTCCGCCCTCGGATCACCTAGGAGACATCCGCCGCTGAGCACCCTCTCAGTGGGATCCTAACACCGACGCTCCCCTGTTCAGAGCTCTCCTGCCCCCTCCGCAGCCGCTGCCCTCCGCCTGCCCTCCTCGGGCGCTGAGCCACAGGAAAGACCGCGGCTGTGGCCAAACCTGCCTCTTTCCTGCCTCTTTCCTCCGTAGCATCACCTCCATCCATACAGGGTTCTTCCAGACCCAGAAGCACCCGGAGGCTGATTCTGACGCCCACCTAGCCACATTCGGCTGGAGAGTTAGGAGAGGCCGCGGCTTGGGCCTAGCTGCGGTTTCGGCGGCCATCTTGGTACACCCAGGCTACAAAACCCGGTAAGTAAGGGCCATTCTTGGCCCCTCTCTCCATTCTTTTCACCCCCCCCCCTGCACTTCCTTCCCCAGCTCACCCATCACAGCGCAGCCCACACCGGCCAGGTAAGTCCCTCCCGGGGTCCACCTAGCAGCTTGATCCAGGGTTCTCCGATCGCCTCTGGGGTCAGGAAGGAATTTTTTTCCCTCGCCGCAGCAATTGGACGCTAGGCTAGGGTTTTTTGCTTCCCTCTGGATCAACTGAGGGGGGCGGTTTTAGGCCGGGCCACCTTCTTCTTTTTTGCAGCAACTTCGCCGATCCACATCACTGGCACTGAGCGAATTCAACGGGACCTTCCGGGAACATCATCAATCGCCCCCCCCCGACCACCATCCTCATCATCGTTGGATCAACAGGACCACAGTATCAGCACATCTCCAACAAGTCATCTCCCACCATGCTCATCTTCAAGTACGCAGCGGACACCCTCCGCAACTTAAGGAAGGCGGCCGCAACGCTACCAACCTCCATTCAAAAAACACTACGGAAAGAACAACTTCTAAGTATCCACCGCCAACCAAACCCAAAAAACGAGAAGCCACCGCAGCGACTACAACACTTAGAATGCGCCCTGATCAACACAAGATCTGCAGTCAAGCACAGAAAGGAAATCCACGACTTCATCGTCCAACACAACACAGATTGCCTCTTTATCACGGAAAGTTGGCTAACACCCGACTGTAACCCCGTCCTAGCAGAATTGGTACCCGAAAATTATCGCATCCTAACCAAGCATAGAACAGGACAAAGAGGAGGAGGCCTTGCAGTGATCTACAAATCCCACCTCGCTCTCACCAAAACTACTCTACAGAACTCACTGCCCTTTATGGAAACACTCACCCTGCAACTTCAAACACCCGAGGAAACCGTCCACATACTACTATGCTACAGACCGCCTGGACCAAAGACGCATCTCCTCACTCCCTTCACCGAATTCTTCTCGACGTACACCTTTGAAAACCAAAAACCTGCTGCTACTTGGGGACTTCAACCTCTGGGCTAACTCAACTCAGGATCCCATCGCTACCGCCTGCATCGACCAACTCGAAGAACGCGGTCTGCAGCAACTGATAAAGACTTCAACACATACGTCAGGTCACACTTTGGACCTCATCTTCAAACAAAACGTGATTATCAGAAAATTGGACAACAGACCTTTACCTTGGACGGACCACCACGCCATCAAATTCATATTAACCACCGATACCATCTTTCAAAAACCCAAACCCCCTACAACTATACACTGGGCAAGATCGCAGAAGAAACTACACTCTGAGCTCTTCAAAACCACCCTAGCGACAAAAATAGAAGTACCAAATCTGAACCACTCAACGGAACAAACACTCAGCGCTATAAACAAAGCGTTACTACAAACAGCAGACACAGTCGCTCCGAAACGCAGAGCTCTCAGCCGGAAAAACAACTCGGGCTGGTTCAACGACACTCTCACTCTACTGAAACAGGATCGCAGAAGAGCTGAAGGAGCCTGGAGGAGGAACCCATCAAAAGAAAACCTCACAAAGTACAAAACCCTCACCAAGAACTACCACAAAGCGATTTTTAAAGCTAAAAAAGACCATTTCGCACACACCATCTCCAAAGCCCTAAACCATGGGTCTTCAAACTGGCCCTCCAGTTGTGCAGGAACTACAATTCCCATCATGCCTAGTCATGTCTGTAAATGTCAGTGTGTTACAATGCCTCATGGGATGTGTAGTTCCACAACAGCTGGAGGGCCGTAGTTTGAGGATCCCTGCCCTAAACCGTCCACGGGAACTTTTTAAACTAGTCGCTAAGACTATGAACCCCTCCTGCTTGGAGCCCCCTGCAAGTAAAACACCGGAATTCTGCAATGAGCTATCTGACTTTTTCATCGACAAAATCGAAACCATGCGGGCAACAGTTCAACAGAAAAAACACACCAACCACATTCAGATACAGCAAGAAGAAGAAATCAACATAAATAATCCACGATCGACGATTTTTGAGCTGGTCCCAATTACAATCGACACCACAAAAAACATCATCGGAAGCCTCCGAGACAACACATCACCGAATGACATCATTCCTACAAAACTTTTGAAAGAATGCATGGACATCTTGGCACCCACCATAACGCACATAAACCAATCATTTAGGGAAGGGATAGTCCCGAACAACCTCAAGCAAGGCATAATAAAACCCCTCTTGAAGAAACCCAACCTCGACCCGAAAGACCCAAACCAGCGCAGACCGGTAACAAGCCTCAACACGATCTCCAAGATCATGGAGAAAGCAGTAGTACAACAGCTTCAGCCACACCTGGACGATCACAAACTCCTAGATCCTCTACAATCAGGTTTTCGCCCAGGCCACGGCACAGAAACGGCTCTTCTCAAGATATGGGATGACGCCCTCGAAGCAGCAGATGATGGAGAATCCTGTCTCCTAGTGCTGCTGGACCTTAGCGCAGCCTTCGACACGGTAGACCACAACATATTGCTCACACGACTCAAAGAAGTAGCAGGAGTCTCTGACGCGGCCCTACCGTGGTTCGCATCTTTCCTAGGAAATCGCACTCAGACCGTGAAACTTGGAGGTTTTACATCAGAAACACGGACCGTTACATGCGGAGTCCCGCAAGGATCGCCCCTCTCACCCGTACTCTTCAACATCTACATCCGCCCGCTCCTCAAAATCATCAGCAAACAGGACCTGCGCTACCACTCCTATGCTGACGACACGCAGCTTTACCTTCGAATCACCAACAAAAAAGAACAATTTCATGAACTTGGAAAATGCCTCACACTGATCGACAATTGGATGACTGAAAGCTCCCTCAAACTCAACGGATCCAAAACAACTACTCACCATTCATGCAAATAGGAAATCCATTTCTAGGACCACATGGACACCACCCACTATCCTCGGACAAACCATCGCGCCAAGCAACAAAGTCAAAAGTCTCGGAGTCATCTTTGACTCAGACATGACGATGGATGCACAAATAGGATCAGTTGTCAGCGGTTCTCATCATCTGCTCCGTATGCTACGTAGACTCATCCCCTTCATCCCGGAAGAGGACAGAGCTGTAGTGGTTGGAACTATCATCAACTCACGACTCGACTACGCAAATTCCCTCTATTTAGGACTACCGAAATACCAGATGTCACGTCTACAAGTCGTCCAGAACACGGCAACCAGACTGGTAACTGGTAAAAAGCCGTGGGAATCAGTCTCCCCGGTCTTGAGGTCCCTCCACTGGCTGCCCGTACAGGACAGGGTGACATTCATCGGCCTTTAGGAAAAAACTAAAGACCCACCTCTTCTGAAGGACCGGTACGACTCTGGATGTCAAGCGCCTTGAGGCAAATAAGTTCGCATTTGTTGCGCTATATAAGTCACTCACTCAGTCACTCATTGGCCAAGAAGCATCACACGTCCATGTCACGTGACACGGGGAGGGAGGGGTGCCTCGGAGACCATGTAACCATAGGCCCGCAGACCTCGCCTGAACCTAATAGGGCACAGAACGAGGATGCGCCATCTAGTGGATATCGTGGAAAATGCATGGAAATACATCAAAAATTTGAAACATAACACAGCCATCTGAAATGGAATAAATGCATCAATACACATATATAGGCATTAAATAAGATGGAACATGCACAACATGAATCACTGTCCATAAAACAACACTCTTAGCAAAAATAGAAGGATGGACAAAAATGATGATACCAGAGAGTTAAGCTAGATTAATGAAAGAATTAATGTCCCACTCGACATTCATGCCAAAAGGCTGGTAAGTACGCAACTCATAAATCCAGTATGTTTCAAGACGGGACACTCCCTGTATGTGTGACTCTCCTCTCGAATGTGGGACAAAATGATCGATTACCAAAAATTGGGTCCCCTTGGGATCACGATCATGATGTTGCAGATAGTGACGGGGGATACTATGATTAGTTTTGCCTGATTTGATATTGGCTATATGTTCATTAACACGGATGGTGAATGTCTTGATGCTACGACCAATATATTGCTTTTTACACGGACAGGTCAAAAGGTATACAACATATTGTGTCGCACACGTTGTGAACCTCCCCATTTGATATACCCGTGAGGTGGCCATAGATTGAAAGGTTAGGCTTTTTTTTAGGAGGATCAATGATGTTGGGTGCAATCTGACCTTGAATCGACCGAGCGCCCTTGAAAATGACTCCAGCATGTTCAGGCAAAGCTGGTCCCAAAACGTTGTCGTTTTGGAGAACACCCCAATGTTTTTTGAAAATGTCCTTGATCCGCATGGATTGTTTCGAATAGGTGGTGAAAAAAGACCACCTAAACCTCTCATCCTTAGCCTTCTTGGAGTAAGGAGCTCCTATCAATCATACCAATCCAAACAATTTCGGTGTCTAGATCTCTGGCCACATAGCCCTTCTCAATAAACCTCTCTTTCAGATTGGCCGCTTGGATGTTGAAATCCTCAACCTTGGTGCAATTGCACCTCAAGCGGAGGAATTGGCTGCACGGCACAGATTTGAGCCACTGTGGATGGTGACCACTGTCGACAGGGATATACCATTACGATCAGTGGGTTTGAAATATGTAGAAAACTCCAGCCGGTGATTAACCACTTTGATCTCAAGGTCTAGGAAGTGTATGGAGGTTTTGCTGGCCTCGTGGCTGAGTTTAATACCTCTGTTGTTGGAATTAAGCATTACCATGAATTCATTCAAAAAATCCTGGTCGCCTTTCCATAGGAGGAGGATGTCGTCTATATATCTAGGCCATAAATCTAGCTCAGGCCTCTCAAGGGCATAGATGACATCCTCCTCCCATTAGGCCATAAAAAGATTGGACAGGCTGGGGGCGAACTTGGCCCCCATAGCGACCCCTTTGGTCTGCAAATAAAAAGTATTCTGGAACCAGAAGTAATTATGCTGGGCCGCGAATCTCAATAATTGCATGATGAAGTTGCACTGAATAAGGCAAAGGGTAGCACTCTGGGAGAGATAGTCTCAAAGCCCAACTCGTGGGGAATACAGGTATATAATGCCGCTACATCAGCAGTGGCCAGAATCATGCCCTCCTGGAAATCAACAGATTCAAGCAGCCTGATGGTATCCCCCGTATCTTTCAAAAAGGAGGGCATGAGTCTGACCAACGGCTGGAGGTAAAATCAACATATTTGCCAATCCTCGCTGTGACCGAGTCAATCCCGCTGACTATTGGACGGCCAGGGGGATTGACTGGGTCCTTATGTACCTTGGGGAGGTAGTAAATCGCAGGGATCCTAGGTGCGACAGGTACGAGGAAACTCCTCTCCTTCTTATCCAGGATCCCCAAAAAGAAGCCCTCGTCTAACAATTCAACTAGAGCCTTTTTGTATTGAGACGTCGACCCTCGACCTCGATTTTCTCGACCCTCTTACAATTATAACTAGAATCATCCCGGGCCCTCTTATCACTCGGGTTTTCACAGGGGAGTGCAGGAATACCCCGAAAACATAGAAGGAAAAGAGGCACCCGAGGGGGGTGGAGGGTCCAAAGCAAAAAGGAAAAGAGTCTGAGTGGTGCAGGTGTTTTTTAATCTGAGCTCGGCGGTTCTGACTGACGAGGAGAAACATGTCCTGGATAAGGGCTTGAAGTATGTCCCTCCCAAGACACTAAACAAATTGTCCACATTCATAGACGTTCAGAAATTCGTCCGGAAGCTCAGTATTCAAAGACACTTCTTGGCCCCACCACCCAACATTGTTTCCACTGTGTCTAAGCCATTGGACACACATGTCCACAGTGGGTTGGCTAACCCCTCTCTATTTAACCCGTCTGGGAATATGGCTCCAGCCATTGTTTTTCGCAGCCTTGTCCTACAGGATCTAGACGTGTTGTCTACTAAAAAGATACATGCGGATCCTAGAGTCAAGACTGGCTTAAAACAACTTTGTGAACAGAAAGACCTAATCAAATCGTCCGGCTGACAAAGGGGGAGCCATTGTCGTGCTGGATAAAATTGATTACATCAAAGAAATGGATAGGATTTTGGGTGATGAGGAGACTTATACCCCCATTCATACCAATCCGACGTCTCAATACAAAAAGGCTCTAGTTGAATTGTTAGACGAGGGCTTCTCGTTGGGGATCCTGGATAAGGAGAGGAGTTTCCTCGTACCTGTCGCACCTTGGATTCCTGCGATTTACTACCTCCCCAAGGTACAGAAGGACCCAGTCAATCCCCCTGGCTGTCCAATAGTCAGCGGGATTGACTCGGTCACAGTGAGGATTGGCAAATATGTTGATTTTTACCTCCAGCCGTTGGTCAGACTCATGCCCTCCTTTTTGAAAGATACAGGGGATACCATCAGGCTGCTTGAATCTGTTGATTTCCAGGAGGGCATGATTCTTGCCACTGCTGATGTAGCGGCATTATATACCTGTATTCCCCACGAGTTGGGCTTTGAGACTATCTCTCCCAGAGTGCTACCCTTTGCCTCATTCAGCGCAACTTCATCATGCAATTATTGAGATTCACGGCCCAGCATAATTACTTCTGGTTCCAGAATACTTTTTATTTGCAGACCAAAGGGGTCGCTATGGGGGCCAAGTTTTCCCCCAGCCTGGCCAATCTTTTTATGGCCAAATGGGAGGAGGATGTCGTATATGCCCTTGAGAGGCCAGAACTAGTTTTATGGGCTAGATATATAGACGACATCCTCCTCCTATGGAAAGGCGACCAGGATTCTTTGAATGAATTCATGGTAATGCTTAATACCAACAACAGAGGTATAAAACTCAGCCATGAGGCCAGCAAAACCTCCATACACTTAATAGACCTTGAGATCAAAGTGGTTAATCACTTGCTGGAGTTTTCTACATATTTCAAACCCACTGATCGTAATAGGTATATCCCTTTCGACAGTGGTCACCATCCACAGTGGCTCAAATCTGTGCCGCGCAGCCAATTCCTCCGCTTTAGGCGCAATTGCACCAAGGTTGAGGATTTCAACATCCAAGCGGCCAATCTGAAAGGGAGGTTTATTGAGAAGGGCTATGTGGCCAGAGAACTAGACGCCGAAATTGATCGGATTGGTATGATTGATAGGATAATATAATATAATGTATAATAATAATAATAATAGGAGCTCCTTACTCCAAGTGCGTCCCAAGAAGGCTAAGGATGAGAGGTTTAGGTGGTCTTTTTTCACCACCTATTCGACTCAATCCATGCGGATCAAGGACATTTTCAAAAAACATTGGGGGTGTTCTCCAAAAGACAACGTTTTGGAACCAGCTTTGCCTGAACATGCTGAAGTCATTTTCAGGGGCGCTCGGTCGATTCAAGGTCAGATTGCACCCAACATCATTGATTCTCCTAAAAAAGTATCTTTCTTTCAAGAATGCAACGGATATTTTCCTTGTCGGAAGTGCAATGTGTGTCTGCATAACACCAGCGGCAGACGTAAGAGCCTAACCTTTCAATCTATGGCCACCTCACGGGTATATCAAATGGGGAGGTTCACAACGTGTGCGACACAATATGTCGTATACCTTTTGACCTGTCCGTGTAAAAAGCAATATATTGGTCGTACCATCAGGACATTTACCATCCGTGTTAATGAACACATAGCCAATATCAAATCGGGCAAAACTAATCATAGTGTCCCCCGTCACTATCTGCAACATCATGATCGTGATCCCGAGGGAATCCAATTTTTGGTAATCGATCAGTTTGTCCCACATTGGAGAGGAGAGTCACGCATACGGGAGTGTCCCGTCTTGAAACATACTGGATTTACGAGTTGCGTACTTACCAGACTTTTGGCATGAATGTTGAGTGGGACATTAATTCTTTCATTAATCTAGCTTAATTCTCTTGTATCATCATTTTTGTCCATCCTTCTATTTTTGCTAAGAGTGTTTGTTGTTTTCTGGACAGTGATTCATGCTGTGCATGTTCCATCTCATGTTCCATCTTATTTAATGCCTATATATGTGTATTGATGCATTTATTCCATTTCAGATGGCTGTGTTATGTTTCAAAATTTTTATGTATTTTCATGCATTTTCCACGATATCCACTAGATGGCGCATCCTCGTTCTGTGCCCTATTAAGTTCAGGCGAGGTCTGCGGTCCTATGGTTACATGGTCTCCGAGGCACTCCTCCCTCCCCGTGTCACGAGACGTAGATGTGTGATGCCTTCTGGCCAATCACACCTCTTGGTCGTTTGTGGCGCGGGGATTGGCGGTGAGTACGCTCCAGCGTGAGCTCCGTGTGATGCCTTACAGACCATTTCGAATGGCCGAGTTGGGTGTTTGTTTCTGTCACCCTCTCTGAGACGCCCCTCCCTCCTCATGTTAGTTACATGGACGTGTGATGCTTCTTGGCCAATCACACTGCTTTGTCCGTTGTGGGGCTGGGAGCGGTGGTTTGTGCGCTCAAACATGCGTGCCGAATGTGCGCTGTGACGTGATTGGATGAGTCAGGTGCCCGTCCCTGCTACCTACTCTGCTCGTGTTTCATCACTGCAGAGCGGGGATCGGACACTCTGACTCTTGTATTTTAGCTAAGGGGGCGCCCACAGTTTACAACGATCGGAGCCGGACATGCTCCTTCAGATGTGGGATCCCCATGTTTAAGCCCATCAACGAGCTGAAGCTCAGATCCGCCTTGTGGGTGGTACTACATGTCCTTCCTTTATTCTGCCCCAATGGTATTCCCTGTCAGGGGCGGTTATTACAGGAGTGCTGGTTAATTAATTAATCATGGTATTGGTTGTGCTTGCCCTGGCTGGGGGAGAGGTCTATGTGCGGGTGGTCATCACTGCACGACTATCCCTCCCATCTGTGGCTGCATTTCCAGAATGCCTGATTGGTCTATACATGGCCACTCCTGTGTCCATGGGAGTGTCTTTCAGTTGTGCCATACCATTGGTCCATACTTGGCGGCTGCGAGTCCAGCAGGTCATGTGCTGGCTCTCCTCCAACCATGTGCCTTGATTGGGTGATTGGTCCTCTCTGGGTCTAGTCATGAATGTTTGTGTGTGTGTGTGTGTGTGTGTGTGTGTAATATGGGGGAATAGGTTGATGCCCCAGTTGAAGTCCCTCTAGGACGAAACGCGTAGGGCCTGGTTTTTACCATTTTCTCATATTGCCCCTTTTTAAATTTTGTGATCACTTTTTATGTATCTGTTGGTTTTATTCAAATAAAACCTATTTTTTTGACCTGCACCATTGGGGCTGCGAGTTTCTTCTCTCCCCCGCATGTTGCTTGGAGCCTTCATTTCCATTCCACTATACCCCTTTAGGGGTTCACCATTATCCCCCCACATCCACTCTTGAGAGCAGACATCTTGGGATAATCTGGACATCTATCCGGGATACCGTATACCTAAGGCCCTCTACTGAAGATCTACTCCACCTTCGATCCAGTCCGAGGAAGCCGAGCAGAGTATGCCCCGTGATTGTTCATGCCTCATTGATCTGCTGTCGCTGACAGGCAGATCCACGCTTTCCGGTAAGCGCAATAACATCTTCATTTAGAAAGTGATATTTTGTGTGTGTGTTTTCCCTAAACAGACTGGACGGGTCTCTAGAAATTGACGCTCTGGCGCATCCTTGGATTTTTCGCCTGTGCTTCGCGTTCCCCCCCGTTCCAGTTAATCCATCCCCCGTACTGGCCCAAGAGAGCTTGGTTCTTGACGGTCCTAGGAATGGCGACCAAGCCATGTTGGAATCTACGTCTCGGGCAGGATCTGTTAATACAGGGTCCTGTGACTCATCCAGGTGTGACCATATACACCAAAGTGTGGAAAGTGTATTATTCCTGGTGTAACCTATCTGGTCAAGAACCAAATGTTCTTAGGCCCATTTTGGAGTTTTTGCAAGAGGGAGCAGATACGTGTCTGGTAATCAGTACGTTAAAGATACAAGTATCTGCTTCAACGGTGTTTCTGGAAAGATCTGTGGCCTCAGAACCACTAGTAGCTAGGTTCTTCAAAGCCCTTACAAGGTCTAGACCTGCTCAGATCAAAGGTTTCACGAAATGGAATCTCTCTGTAGTTTTGCAATCCCTGGCAGAAAAGCCAGTTGAACCTTTAGAAGACGCATCTCTCAGAGATCTTACCTTAAAAATTATATTCCTGGTCGCTATCACTTCAGCACGCAGGGTCAGTGAATTACATGCCCTGTCATTAAGGGAACCTTATTTATCTTTATTTTCGGATAGAATTGTTCTGAGAACAGATCCAAAATTTTTACCTAAGGTAGCTTCAACAGTTAATCGCTCCCAGGATATTGTGCTACCTACTTTCTGTGCAAATTCCTCAGGGGAGAAAAACTTTTTTTCATATGTTGGCTGTAAGAAGAACTTTGTTATGCTACCTAGAAATAACAAAGAACTTCAGAAGCACAGGGTCATTATTTGTTCTTTTTGGAGGCAACAAAAAAGGTTGCCAAGCTTCAAACGTTACCTTGGCCAGATGGTTAAAGTTATCTATTCTGGAGACCTACTCTCACACAGACATCGTGCCACCAGTTAGAATCTGTGCTCATTCAACAAGAGCACTTGCGACCACATGGGCAGAGCGAGCTGGTTCCACCCCTGAGCAAATTTGCAAAGCAGCAACGTGGTCAAGCTACCGTACGTTTGTGCGGCATTACAGATTGGCCCTCACATCTGCCAGTGGCCAGGCATTCGGCAGAAAGGTCCTACAAGCTGTTGTCCCACTTTAAGGGGGTAAGTCTACGTTATCCTCTCAAGGTGCTGTCCTGAAAGACGCCTTGGGAAAATTCAAGTTAGACTTACCGGTAACTTGTTTTCCAGACGTCTTTCAGGACAGCAACGACCCACCCTAGTGTTTTAATATGCTATGCTGTGACTTACTTATGTGTTTGTGTTCCAGCCGTTGCCGGAGATTTCTCTGAGACAATTGAGGTATGTTGGGGAGGTACCTCCCTTTTAAAGATCTGGAAGAAGGGGTTTCCTGTGCTTGTGGGTGGAGTCACTATCTGTCAAGGTGCTGTCTTGAAAGACTTCTGGAAAACAAGTTACCGGTAAGTCTAACTTGAATTTTTAATTTATATTGATAGTAAAATACGGCCACTCAGGACTCGCATCAAGTTAACACATTTGTATACCAAATGGACCCACATAAATCAAACACAAAATTACTTGGAAGAGAAGAGACTCTCCAAATTCCAATGGCAACCGAAGGTCTATTCTAATCCATAAAATAAAAAACTAAAACATATGTTAAAACATTTAATTGAAAAAAAATTGTCTCCTAGGAATTATGAATAAAACAATTGATATCTACATCTATATTTAAACCGAAAGGTGTATAGCATTTTAACTTGTGCACCCACGCTATCTAATCTGGAGATACTCCTGACAAGACGGCTACCCCTCCAATGGGGGCTATACTTGTCAATGCCTAAAAAAATTGTGTTAGTAGGGTCCCTATTGTGTACTGCAGGATAATGCTTTGATACAGAATGTTTTGTGAAACCTCTCCCGATTTTATTTATGTGCTCATTCAAACGTTCTTGTGGGCGCTTGGTCCTGCCTTCATACTGCAGCCTGCACGGACATTGGAGCATGTAGACCACTCCTGTCATGGAACAAGTGATAAAAGGCTCAATGGTGTAATTCTTGGAGGTACAGCTGGAGCTAAAATGAGTAGTTCTTCTAGTCCTGCATCCGTTTAAAGAGCAACTTTGTTATTTCCTGCACTGGTAATAACCAGTGAGGCCTGAAAAGAACATAGGTCTTATAACTGGAGGATTGAAAATATTGGGGGCTAATTTTTCTTTCAAAGAAGGAGCCCCCCTAAAAACAACCTGAGGTTTATCAGGTAAAATGGTTTGAAGGATCTTATTCTTTAAGATATGCCAGTGTTTGTTGACAATATGCTTAACACTGGCATGCTGACAAGGTTAGTAATAAATGGGTTGAGAAACGCATTACTCCCAACTTCGTCGGTTTTTTCACCTGGCCTTCAGAAAATAACTAAAGACCCATCTATTCTGAGGGTTAAACTGAAGGAAAATGGATGCCAAGTGCCTTGAGGCGATTCAGTTCGCATTTGTAGCGCTATATAAGTAATTCACTCACTCGCTAGGCTGGGGGCATATTTAGCCCCCATAGTGACACCAATCTTAAAACCATTTTACCTGATAAACCTCAGGTTGTTTTTAGGGGGGCTCCTTCTTTGAAAGAAAAATTAGCCCCCAATATTTTCAATCCTCCAGTTATAAGACAGACCTATGTTCTTCTCAGGCCTCACTGGTTATTACCAGTGCAGAAAATGCCAAGTTTGCTCTTTAAACGGATTTAGGACTAGAAGAACTACTAATTTTAGCTCCAGCTGTACCTCTAAGAATTGCACCATTGAGCCTTTTATCACAGTGTTCCATGACAGGAGTGGTCTACATTCTCCAATGTCCATGCGGTCTGCAGTATGTGGGCAGGACCAAGCGCCCACTACAAGTACGTTTAAATGACCACATAAATAATATCTGGAGAGGCTTCACAAAACATTCTGTATCAAAGCATTATCTTGCAGTACACAATACTATCACAGGTGGTTTGTCACTTTTATTCAACCCACAGGAGTACTAGTAAACACCCGGCTGAGGGTGTAACACACTTCTTTTTTTTTTTTTTTTAAAAAGGATTTAATTTTCCCCATTTATCACGGTACATTTCACGGAATCGTTCAATAAATCCCCAGGTCACATCCAGTTAGAGGCTACCTTGTGGTACGCCATTTATCATAAGAACAGCGCCAACCTACCCCCTCCCCTTTTTTCACACAATAGGGACCCTACTAATACAATTTCTTTAGGCATTGACAAGTATAGACCCCATTGGAGGGGTAGCTGACTTGTCAGGAGTATCTCCAGATTAAAGATGGCAAGGGTGCACAAGTTAAAATGCAATACACCTTTTGGTTTAAATATAGATGTAGATATCGATTGTTTTATTGATAATTCCTAGGAGACAATTTGTTATTTCAATAAAAAAATGTAACTTGGGTTTTATTTTTTTATTTTATGGATTAGAATATACCTTCTGTTACCATTGGTATTTGGAGAGTCTCTTTTAGGTAATTTTTTTGTTTGATTCATGTGCATTTGGTATACAAATATCATGTTAACTTGATGCGAGTCCTGAGTGACCGTATTTTACTATCAATATAAAATACAATTTTTGTTGATTGGATGAGATTTCCAAATCGATTTGTCTGTATGCACCCTTATATTTATGCATGCCGATTTGGATATTAAATGGCTTTTCTCTTGTTTAATATATGCTGGTCATGAGTAATTTTGTGACTTTTTTTTATATTTGTTATTAAACCTGGCTGACTCCCATTTGGGGCTCATGTGAGACCCGGTGTGAATTGGCATACCTACATTTACATATGCGTCTGGCAATTTTTAGTGCCTTATAATAAAGTTGCACTTGATTCTGTGTGGACACCAGCCAATGATCCACATTGGGCCTTTCTGCCATTTACAATATATTTTTATTTCTCTTCCGTTCATAGACGGACACAGCCTTCTTTAGGGTTATGCGTCTTCCTTCTAGGAGAGCTTAGGCAGAATTTAAAAAGCGTTAAAACCTTTCCTTCGTGCCGCTCCTCCCAAGGGGGCGTGGCTCCCCCAGGCATACATAACCCACACCCTGCTCTAGGAGCCTCAGTTTTTTTCTGCCTAACGACAGGAGAGTCAGGCACTCTCTGGAGTCCTGTACTCTGGAGTTTTTTTTCTTGCGATTTTTCTCGCTTTTATCATTTTGTTTCTGCATTTTTGAATCCTGTGATTCTTCTATCAACAGCCGACTGGGTGACAGGCTGGGTCCTCGACTCTTGTAGTCCCCCCCATGTTCGGCCATCGAGCGTGTGCCGGCCCTTAGCTCAGCTTTGGGACGTCCACGACTGACCCCGTTGCTCCAGGGGCGGCCGGGGAACTTCGGTTCTAGGGCACACATATGACCGGTCTCTATGGCTTTGTCACAGTGTGTCTGGCCGACAGCCATGCCGTTTACGGACGTTGGTTCTGTCTGGGATACCTCCAGCCGGGTAGTCGCAGGACGGGTAAGTAGTGGCCCCTTACTCAGGTAAGTGGTCTGGCTGGAATGTTCCCTGGGGAGGTCGACTGAGGGTTTTTCCCCTGCTTTCCTCTCTCCCTTATTCCTCTCCCTCCTTCCCTTTTGGGTAGCGGCTGTGAGGGTTTTTTTTTCTGGGGCTCATATGCACCACAGACCCGTGTGTGTAGCGGGGCTGTGTGTTGTCACTACAGGGGGCTGTGGTGTTCACTACAGGGCTTTTCCTGTGTGCTGGGATGTGATTTTTGTGCTGGCTGTTTGCTGTGTCACTGTCTTTTTAAATGCTGCGCAACGGCCGCCATTTTACCAGAGCCGCGCTCTATATAGCTCGGCGGCCATTTTCTTGTGGTCCTGGGCTGTTTTCTCAGCATTCGGCGGCCATCTTGCCTTTTCGTTTGGCCTCGTGTGACTGCTTTGGCGCTGCAAAAGACCGCAAATCTGTCTGAGGAGAAGACAGACGCAGCGCTGCACGGCTCTCCGCACACCTTGTCCTTCTCAGACCGCGCTGCACCGGGAAGGGTAGTGAGTACCAGGGGCCCCCATACTCTGTAATAGCAGCAAGGAGGAGGTGACCAGTGGGGGTTTTTGTCCTGCTTTGCAGGGTGGGTGACACATCGCTGGCATTATGGAACCTCAACCAGGTACTCCCTCCCCAGCAATGCCTGAGTTAACCCTTACAGCCCCTTCCCCATCTGTTGAGGCAATGTCAGCTGTCCTGGGGTCTTTTCTTGCCAGGTTTGAAGCGGCCAGTGCCCGGATGGGGGGTAAAAAGTCACCCCCTCCCTGAGCCTACTTCTCGGGATGTCTCTGACGCAGAATCTGACAGTGCTATTGCTGTTTCTGGTTCTGTAATGTCAGAGGATGCTGGCTTATCCCACATGGACAGTAAGGATGACTCTGCTGCAGAGTCGGTTGCTGACAAGCAATTTGTTGGAGCTCTTATTTCTGCGGTGCGTAAGACTCTGTAAATTGAGGAGGTGGCGGAGACATCAGCCATGTCAGTCCCGCAAACCGCCACGCACTGACGATTTTTTTCCTTGTGTTTCTTTTGGGACAGTTGTACATACAAGGAATGGGATACACCGCAGGCAGTTTTTGCGTTGCGACCCGTTATCCCTTTGTGGAGGACCTTTTTTTTGGGGGGGGTTTTTTCTGGCATCATTGGATGTCGGGAACGGGTACCTACATGTTCCCATATGTTCAAAGCACCAGGGATTCTGTGCTTTGCGGTAGGTGGGGGACCATTTTCAATTGGTGTGCTTCCTGTTCGGCTTGGTGTCGACACCGCAGGTTTTCGCCAAGGTGCTCGTCCCAATACTGGCCCAGCTATGACAGCGGGGGTTTGTTATCATGGGATGTCTGGACGACATTCTCCTACAAGCTTCTTCAAACTCAGAATGAGTGGAGGACGTGTCTATCTCGTGTCAGACTCTCCAAGAGTCCGGCTGGTTTCTGTATTGTCCAGAAGTCAGCGTTGATTCCGTCTCAGGGGCTGGAATTCCTGGGACTAGTCCTGGATTCCGCCAGGTGGGAGGGAGTTTTTTTTCCCCCTAACGGAAAATCTTCAGACTCTGCAATCTGCTGTGCAGCAGTTGCCGACCCAGTAGCGGTCATCTCTGCGATCCTGCAGGAGGGTTCTGGGTCTGTTGGTGGCCTCTTTCGAGGCGGTTCCGTATGCCCAATTCCACACCAGGGTACTACAGAGGGAACTGCTGTCACATTGGGACAAGCTTCCGTCATCTCTGGATTACCAGGTTCATTGAGTCTACTGGTCATGTCTCCCCTGGTGCGGTGGCTGGCGTCTCCGGTGCTTCGGGCCGGGAAGTCGTTTTTTTCTGTCGTGCCACTGGACAGTGGTTACGACGGATGCCAGCCTCTCCGGAGGGGCTTTTGGGGCACCCAATCAGCCCGGGGGCGCTGGACTCAGGTGGAGTCCCGCCTACCTATCAATGTTCTGGAGCTCCAAGCAATCAAAGTTTGCCTTGCCAGGTGGTCCCTGGATCTACAGGGCCGACCGGTCAGGATCCTGTCTGGCAACGCCACAGCCGTGGCGTAGGTCGATCATCAGGGAGGCACACGGAGTTCATTTGCAGCGACGAGGGTCGCGCATATCCTTCGGTGGGCCGAAAGGTCAGTTCCGGCTCTATTGGCCGGGTACAATCCGGGAGTACGGAAGTGGCAAGTCGGACTGCGCTAGACCAAGGAGAGTGGTCTCTCCACCCGCAGGTGTTTCAGGGTCTGTGCCAAAAAGTGGGGCACTCCGGACGTGGACCTTCTGGCGTCCCGTCTCCATCGGTAGGTGCCACGGTTCGTGGCCTGTACTATAAAGTAAAAGCGGCAATGCAGAGATGCAAAAAGGCTGAATACGAGTCAGGGAATAAGTGTGGGAAAAGACTGGCGAGGCTACTAAGAGAACAGAAGCTGAGTAACTATATTCCACATATTAACTCACCCAAGAAACACAGGGTTACAAAACCAAATGATATAACGAAGGAGTTCCAGGAATACTATAACTCTCTTTACAATATACAGAGCAAGCCCCCGACTAGAGAACAAATTGATTTGTATCTAACAGAATCTGTAATACCAAGACTATCAGAAGAGGATAGACAGAAATTAGATGACGTTATAACTGAGGAGGAAATTAAAGTAGCAGTAAGCATAATGAAAAGGGGGAAAGCCCCGGGACCCGATGGTTTTACAGGTCAATATTATAAAATTCTGTTTCCCTCGATATCAGGATATATGGTTAAACTATTTAATGCCTTAGGGACATCGGCCAGTTTAGCCAAAGATACCCTGCTAGCATATATCTCGGTGATACCAAAAGAGGGGAAAGACCCAGCCCTCTGTGGAAGCTACCGACCAATTTCGTTATTCAATTCGGACGTGAAGATTTTTGCCAAGGTCTTAGCAAACAGGATACAACAACATATCCCAGACTTAATAAACCTGGACCAGGTGGGATTTGTCCCTACCAGGGAAGCACGAGACAACACAATCAAGGCAATTAACCTGGTGCAGTTAGCCAACTCAACACAGACGCAATGCGTATTTCTCAATACGGACGCAGAGAAGGCCTTTGACAGGGTGAGGTGGAGTTATATGAGGGCAGTTCTAAAATACGGCGGCTTTGGGAACAAAATAATACAGTGGATATTCTCCATGTATTCAGGCTTAACAGCCCAGGTACGGGCCAACGGAATTCTGTCCGAGCCCCTCACAATCTCAAATGGGACAAGACAGGGCTGCCCTCTGTCTCCACTTCTATTTGCCCTGTCACTAGAGCCCTTTTTGTGTACGCTACGAGCAAACTCTAATATTTCAGGCATACAAATAGGGAAGAACCAGTGTAAAATCACAGCCTATGCAGACGATATGTTGTTCAGTCTTACAAACCCGTTGATTACAATTCCAGAATTAATGAAGGAATTTGAGAGATACGGATCTTTATCGAACTTGCATATCAATTTTAATAAATCGGAAGCGATGGGGGTAAACGTCCCACATATAGCGATAAACTATCTAAAACAAAAATTTAAGTTTAAATGGACTGACAATGCTCTGACATGCCTTGGTATACAATTAGCAGGGAAGGTGGAGAAGATCTTTGAGCTGAACTTCCCACCCCTCTTACAGAAAGTAAAGATCTTATTGGATAAGTGGAACCAGGGTTTTCATAGCTGGCTAGGACGCTGCAATATTATTAAGATGAACATACTCCCGAAAATCTTGTATTTATTACAAACATTACCACTGCATATTCCATCAAAGTATTTTAAACAGTGTCAGAGAGTGATCTTTAAGTTCATATGGGCACATAAGAACCCCCGGATACATAGGAAACAACTAATGAAGCACTAAGCAGCAGGGAGGACTGGGAGTCCCAGATATAAGGAAATATTATTACGCAACACATCTGAACAGGCTAATAGACTGGAATAGGCATTCAGATACAAAGCTATGGGTACAAATCGAACAGGCGCAATTCAAAACACCTCTGGAAAGAGCACCGTGGTGGTTTGCCTCACTCCCTAAAGAAATGAATAAAAATCCAATAGTGGGTAACACGGTGAGGATCTGTGCAGCAGCACTACCTATGATGGGCATCGAGCCCAGGACCTCCCCACTATACCCAGTGATAGGTAACCCCCTCTTCCCATCGGGATACCAAGACGGAGCATTCCGGCAGTTGAGAAAAAGAGAGTGTATACAAGTAGCAAGGTATATCCACATGGGAAGATGGGTAACCATAGCGGAACTGATGGAAATAGGAAATGTATTCTGTTTGAAATTCTGGAATGCACTTCAGATAGTTCACTTCCTGAACACTTTGCCAAATCCAGAGAGCTTTGAAAGACCACTCATGAAATTCGAGAAAATATGTAATGAACAAGGAACATTACTACATAGTCTTTCAATAAGCTATGAGTTGTTAGTGCGATCAGGAGGTTGCCCTCTGAGGTGCGTTCAGGAATGGGAAAGGGAATAGGAGAAGTCCTTCAGTTCGGAACAGCGACAATGCATATACAGGTGAACACACGAAACATCAATATGTGTGAGAATACAAGAGACAAACTATAAGATCTTCACAAGATGGTATAGGACACCAGAAAATTTAAGCAAAATGTTTGCAGAGGTATCAGATAAATGCTGGAGGTGCCAGGGAAGCAAAGGAACGATGCTACATATATTCTGGGAGTGCCCAATGCTAAGGAGTTTTTGGGCAGAGATTAAAAGTGCTTTACAGTTTTGCTCAGATTATGAGATTCCGGAAGATCCGGAATTCTATCTTCTGCATTTAAACCAAATACCAGAAAAAGCCTATAGGGAAATGATTATATGCCATCTATTAGATGCCGCTAAGGCCTGTATAACGAAGAGGTGGAAGTCACCAGTTCCACCAACAGCGGAGATGTGGATATGTAAAGTTAGGGAAATAAGTAAATTAGAAGAGTTAGTCCTGACAACACAATATAAAATATTTAAGAACTTGGACTCCCTGGAAGTCCTATATGGACCACAGGGGGGAATGTTAAGGGGGATAAGGCTGAATGGTATAGAAGGAGCCTGGGAACTTGGATTGGGTATATGTGGGATTTAATGAGAAACCACAGGAATATGGAGAAGGGTCGGAGGAGAGGGAAGTAGGGTGGGTTGTTGTTTTTTTTTTTTTTTTTTCTCCCTTTCTTCTTTCTCTCAGGGATGTTTGGGAAGGGGAGAGATACGTAAGAAGGAGATATATGTTTGATTTTGACAACAAGGTTAAAGGGGATGTATAATAATATGGACTGTGATTGTTGTTTTGTAATAATGTTCTGTTATGTATTTTTTTTTTATATATATATATATGTGTTGTACTGATTTGTTTTAAAATTAAAAAAGAATTATAATCTTAAGGACCCGCGGGCGGACGCGTCAGGCGCGTTGGTGGCTCCTTGGGGTCACTATCGCCTAATTTACACCTTCCCTCCTCGGAAGCTTCTTCCTCGCCTGCTGCGCAGAGTGGAAGCTGAAGGGATTCTATCAATCCTGATTGCCCCAGATTGGCCGAGTCGCTCCTGGTGCGTCTGGTGGCAGATGCCCCCTAGCGTCTTCCCCTGGGAGTTGACCTTCTGGTACAGGGTCAGATCTTCCACCCTGTTTTACAGCCGCTGGCTTAGCGGCATGGCTGTTGAGAGCCAGGGGCTGAAGGACCGAGGCCTATTGGGCTCGGTGGTCTCTACCGTGCTGCCTGCATGGAAGTCTACCTCACCTAGGATTTACCATCCTACGTGGAAGGCCTATATCTCTGTGTGTGAGGAGATGAAATGGCACCCTCGTACATACGTGGTGTACAGGATTCTGCTGTTTTTTACAGCAGGGGGTGGATCAGGCTCTCGCCTTAAGTACGGTTAGGAGCCAGATTTCTGCTCTGGCTGTTTACTTTCAGCGACCCTTGGCGTCGCACTCCTTGGTGCGTACGTTTGGTCAGGGGGTCTGGCATGTGGCCCCTCCGGTGCGCCCTCCACTACCCCCATGGGACTTGAATTTAGTCCTTTCGGGGCTTCAGGATGTTCCCTTTTGAGGTCATTCGGGAGTTTTTTTTGTTTTGCTGTCACAAAAGGTGATTTTATTTCTGGTAGCAATTACCTCGATCAGACGTGTGTCTGTCTGAACTGGCGGCCCTGTCTTGCAAGGCCCCCTACTTGGTCATGCATAAGAATGAGGTGGTGCTGCGACCGCAGCCGTCTTTTCTCCCTAAGGTCGTTTCGGCTTTTTCACATTGAGGTGGACATTGTTCTTCCACCCTTATGTCCTCGGCCGAAAAGGCCAGGAGGCGGCCACTTTACATCCTCTGGATGGGATTCGGGCCCTACGAGTGTACTTATCTGCTACGATTCCGTTCCGGAAGTCGGACTCACTGTTCGTGTGGTCCTACAAGAGGGCCTGGCAGTCTCGTCGGCCACCATTCCTAGGTGGATCCGACGGATTGTGCTTCAGGCCTAGGCCCTGAAGGGGCGTGCGCCCCCCTTTCGGGTGAACCTCCGCTTTAAATGTAATTGTGCATTTTTATGACATTCATTAAATTTCAAGGGTTTTATGCTATGTAAGTCTTTTTTGTTCTATGTGGTGTACCCGAATCGTTGCGTTATATGAGACATCTTCCATGCAATCTGAGGCACATATCTCATCAACGGAGTTGCAGGGCTCCGTTGGGTTACATGTCCAGTGAGCACTCTCGATATGTGCTTTGCAGTTGCTTGCAGGACTAAATAGCTGATTTTCATCTGGCTTTTTATACACCAATCATACTGTGCTATATGGCTTTGCCACACTGCCTCTGATCTCTATATAGATCTTTTGCAGGCGGTTTGAACCTAACATTCCTGCTGGTGGAGAGTGCATCTTCCGGGACATACACAGATATTTAATCCAGGCCCTTTTTATTCAATCTTGTGGTGAGTGCATCCCGAACAGGGGAGTAATTATCCCCCCGCGTGGTGAACACCCCCCTTGGTGAAAGGAGCACTTAATTAAGGACTAATTTGTGTACAATCCATCTGCACTATCATCATATACCTATGAATTCACCATATCCATAGAATAATTTTAAACGCTGGTTTAAAAGTAGCGCTGCTACAGTTCTATATAGAACACTTGGGACTTTTAATAGTTTTATTTGTTTTATCTTTTACTGTTTTACTTACATATCTCATCATATAGAGACCCCAGGCTGGGTTAATGGCCATATGCACTAACCATCTCCTATAACCAAGAGATCACATCCATCTGTTAAGCGGCAGTGTGGTGTTCCGGTGGAGGCACTTTTCGTCGGTGTCACCCTCAAGGATTGCTTTTTTATCTTCATCTTTATTAAAAAAAATTACACGGACTGAAATACATTCACTTGATATCTTCCAGTTCTTAATTTATTTTTGGAGATATTAATTATTATTTTTTTACTATATATTTTTGTGTCACTATTTCATTGAGGCCTTTAGACCATCTTCATAATAATTTTTCACTTATTTAATATTTAGCACTCAATTATATTCAATTGTGATTCTATCTAGTATTCGTTATAACTAGTGTCATCTATAGTCCACATTAGCGCAGTTTTTTTCTTTATCATTATTAGTGTTGTATAACATTTTCAGTTGCCGCTGCCATTTATAGATTTAGCGCAGTACATTTTTTTGATATTGCTTAATTTATTAATCTGAACACTGTGTGTTCATGCGTCTGTGTGTACAAGCACATAAAAAAAGGCTGCATTAAGAGAACTTAAAAAAAAAACTATGCTAGTAAACGAGTGAGAGTGAGACAAAAAAAGTAAGTCTTCACAGTAATCATGGATAAGTCTCAATGGTATACAGAATGATATCTTCAAGAAGAGAAGCATAAATAGTCAAAAGAAAACTAGGAACCTGAAGGACTGTAATGTGTGATATAGTCCATACTCTGCAGAATCTTTTCTACATATGGCGTTTTGTGTATTAAGTCCAGGACTCTGAGATATATTTCCCTAAACGTCTTTCAGGACCGCACCGAGAGTCTCCTCCCACTTGTCAGAAAACACATCTCCACCAAACTTCAGAAGGAGGCTCCTTCCCACATGTTGCCAGCTTTTGTGTTTCCCCTGGAGGGAATACTTAGTGGGGAGTTAGGAGCTCTCAAGGTACTGTCCTGAGAGGCCAGGCCCCCTGCTCCACAATTTTTTTTTTCCAAAATTTAATGCAGCCTTTTCTAAGGTTTCAAGATCAACTGATCTGGCATTTGAGGTCATGGGGCTTTTAAAGGACCCCATGGATAAAAAGATGGATTAACAACTTAAAGGGGTTGTAAAGACAAAAATATTTTCCTCTTAAATTAAAGTCTGACAGTAGCTGATAAAGTAAAAAGTAATGTTTTGCATTATAACTAGTTTGATACCTGTTGAAATGGAGCTGTTTTATTCACCTCCGTCACTCCTGAATCATTATTCTCACTGATTTCCTGGTTTGCGGTGCACATTCATTCTTGCTACATCAAGGTCTAATGGGAACTACATTTCCTATTAGGCTTAGCCTCCATGCCTGTGAGGGATAAGAGAGCATCTTCACACAGGGCTGTAGTCATAGGGAGGGGGTGAGCACATTCTGCTTTCCACCATGCAAAACGGCTCAGATGCTGGTGGAAAGCAAGAAGAGAAGTGACAGGAAATTGCATTTTCAAACCTGGATTACTGTATTTTGGAGGTCAAAAGGAAAAACGAGGTAAGTGATATTTAAATGCTCTAGCTTGCAGCAATCAATTGATCTAATAAAAAACGAACCTTTAGTGTTCCTTTAAGAGGGCTTGGCAATCCATCATGGGCAACCTTGAGCCAGCAATGGCGACTACTTGCGCCTCTAGGAATATAGAATATGGGGTGAATCAGCTTAAAGCTCACATAATAGCCGATTCTCCTAGGCAAGAAATTCTCGATTCCTTTGACTTTGTCAGCAGCTGTAGCTTATGTTTCAGACGCATCAGCAGAATCTATCAGGATGACAGCAAAAGCCACAGCCCTAACTAACTCAGGAGGGCGCTGTGGTTAAAGACCTGGCCGGGAGATGTGGCATCCAAAAACAAGCTATGCGGGTTTCTTTTCTTAGGGGACTTATTGTTTTCGGCCCTGATTTGGATTCCGTTCTTGACAGAACCGCAGATAAAAATAAGTCCTTTCCTGTCTAAGAAAAAACAGCCAGCCAAACATTTTTTTTTATCCTCAAAGGGCTCAGGAACAAAATATACCTCAAGGGAAAAATAAAAAATTGGTCAGGGCAGAGGGGAAAAGGCAAAGGAAATGTCCTTTTCCATCCTCCTGTGTCAACCAGCCAAACGCAATGACAGCCGGTTACAAGTAGGAGGAAGGCTTCAAAATTGTCTCCCCTCCTTGGGCAAGCATGAAGGAAACCCAGTATATTCTGAGCATGCTGTCCCAAGGTTACAAAATAGTTTTCGGAGCACCCCCCAGAAAGGTGCTTTATAACTTGCCAAGAGATGCAACAAAGGCCCTAGCTATGAAGGTGCTGTTGAAGGATCTGATGAAACAAGAGGTTGTGACTCAGGTACCACTGGGGGAGCATTATAAGGGGTTTTATTCTCATATATTTCTGATAAAAAAAAATCCGGAAGTTTTCGATGAATCCTCAACTTAAAACCACTAAACAGATCAGTCCTATACAAGAGGTTTTGTATGGTCTCTATCTTCACGGTCAGAAACCTATTGACCAAAGAGTGCTTCATGACATTGTTTGACCTAAAGAATGCCTATCTGCACTACCCTATAGCCCCTCAGTGTCAGATTCCTAAGGATGGCGAGAAACATGGGGAATGAGGTGCTGCACCTGCAATTCAAGGCTCTCCCCTTCGGCTTTTTTTCTGCCCCACGAGTATTTACAAAGGTTATGGCAGAAGCTTTCGCACCTCTCCGCCTTCAAGGGGTCGCAGTAATCCCGTACCCGGATGACCTTTTCTTTGCCCCTTTCAGGGAGAAATTCAATCCGTCTTAACAAGCACAATTTCTGGGGTACCAAATCTTCCAGAAGAGAAAAAAAATTCAAAGTCCAAAATGTCATCTATGCTACAGACAAATCAGGAAATGTCAGTCAGACGGGTTATGTCTGCCCTAGGAACCTTAACTTCAACTATGCCAGCCATTCAATGGGCAAGGCTACATCTCAGACCTCTTCAGAGTTTCTTCCGAAGGGCATGGAACCACAGGACAATCTCTGGATGCAAAGGTAAAGATTCTCACCAGAGTCCCACAATCGCTTTGGTGGTGGAGAAATCGGGCAATCCTGTCAAAAGGCCTACCGTGGTCTTTCCCAATAGAAAAAGTGGTGATGGATGCCAGCGGGGGTGGGTGGGGGTCTCACTTGGATCAGAACTTGGATCAGAACTTGGCATAGGAAAAATGGTCCTGGTCCGAGGCAAAAGGGTCCTAAAATTGGAGGGGAACTAAAGGCAGTCGCCTTAGAATTGGATGCCTTCTCTCCAATCCTCCAAGGTTTCCATGTCCAGGTTCTATCAGACGACACCACTACCATAGCCTACGTGAACAAGCAGGGAGGCACAAGAAGCAAAACTCTTCAGTTGCTGGCATCAAAGTTCCTAGAGTGGGAGGAAAATCATTTGCTGTCCTTATCGGCAGTCCACCCCAGGGGCACTCTAAACGTAGTGGCAGATTTTCCGAGCAGAAGACAGATTCAAGAGGCAGAATGGAGCTTGAATCTAGAAGGTTTTGCAATGGTCACCGGAGCGTGGGGCCATCCACAAGTGGACCTGTTTGCGTCAGAAGAAAATGCACAGCTCCCGTTTTTTTCCTTTTCTATTCACAGAAACTACAGTTCTCAGGGGATAGATGCCTTGGCACATCCTTGGAACTTACATCTGGTTTACGCCTTTCCCCCGTTCCAGATAATTGTGTTAGTATTGAGGAAGATACAAGGGGGAAAAAGTGTCAGTAATACTGATTACTCCATTTTGGCCAAAAAGAGCATGGTTTACCACCATTCTGCAAATGGCAGTCAATGGTGCAGACAAAGGCCTTGTAGTAAGCACACTTAAGGTGCAAGTGGCCACGTTAGAAGTTTTTATGGAGAGACCAGTCTCTTCTGAGCCCTTGGTCACAAGATATTTTTAAGGCACCTTCTAGATCTAGACTAGCTCCAGCTAAGCATTTTCCCAAATTTGGATCTATCAGTGGTCCTACAATCCCCCACAAAGGAACCTTTTGAACCATTATAAGCAGTATCGCTAAGAAATCTAATCTTTTATTAAAACTTGTATTTCTAGTTGCAATTACATCGGCAAGGAGAATTGGTGAACTGCACGCCTATTGGTTAAAGAACCTTTCGTATCCATCTACACAGATTAGGATTATACTTAAAACAGATCCGTTTTTTTTTGCTCAAACCCTTCAGTTGAAAAAGGAAAGCCAATTCCACAATTTGGATGTAAGAACTCTATTGCATTACCTTGAAGTAACAAAGTATTTTAGGTCTTCAGACTCTTGTTTTTTGTTTTTTCATGCAAAAGACAACCACCAAGCATCAAAGGGGTCAATTGCTAGATGGCTTAAATCCGCTATTCTGGCAGCCTACTCTGTTGGGGCCATCTCCCCCGCTGGGAATTAGAGCACATTCTACCAGTGCTCAAGCCACTACATGGGCAGAAAAAGCTGGTGCCACCCCAGATCAAATTTGTATGGTGGCTACGTGGTCAAGTTACTTAACGTTTGTCATTACAGACTGGATCTTCTGTCAGCAAATGATCAGGCTTTTGGCAGAAAGGTCCTGCAGGCTCCCTAGTGGGTAAGTCTTGTTTATCCTCTCAGGTGCTGTCCTTAAAGACGTTTAGGGAAAATTCAAGTTTGACTTACCGGTAACTTGTTTTCCAGCAGTCTTTCAGGACAGCAACAACCCACCCTTATTTAATTTTTACACCGTGATTAACCATATTCTGATTTTGTGTTCCAGCTTGGAGGTTCTCTCATCCTACTGGCAACATGTGGGAAGGAGCCTCCTTTTGAAGTTTGGTGGAGGGGTTTTCTGACAAGTGGGTGGAGCCACTCTCAGGTGCTGTCCTGAAAGACTCTTGGAAAACAAGTTAACGGTAAGTCTAACTTGAATTTTCTACAGCCTTTTGCCTAGGTTAGCAAAAAAAATGTCAAAACAAACCAATACGATAGTGACCTCAAAGTTCTTCTCTGGGCATGTCTTGCCTACATCTCTGAGATGATACTCCCCACAGATCTGTAAAGGTGGTGGGTTGGGGGAGGCTAAACATGGACCTAATTGAAACTTGCATTCTGTTTCAATCACAAGGTAAATGGGTTTAAAGCCAGATCAAGAGATCCTCATGCAGTAACAGTAGATGCCCTTGTCTCCTCCTGGGTGCAGTGCTTCCTGATGCAATTGTTATATTGAAGCTTCTTTCACAATTTTGAGAGATCCAGACTAGACAGGAGTCTGGTAATCAGATCTGGTTGCAAATGCCTGTGGCACTTACATTGAGCAGATCACCTACTTCAGGGTCAGATCCTACATCCTGCTCCTGCTCCTGTTGCTAGCTTTAATGAAACGATTATTGAAGCCGAGGAGCAGTGGGGTCTCTCTGAGGTCTTTGTATTGTGTACTTTTCTTTGGGGTGGGAAACAATCTTTTCCTTATGGAATGGTTTGCCATTGTGCTTGATAGGCATAAATTCATTGGTAAGCGTTCTTGGCTTTAGTCCTCAAACCTATTCAGTCTCCCAGATTCTGAGTTTTCTTTAGTCAGGCATAGGTCTGTGTCTCACTAAGGGATTATCTTGCCACAATAGCTTTCTTCAAGAATACTAATTCTGTATTTCTGAAAGGTCCCTGCAGAGGCAATGAGTTGGTCATTGGCCTTTGACACGAGGCTTCAGCCTCAAGGTTTGATAATTGATACAGGTTCTGCAGATGGATATGTGATTGCTTACACTACTTGTACTACTTTGAGGTTTAATATGGCATGTTAAGGTGCACTTGCTTGACCCTCCTTTTTTTGAGGGACTGCTTTTGGGTATCTCCACACTGAAGAGTCCTTTTGCCCTATAATGATTGAGGGGAAAACTTTTTTCTCTTTTCATCCATGGACGGACACAGCTTCCTTAAATCTTGACTTGTAGGTTATGTTCTGTCTGTTAGGAGAGGACTAGGCAGACATGTTAGATATTTTAAATACATGCAACTTTAACAGAGTTGAACTTCCCTGCCCAGGGGGCGGGCCCTCCAGTCACAACAGCCATTTTGTCGTGGCCGCGCTGTGGCGCTGGTCTTCATTGCGGGTGGCCATTTTCTAGTAGCCCGCGCCCTCTTTTTCTAAAAAGTCTGGTGGCCATTTTGGAGTGTTTTTCCCTGTATGGCTTGGCCTCTAGCGCTGGAGGCTTCCTGAACGGTGCGAATAGCGCAAATCACCCCACAGAACACCTCAGTCACACGCTGGCGCAGAGGTTCTTTGTGGTCCCTCAGCGCATAGCTATCCGTTACTTATTTGAAGAAAGCCTTTTGACAAAATGGACTTCTCCATCGGTGGTAACCGCTATCTCGGTAGGGGAGACCCCTGCTTATAGGACCCTACTGATTAGGAGGTCCGAATCGATGAGTCGGTCCGGGTTCACCATGCTGGGGTGAGCATTGCGGCTGATAATGGCTGCGACTTTTGTGTCTGACACTCACTGAATGGGCAAAACTGGTGCAGGGCCTTGTGTATGTCTGTGATGCATCCCTGGTTGCGGCTTCTTTAATCTCCAGGGCCTCTGTATTGGTGGTGGTTTTGTGCCACCTGATATGGCTAAACTGCTGGTCCGCGGACCAAACCTCTCAGAAAGCTCTGACAGATTTGCCTTTCAAAGGTGGGAGACTTTTAGTGCCTCACTGGACGACATTATTAAGGATGTCACTGGAGGTAAGAGCACTCTTCTACCTCAGTCCACTAAAAGTAAGGAGCCGCGCCGTAAGACGGGGCCCTCCTTTTCCGCACATTAGTGGTATTTTCGTCAGTCAGGGCCCGCTAGTTGACCCTCCCAAGCCGATAAAGGTTCAGCTGGGGGACAGAAGCGTCCCTGGGTGCACAAGCAATACTAGCCCGCAAACAAGTCTGCTTCCGCATCAAGTTTTGCCCCCACCCGATTCTTGGGTGGGGGGACGTTTTTGCGAGTTTACAGCAAGGTGGACCTCCCTGCTTTCTGACCAGTGGGTTTGTGAATTGGTCACTTCAGGGTACAAGATCGCGTTTCTTGTCCACAAAACAGATTATTTTCCTCAAATCTTTCTCTCCTTCTGTCTCGTCGGACCGCCCTGACTGGGGCAGTACAAGACTTGTTGAGGTGCGTGCTGATCATACCCGCACCACCGCAGGTTTCAGGGATTCTACTCGAATCTGTTCTTGGTCCCTCAATGCCTTTGTGAAGGTTCGGGAATTCGGGATGTAATCGATTCGCTCGGTGGTCGCTGCGCTCCATCCGGGGGACTTTCTGATGTCTTTGGACATCAAGGACGCATACTTGCATGTTCCCATCTGCGTCAGGCTTCAAAGGTTCCTTTGTTTGGCAGTCGGTTTTCACCAAGGTGCTCGCCCCGATTCTGGCTTTGCTGTGACACCGAGGCATTGCTGTCAAAGGCTACTTAGACGATCTTCTTCTGAGAGCTGCTTCAAGCTCAGAATTAGAGGAGGAAGTGTCTATAGCCGGTCAGACTCTCCTAAATGAACCTCCAGAAGTTGGTGTTGGTACCGGCTCAGCGACTGGAATTCCTGGGGATGATTCTGAACTCCTCGTGGCGAGAGTTTTCTTCCTCCAGAGAAGTTGCAGATGCTCCAGGCTGAGGTGAGGTTTACACCGTGCAAATGGTCGTCTTTCCGTTTCCACATGCAAGTCCTGGGCCTCATGGTGGCCTCCTTCGAGGCAGTACTGTATGCCCGATTCCACACGAGTTTTGCAGATGGAGATTCTGTCCAAATGAAACAAACCCCCTTTTGTCTCTGGATCATCAGATTCAGGTAAGTTGCCTAGTCAGGACCTCTCTGACTTGGTGGCTGATATCCCTGGCACTTCAGTCCGGGAAGTCTTTCCTTCTTTTTCGACTGGTCTGTGCTCACGCCAGATGCCAGCCTGACTGGTTGGGGGGAGTCTGGGGGTTTTAATCGGCCCACGGTCACTGGACTCCGGAAGAATACCTCCTACCGATGAATGTCCTTGAAATTTGAGCGATCAGGCCGTGCCTCACCATGTGGTCACTAAGGGTACAAGGGCGTCCAGTCAGGAACCAGTCGGACAACGCCACGATGGTGGCATATGTCAACCATCAGGGAGGAACAAGTAGCTCGGACGCTGAGTTGGAGGTCGCTCACATCCTAAGGTGGGCCGTAAGGAGCGTGCCAGCTCTATTCGCTGTTTACATTCCGGGCATAGAAAAATGGCAGGTGGACTATCTAAGTCACCTGATGCTGGACCAAGGGGAATGGTCACTACACCCGGAGATGTTTTAACTGCTTTGTCTGGGATGGGGCACGCCAGATGTGGATCTCCTGGCTTCTCGACTCAATCGCAAGGTGGCAAGGTTTGTGGCCAGGTCCAGAGATCCATGGAGCGTTGCTGGCTCCATGGGGTCAGTATCGGATAATTTCTGCCTTTTCTGCACTGAAGTTGCTTCCTCTTCTGCTCTGCAGAGTGAAGGCCGAGAGGATTAGGGTGATCCTAAGCGCCCCAGACTGACCCTGGCGTCCCCGGTACGCCGACCTTCTGCGCCTGGTGGCGGGCGCTCCCTGGCATCTGCCAGTGCAGGAGGACCTTCTGTCTGGTGGTCCCTTATTTCATCCTGCTTTACAGTCTCTGGCTTTAACGGTATGGCTATTGAAAGCCAGGTACTAAGGGTCTGTGGTCTGTCAGATTAGGTTATCTCCACCATGTTGAGGGCCCGGAAGTCATCTTCCCAGAAGTTCTACCATCGCACTTGGAAGGCCTACATCTCTGTGTGAAGAGATGGGTTGGCGCCTCCGGCCATATTCTGTTTCTTGGATCCTGCTGTTCTCACAGCGTGGAGTGGATCAGAAGCTAGCCTTAAGCATTATTGAGGGGCAGATTTCAGCCTTAGCTGTTTTCTTTGAACGACCCCTGGTGGCTCATTCACTTGTAAGTACGTTTGTGCAGGGGTCCAACACGTGGCACCCCCGATTAGACCACCACTTCTTCCATGGGACTTCAATCTGGTGCTCTTGGTACTTCTGGAATCCCCCTTTGTGAACATCAGGGAGATTCCTCTCTCACTACTTTCTCAGAAAGTTGCCTTTCTAGCTGCCATTTCGTCGGTCAGAAGGGTTTCTCAGTTGGTGGCCTTGTCTTGCAAGTCGCCTTACTTGATCCTCTAAAGGTTAAGGCGGTGCTACGCCCGCAGCCCTCATTTCTTCTGAAGGTAGTTTCGGCCTTTCACCTGCACGAGGATGTTGTACTTCCATCCTTGTATCCTCGGCCGTTGCATCCCAAGGAGGCTGCGCTACATACTTTAGGTGTGGTACGTGCCCTACGGGTGTACCTGTCTGCTACAGCTCCGTTCTGGAGATCTTACTCACTGTTTGTGTCACTGTCTGGTCCAAAGAAGGGCCTGGCGGTCTCGTCGACCTCCATCTCCGGTGGATCAGACGGGCCGTCATCAAGGCCAATGCCCTTAAGGGGCGGACGCCTCCCTTTCCTGTAACGGCGCATTTGACCGGGGCAATTGGTGCCTCCTGGGCTTTCCGACATCGAGTCTCACAAGTGTGTAGAGCGGCGATCTGGTAGTTCGTTCACACTCTGTTTTACAAGGTTGATGTGTGTGCATCTTCGGATGCTTGCTTTGGCCGCAAGGTTTTGCAGGCGGATGTTTAAGGTTGCAACTCCGTTGAGGAGCTCTGTTTGGGGTGAAGTTAGTTTTTTAATTGCTGTTCCCACCCCTTGTTTTTTGACACTGCTTGGGGACGTCCCACAAGTCAAGATTTAAGGAAGCTGTGTCCGTCCATAGACGAGAAGAGAAAATAGGATTTTTTGTACTAACTGTAAAATCCTTTTCTCTGTCGTCCATGGACGGGCTCAGCACACACCCCTCCTTTTAAGTTTGTACTGCTTGTGACAGACTGAGCTGCTGGCTGCAGGGTGAGGGGTTATGACCGGAGGGACTGCCCCCTGGGCGGGGCTGTTCAACTCTGTTAAAGTTACATGTATTTAAATATCCAACATGTCTGCCTAGTCCTCTCCTAATAGACGGAACATAACCCACAAGTCAAGATTTAAGGAAGCTTTGTCCATCCATGGACGACAGAGAAAAGGATTTTACGGTGAGTACAAAAATCCTATTTTTTTTTCCTTCCCAGAAGCGAGCAATGACAGGCTTTACGCTTCCTTAGCACAGATTTATTTTAGTATAGTAATATACAAATGTGTAGCTTTCAGCATCCAGAATAATGGCTAGCTTGTGTTCATTTGAATGTTTTTTTTTTTTTGTTTTTTGCTCTTCCAGTTTCTCACCAGATGGACAGGGAACTCCTGTGCCTCACATCACCTGTTGATCTCTTAGGTGGTCCTGTTCCTTCTTCCCTTCCATCTCCTCAGTTGCATCCTGATCCAGTTCTCCAGGAGCCTGGTGACCTGATACAGTTTGAGGAACAACTGTCTGGTGAGATTTCTTGTTTTGCTTTAGATAACCTAGCTGTTTTTAGTTTTGTTAAAAATTTAGCAGTTCTTATAAAAGCTTCTACATAAAGTAGAGTTGCATGCTTAATCGTTAGAAAATTACGATCTCGATTCAACCACCCTCACGATCTTAATTTGGCATTTCCACGATTCATGTAACAAGTGGTGAGCTATTCTCTTTTCAGAGCTGTCAAAAAAAAAAAAAGCCAGCAGAGTTTATTACAACATTGCTCAGCACTGAGAGATAAAAAGAAACATTGTATCATTGGGTTCTTTTAGATCAAAGGGATGAACTTCAGTCTGTAAATGAGGTCAGCTTAACCACTTAAGGAACGCCGATATACGTCAACAGAATGGCACGGCTGGGCACAATCGCGTAGACGTGTACGTGATTGTTAAATGCCCAGCCCAGCCGTGGGGCGCCCGCGACCCGGTCCGAAGCTCCGTGTCCCGCGATCGGTCCCTGGAGCTGAAGAACGGGGAGAGCTGTGTGTAAACACAGCTTCCCCGTTCTTCACTGTGGCGCCGTCATCAATCGTGTGTTCCCTTTTATAGGGAAACACAATCAATGACGTCAGAGCTACAGCCACACCCCTCTACAGTTAGAAACACAGATGAGGTCACACTTAACTCCTTCAGCGCCCCCTTGTGGTTAACTCCCACACTGCAATTGTCATTTTCACAGTAAACAATGCATTTTTAATGCATTTTTTGCTGTGAAAATGACAATGGTCCCAAAAATGTGTCAAAATTGTCCGATGTGTCTGCCATAATGTCGCAGTCACGAAAAAAAACACTGATCGCCGCCATTAGTAGTAAAAAAAATAAATTAATAAAAATGCAATAAAACTATCCCCTATTTTGTAAACGCTATACATTTTGCGCAAACCAAGCGGTAAACGCTTATTGCGTTTTTTTTTTTTTTTTTTTTTTTACCAGAAATGGGTAGAAGAATACGTATCGGCCTAAACTGAGGAAAAAAAAAGTTTTTTTATATATTTTTGGGGGATATTTATTATAGCAAATATTTCATTTTTTTCAAAATTGTCGTTCTATTTTTGTTTATAGCGCAAAAAAATAAAAACCGCAGAGGTGATCGAATACCACCAAAAAGAAAGCTCTATTTCTGGGAAAAAAAGGACACCAATTTTGTTTGGGAGCCACGTCGCACGACCGCGCAATTGTCATATAAATCAACGCAGTGCCGAATCGCAAAAATGGGCCTGGTCCTTTTACCTGCATTTGGTCCGAGTTAAAGTCTAAGCCTTTTTCTGACACTTGTTGCTTACAAGTTTAAGATCAGTATTTTTTGCTTGAAAATTACTTGGAACCCCCAAACATTTTATATATATATATATATATATATATATATATATATATATTTATATTTATATATATATATATATTTATATTTATATATATATATATATATATTTATATATATATATATATATATATATATATATATATATATATATATATATATAATATATATTTTTTTTTTAACTGAGACCCTAGGGACTAAAATTTTATTTTATTTTTTGTAATGTGAAAGATGTTACGGCGAGAATCGTGAGAGTTGTGATTTTTTTATTTAAAGCAAAAAAATTGTGATCCTCATTTTATCCAGAATTGTGCAGATCTTACATAAAGTGATCTCTGCCTAAAAAATACTCATTTAATGGTGTTTCAAAATATCAAGAGTTTTGGTGAGCGTGACTGTAGATTTTGTGTATAGAATACCAGTGTTCTTACATTTGGAAACTGCCTCCAGCTTTTTTGTTTAATGGCAAAAATATTTTATAAGAAAGGTGGCATTTAAAGAGAAGTTCCACACGAAAGTATAACTTCCGCTTATTTGTCTCCTCTGCCACATTTGGCCCAAATAGGCTTGGTCCTTAAGTGGTTAAAGAGCTTGAAGTCTTTACCAACTAACTACAGACTGGCTAGTTTGACCTCTATAGTTAGGAAGATACAAGAGTTAAAGACCACATCATTTTTGCCAGAAAAATATTTTAAGCGATAGCATGGACTCCCCAAACACCAAGGTTGTCAAACTTTGAGGAGGTAAGGAAAAACTTGGACAAAGGACTGGCTATAAATATTAATATATTCATATATGCTGCAATTTTGCAAAACCATTTGACACATTTCCTCGCATACAGCTAATGTGTAAGGCAGGGTTTACAGGCTTACAAAGTTATGTTTGTAAACGGATAAACTGGCTAAAAGATCATATTCAGTAATTATTAATGATTCACTCTGTGAATGGTCTAAGGTTGTTTGTGGTGCATGCCAAGGTTCGGTGTTGTGCTCCTTACTTTTTAACCCTTGACTAAGCCCATTTCTGACATTTGTTGCCTACAAGTTAAAATTCATAGTTTTTGCTAGATAATTACTTGGAACCCCCAAACATTTTTATACATTACATTTTTTAGCAGAGAATCTAGAGAATAAATTGGCGAAATATTTTATGTTGCACTGTATTTGTGCAGCGGTTTTTCAAACGCAATTTAAAAAAAAATACAGTTCATGAATAAAAAAAAAAGAAACAGTAACATTAGCCCAATTGTTTTGTATAATGTGAAAGATGCTGTTACACCAAGTAAATGGATATATGTCATGCTTTTGAAATTGCACACACTCTTAGCTGTGCAAGCTTGCAGGGATGGGGATGCTTTAAAATATATTTATTTTTCTACATTGTAACTTTAACCACTTCAATACAGGGCATTTTCAGCCCCCTTCCTGCCCAGACCAATTTATAGTTTTCAGCGCTGTCGCACTTTGATATCTGCGCGGTCATGCATCACTACCCAAATTAAATCTTTTTTTTTTTTTTTTTCGCACACATAGAGCTTTCGTTTGGTATTTGATCACCTCTGCGGCGACAATTTTGAAAAAAAAAAAAATTTTTTTTTTACTTTTTGATTTTTTAACAATTTTTTACCTTAGTTTAGGCTGATATGTATTCTTCTACATATTTTTGGTAAAAAAAATTGCAATAAGCATATATATATATATATATATATATATATATATATATATATATATATATATATATATATATATATATATTGATTTGCACAAAATAGGGGATAGGTTTATGTTTTTTTTGTTTTTTTTATTGTGACATTGCGACAGACATATCTGACACTTTTGACACATTTTTGGGACCATTTACACAGCGATTAGTGCTGTAAAACTGCACTGCTACTGTGTAAATGTGACTGGCAGGGAAGGGGTTAACACTAGGGGGCAATCAAGAGGTTAAATATGTTAGCTAGGAAGTGATTCTAACTGTAGGGGGAGGGGACTCAAGGGCAGGAGACCGATCTGTGTTCCTCTGTACTGGGAACACTTAACTGTCTCCTCTGACAGGATGTGGATCTGTGTGTTTACACACACAGATCCATGGTCCTGCTGTGATCACGGGCGGCTGCCGGGCATGCGCACTGGGTCGCGAGCAATGTGGCGGGTGTGTGCGCCCCACCTAGATGGCCGGAAAGCCCAGGACGTCATATGACATCCACCCAGACGGAGAGAAGGTTCCTGCCGAAGTCATTTTACTATGGCTCGGTAAGGAACTGGTTAAACAAAAATCTGATCACTTTTATTGCTTTCACAAGAAATGTAAACATCCCTCGTGTCAGTAATAGGTGGTGACAGTACTCTTTATGGAAAGATCAGGGGTCCAAAAACTGTTTCTGAATACTTTATTTTATTTTAAACGGTGTCGTTTGCAGCCGAGTAAACCGGAAGCGACGCCGATTCCACGTGTACACAAAGCAGACTGGAGCAAAGCCGCTTCTAGCTTCCTTCCATTCTCATTCTAGCCGATGGAAGTGCCGGATCGTGGATCGGATCTCCCGGTTGGACGCGAGGCCCGGGAAGACGGGAAGAGCAGCGGGAGGGGGGGGGGGCATGTCCACTACTGCTCCTCCAGGATAACGGCTAAGTGAGTTTTAGCCATATCGATTGTTATCCCTGCAGGGCCGACTGCCCGCTCTGCATGCATCATCCCAGTATAACCCCTTAAAGCCATAAGGTCAGCGCTAAGGGATTAACCTATATATAAATGCTGTAGAGTTTGGGGTATAATGCTTCATTCCCTACAATCGGAAATTCCAACAAGAAAACTGTGGCTTTTTTCCAACTGAATTTTGGCTCAAACTTGTGTTGCATACACACGGCCACACAATTCCGACCGTCAAGAACGTGGTGACGTACAACACTACAACGAGCCGAGAAAAATTAAGTTGGGTGATTCCGAGCATGCCTTTTTTTTGCGCATTGGAATTGCATAAAGACTATCGGAATTTTCGACGAGAACTTTTCTTGTTGGAAAAATTGAGAACCAGCTCTCAAATTTTTGCTGTCGGAAATTCCGACAAAGTCAGATGGAGCCTACACACGGTCAGAATTTCCGACCAAAAGCTCACATCGAACTTCTCTTGTCAGAATTTCCTATTGTGTGTACGTGGCATAAGGGATAATTTCAGTGTTGCACATGACACCATGTGTTGCACATGACACCAAACATCCCTTGTAATGGCAGTGACAGAATGGCCCCACAGGATGTCTCCACCTTACAAGCCGACCTCAATGCACTAACCACTTCAGCCCCGGAAATATTTAACCCCTTAATGACCAGGCAATTTTTTGCGATATGGCACTGTAAATAGACAATTTCACAGTCATGCGATGTTGTACCCAAACAAAATTTATGTCCTTTTTTCCCCCACTAATAGAGCTTTCTTTTGGTGGTATTTGATCACCTCTGGTTTTTTTTTTTCGTTTTTTTTTTTCGCTATAAGCAAAAAGATTGACCATTTTGAAAAACAATACTTTTTACTTTCTGCTTTAATACATATCAACAAAAAAAATAAAAAAACACATTTATTCATTAGTTTAGGACCATATGTATTCTGCTACATATTTTTTGGTACAAAAAAAACACAATAAGCGTATATTGATTGGTGCGTTTTTGTTTTTACTAGTAATGGTGGGGATCAGCCATTTTTAGCGAGACATTACAGTGGACAAGTGACACTTTTTGGTGACACTATACACAGATGCTATAAAAATGCACCGATCACTGTATAAATGGCACTGGCAGGGAAGGAGTTAACACTAGGGGGCGATCAAGGGGTTAAGTGTTCCCTAGGGAGGTGACTCTAACGGTCAGGGGGACGGACTGGCTGGGAGTAGAGAGATCGCTGTTTCTGAGCTCTCGCTTTCTCTCTCCCTTTCTCTCTCCCTTTCTCTCTCCCTTTCTCTCTCCCTTTCTCTCTCCCTTTCTCTCTCCTTTCTTTCGCTTTCTTTCTTTTTTCTCTTTCTCTTTCTTTCTCTCTCTCTCTCTCTCTTTCTTTCTTTCTTTCTTTCTTTCTTTTTCTTTTTCTTTTTCTTTTTCTCTCTCTCTCTCCCTCTCTCTACCTCTCTCTACCTCTCTACCTCTCTCTCTCTCTCTCTCTCTCTCTCTCTCTCTCTCTCTCTACCTCTCTCTCTCTACCTCTCCCTCTCTACCTCTCTCTCTCTCTCTCTCTCTACCTCTACCTCTCTCTCTCTCTCTCTCTCTC